>NW_027532208.1:4639064-4798460 GCF_008692635.1 Crocuta crocuta
AAAAAAAAAAAAAAACACCTATTAGGCCTGGGGCCATTTCAAGCATTCTCGCTTAGGGGCAAATCTTAAGTACTTGATGACCCTCATTTACAATGTGTCCTTGACTTGACCTCCGCATTGCAGTGGTATGTTTTCTGCTACCTAACAGGAAGGAAATTTTGTCTAAGCATGGAGAGGACTCAGTCCGCCATTTTCAGCTTTACTTATCTGATACTTAGGAGAACTTTCCACAGACTAGATTATGGGAGAGGAGCTTCAAGCTTAAGCTTCATAGGGCACCTGAGTGGCTCAGTTAAGCATCTTATTCTGGCTTAGGTCATGATCTCACGGTTCATGAGTTCAAGTCCCACACTGGGTGAGCTCAAGCTCCACTTTGGATGAGCCCACTTCTCTCTCTCTCCCCGTCTATCTCTCTCTCTCTCTCTCTCTGCCCCTCGTGGGATTCTCTCTCTCTCCCTCTCTCTATGCCCTTGCTCACTTGTGCCCTCTCTCTCTCTCAAATTAAAAAAAAAAAGGGGGTGGGGTGGGGAAGCTTAAGCTTCATCAAAAGGAATTGACCTCTGGACACATTCCCATGCTTTGTAGAGAATAAGTACCAAGTGAATAAATGTCTTTTTTTCCTTTTCTTTTCTCTCCCCAAATGTTTATTTACATTCTCGTTAGTTAACATATAGTGTAATATTGGTTTCAGGAGCAGAATGTAGTGATTCATCACTTACGTACAACACCCAGTGCTCATCACAAGTACCCTCCTCGCCCATCTAGCCCATCCCCCACCCACCTCCCTCCATCACCCCCCAGTTTGTTCTCTATTCTTAAGAGCCGCTTATGGTTTGCTTCCCTCTCAATAGGGAAGCGTGGGCTGGGAGCTGAAATTCTAGAATATCCAGACAACTGGGAGTGAACTGCAGGGCTCTCTCCTTCACTACTGCCCTAGAATGTCAGGCCCGGCTCAGAGCCCTGCCCAGAACTGAGTGCGGTTTTCCAGGATGGATCTGACTGACACAGGGCAGGCAGAGTAGACCCATCTTGCTCATTCCAGTTTGTGTCTATGAATCGAAACTAAAGCTGCTTTATTGTGCTTTTTTCTTTCTCTCTCTCTTTGGCAGACTGCTCATGACATTGACGCATACCAAGATTGTGGTCAACTAAAACCGTTTTTTAATTTCCACGCGGCTACACCAGCTCTCCCCCAGGCTATCACTGAGCACTGTAAGGTGCCTGTGAGTGAACTTAATGTGTCAGCTTGACTAGGTTAGGGGATGCCCTGATAGCTGGTAGAACATTATTTCTGGGTGTGTCTGTGATGGTGATTCTGGCAAAGATTAGCATTTGAATCAGCAGAAGATCCTCCTCATTAATACAGATGGGCCTCATCCAATCCCCTGAGGGCTTGAATAGAACAAAAAGGCAGAGGAAGGGTGAGTTTGTTCTCTTTGCTTGGGCTCGGTCATCCATCAGCTCCTGCCCTCCCACGCTGGCGCTCTTGGATGTTGGGCCTTTGGACTAGACTAGACGACACCACCAGCTGTCCTGGTTTTCCAGCTCGCAGATGGCAGATTGGAGGACTTCTTGGCCTCCATAATTGCATGAGCCAATTACTATAATAAATTTCCATTCTAGTCTAGGCCAGGCTAGGCTAGTCTTAGAATCTCTCCTATTGGCCCATTCCTCTGGAGATCCCTGGCGAACACAATGCAAATGCACAACTCTACGAATCCAATTAAATCCCATAGTCTTATGTGTAGCCCAGCACTCTGGCCTCACGGGATGGATCTGACTCTACCAGTTGTCATCTAGTGTACTGACTGCCGCTACCCTTTCTAGAACATTCAAGTCACTGATTCCAAACCATGGAATGGGACATGACCCTAAGTGGAACCCTGCAGTTCATTCTTCTGAACCCCCTCTCTGGCCTGCCATTAATTTGTTAATCAACATCTTTGGGGTCCAGAAGTTCTATCTATTTTTAATCCCTCTGATTGGAATGCCCCCCAACCCGAATTTAAAGCTCATGGGAACAACCACTGCCTGGGTAGAATCCATGTGTCTTCTATATTTTCACAATCCAACACATTCAAAGATCCCATCAAAAATATTAAGTGAAGATGGTATAAGATCCTTTTTTTCTTAGTGCATTTGTGTATTTTTCCCATTGACCATCAATTCTCTATAAGCTCATGATGGTGGCTTAAAATTGTGTGCTTATACAGCATTTCCCTAGCTCATCTGACTCACAGCTCTCTTCAGAGAGCAGACTCTGCCATTGGTAAGAATACATCTTGCAGTGTTTTTAGAGGTCAGCGATTTCCAGAATGTATCTGTATGCAATTATTAATGTCATAACAATACCTTGTACTTGATACAAGGCCGTGTGGTTTACAAAGCTCTTTCTTGTACAGTCTCACTTAACAAAAACCCACCTGAAGAAAAAGGTAAGAATTCAACTTTATGGAAAGAATAATGAACTCCAATCATTAATGCCCCATCCAGCTCTCAGACAGTTGACTCTGAAAAGCCAGTGAGATTGTACTTTCCACTTGAGCATTCTGAAGCCCAGGTAATATAATACCAGGATGCTAAAAGCCATCATCTCTATGTTACAGTAATCACTAGAGCAAGGAGAAAGTTCTATGAGGCATTGATCCTCAACAGCATGGGCAGCCTCTGTTATGACTTAGGATATATATTGTAATAGTTGTAATAATAGTTGCACCACTCTGGGGGTGAGGCCCAGGAATCTGTGTTTCAACAAGCCCTCCAGGTGATTGTGATGCACATTCACATTTGAGAGCCTGACTTAATAGAAGGTCAGTACACATTTAGCCCGTAGGTGAAACACTGGATCACCATCAGCATGAACTGGTGACGGTGCAGTAGTCTCAAAAATTAGACCCCTGTAAGAGGTCTGAAGGTTCCACTCACAGACCACTGTTGCCGAGGGCACTGGCAGATTACTTAAGAAGGCAATGAAGAGAAGATGTGGACTATCTGGGGTTATATGAAAGTGGCTGAACCAGCCCTGCCTGCGTCCACTTGCTGGGACCATTTCTGCCCCCACAGACCATGTCACAGAGCAGAACGCAAGCTGATTCAGCTCCTCATTCTGGCTCCCACAAGGGGAATACATAGTGCTGAGTCCCCACCCAGGGTGTCTGCCTTCCCTGATCAAGGCAAAAACTCAGGTATAGTCTCAGTTTGCCCAATACCGAAGGGTTTCCCAGGAGATGAGTCTTTCAGTGCTAACATGGGGATGGCCCAGCCCAAATTGGGACAGCTGGTCACCCTACTGCGAGGTAGCTCATCAAGAGACAGGCCTGTGCTGCTCCCAGTGTGTTGGCCACCCCCGTCGCCCACGAGCCCTCTCTCTTCTGAACATTCACTCCATCACAGTTCTGTTCCCCGCCCATTTCTAATTCTCTGCACCTGGTCGTCGTACTTATTCTCACTGGCGCTTGACCATAGATTTCCCCTCTTGCATTTTGAGTAGATCCTTCGCTCTAGTTCTTGCCGATGCAGCCGGCCTCACAGGATGCAACCCCGGTTGTCAATCATCAGGTCAAGCACTCCTTCTCACTCCCACGTGTCCACAAGAGGGGTATTTTGGCACCTTGCAGATGAATCCGGAGGTCATGGAAGAGAAGCGATTCAATTCAGATTCCTTTACAAGGAGATGCATGCATAATTAACTGTTTTGCTTTCCAATTAGGAGTCTTACCAACCAGTTAACTTCTTACCCACCCCCTCCCACCTCCAAGTTTGCGCGTATACACATTTATACAGACTCCTTAAGGAAACTGAAAAATGTGAGTTCGGGGCTCGTGTCTTGGAGTTGGCAATGAATTGACAAGGCAAGACTCATAAAGCAGAATAGTAGGACCAGGATGTCACCTGCCCTTCCCTGAGGGCCTCTGACAAATGGTGGGAAACCAGGTCAGAGAGTAGGCAAGCAAGGGAGGCTCACCATCCAGAGATGGATGATGGGGGCTGGGGGGTGGTACATCTTCTGAAGCTGTGACAATGGAAACAGTTAGCATACCTCTCAAGCAGAGAGCCCTCTGGGGCCCATCACCTTTTCAGCCTACCAGCTGGCTTACATTTCTAAGCATCCTTACCCTACAAAAGGACTTTCACAGGCATGATCTCAAAATGACCCCACGACAGCTCTGATACTAACCTTATGAGATAGAGAGAAAGGTGTCATTGTCATCCTTCTGATGAACCAAGTGAGACACCAAAGGAACAAGGGATGGACTATCCCACCACCTAAAACAACCTTTTACATTACGCACAGATTCGCGGTCAGGGAGTCTTGGCTGACGGTGCTCCTCTTGGCTGACGGTGCACCTCTGCTCCACGAGGCACCAGCCGGGAAAGCAGGGACCAACGAATCCACTCCCAAGATGGCTCCTTCACTCACGTGTGTGGTGCCTTGGTGTTACAGGGCCCTCCTCTCCCCGAGGGTGTCACATCCTCCAGGACATCTCCACATGGCTTGGACTTTTCACAGCATGGTGGCCTCGTGGTAGACATACTTGGAAGGCACCTGGCTCCCATAGGCAGGAGTAGAAGCAGCTGGGGGAGGGGAGAGTCCAGCCCAGAACCAGCAGAGTCACTCCCATTGTATTCCACTTGTTAAAGGGGGAGGGAGGGCGCCTGGGTGGCTCAGTTGGTTAAGTATCAGACTTCAGCTCAGGTCATGACCTCACAGTTCCTAGACTTCGGCTCAGGTCATGACCTTACGGTTCATGAACTTCAGCTCAGGTCATAACCTCACAGTTCATAGGTTCGAGCCCCCCTCATTAGGCTCTGCGCTGATAGCCCAGAGCCTGCTTAGGATTTTCTTTCCCCCTCTTTCTCTGCCCCTTCCCCTGCTCTCTCTCTCAAATAAGTACATTAATTTTTTAAAAAGTGAGGTATGGGGGACACTACACTTTTTTTTTAATGTTTATTTATTTTTTAGAGACAGAAAGAGAGAGAGCATGAGCAGGGAAGGGACAGAGAGAGAGGAAGACACAGAATCCAAAGCAGGCTCCAGGCTCTGAGCTGTCAGCACAGAGCCCAACACGGCGCCCAAATCCATGAACCATGAGATCACCACCTGAGCTAAAGTTGGATGCTTAACCGACTGAGCCTCCCAGGTGCCCCTACACTTCTTGATGGAATAGGGAAAGGCACGTTGCCTGGAAGTGTGTGAGATTAGAGATTGCTCTGGCTATCTTATCCACAGTGAAGAACTTTGATTTCCAGAACTCTATTCCCTTGTGTTTCCCAACAGGCAATGTTTGTGAATACATACCAAACATAAATGGTGTGCATCTACTCACCTGAGCAGAACCTAAGTGCTTCGTGCACAGCAACAAGCATCTCTTGCATATTTTCCCCTAAGAAAACAATTCGAGTTTAATGCCATTTTTGGCAATTATAAATACACAAGTTGATAGTAAATACATTTTTTTTTAAAAAAAAAGCCAGCAAAACATATATTCAGAATCAGCTCGTTTGGGATTTGTAGTCATTTTAGAAATATGTTTGCAAATCAAATTATCAATCCAACAAAATTGGAAGGGGGATGTTTAATCCACTTAAGAAAATTAACTGTGGGCATTTGGCAACCTCTTTATCAGCATTGTTTGTGTGTAAACATTGCGCTTATCAGTGATTTCCTATCTAGTCATTAAAGTAGGCCTTGTAGTTGGCTAAGCGCTTGTCATAATTCTATAATTTTCACTCACTAGGGCTGGCCACCCTCCAAGATATTCCAATTAAGAGTTTATTACTCTGTCACACTTTCAGGGGCCTATGTCGACATAGAGTTAAATTCTATCTAGGGGACATATCCTAGACTATCGCTGGTCTGCCTCTGTGGGATTTTTTTTGGGTCTTGTTTTTCTAATGAAAATAATCTATTGATCCTGTTCATAAGAGAAGCACACAGCTTCAAATCATTACCTCCTGGCAGTAACTAATTTTTGAGTCTTCTCTGCTTCACCACACTCCTTAATGGCAGTTGAATAAATATCTAAGATGCAGACTTCTAGTCCTTTCTGAAGGATAGCTCCTTCCAACAAGAAGGTCCAAAATCAATAAAAACCAACAAATATTTACCAAACGCCACACTATGCACTGAATGCCAAGCCAGGTGCCATCAGGCTCTCTGTCCTCAAGCTCACAACACAGCAGCCATCTGGCCTCACCTCTCGCCCTCTCAACTCACAGCTCACGGGGCCGGGGATGGACCCATGACCCAAAGACAGCCAGGGTGGCCTGCGGCTGTGTCCTCCGGCTCAGGCAGAGAAACTGGTCCAATCTGACATTCACCAGATTTTTCACTAAAAGACATGGAAGCTTCTGCCAAGCTTGATAAGCACTGGGACAGAAAGGTCATACCAGTTTTAGGGACTGGAGCCGCCATGGGTTTTTTTTTTCCAGAAAAAGCCAGTCTGCAGAAGGAGTAGCCTTGTGCAAACCAGCAGCACATGGCCACAAAGACAGGCAGAGGTAGAAAGAGAACAAAACCCCAGTTATCTTTCTGGCTCCCAGCCGGAATTCCCAAAAGTTTGGTTCTATTTGCATTTGTTTCTTGGATTCTGGTATCTCTCCTTACAATTCAGTAAGCACCTTTTGTGTTCAAACTGGTTTGCCTACGTACTGTGCCTCAGAACCCAAAGCCCTGAAAAGACCCTCATGTCTTCATGTGCTGAATACCACACGAGGTGGTGTTCACAAGTCATGCACACAGCGTTCATCTGACAAAGAAATGGCTTTGGGTTCTAGGTGAGTATTCCAATGAAAAAGTTGAACACGACTTGAAACAATGCATGTAAAACTGGCTCTTTGTGAGCCACGAGATCCTTCTGATCTTAACAAATTGCACAGAACGAAAACTCCTGACAGAAGAGGCCAGGAGTGGTTGTCTGGATAGTTGGGAAGGCAAGAGCTGGGTGGGGACTTAATCTGGACGATATGCCTTTTGGACCTTTTGGGGGTTTGTGACATACACAGATTGAAAAAGTAAAGAAGCAATTTAATTGATGTTTTCACAGAACACGCCACCATAAACAAATCAGGCAGCACTCCTGTGTCTTCCTGAAAACAACATCTCACCCCAGGAAAAAGGTTTAGTTACTTGACCTGGCTACAAGGTCTACCAATTTATCCAGCCCTGCTGCCTACTACCCACCTTCCAGAACCCTCCATTCAGGCCACTCTGGTCTCCTAGTTTCATTTTTTTAAAGTTTTATTTATTTATTTTGAGAGAAAGAGAGATAGAACACAAGTGGGGGAGGGGGAGAAAGAAGGAGAGACAGAATCCCAAGCAGACTCTGCACCATCAGGACAGGGCCTGATGTAGGGTTCGAACTCACAGACTGTGAGACCATGACCTGAGCTGAGATCAAGAGTCGGATGCTTAACCAACTGCACCACCCAGGGATCCCTAATTTTATTTACCTATTACAGATACATCAACATAATAAATCAGATTGGGGCCAATAAATACATATTCCAGAAATCCTGAAAAAAAAAAACCCAAGGAGACACAAATGTAAAAAAATAAAAGGCAAATACCATGTGATTTCACTTGCATATGGAGTATAAAAAAACAAAACAAAACAAATGAACGAACAAAAAAACAAACGGGTCTTAAATGCAGAACAGAAACTAGTGGTTGCCAGAGGGGAGGTGGGGCGCGGGGGTAGGCATAATAGATAAAATGGATTACGAGGCACAAAATTCCAGTTATAAAATAAATAAGTTGTGGAGATGAAAAGTGCAACATAGGGAATACAATATTGCAATAACGTTGTAGGGTAACATATGGTGACCACACTTATCCTGGTGAGCGTTGAGTGACATATAGAATTGTCAAATCGATACGTGGTACACCTGAAACTAATACAACAATACTTCAATAACCCATTTAAAAATTTTTTAAAGGAGACTTCTATTTTCCCTGCTTTGAGGTTTTGCTTCTGTTGCTCTACCCACCTCTCTGTACTCTTTCCAACACCCCCATTGCCCTCACCCCCCTGCACTGCCCACCTGCTCTTCAGGCTTAATGCAGGGGTCAGCTTTTCCTCTCCAAAGCACTCCCAGATTAATCCAACCCACTTTTCCCACCACTGCTATAGATCCCACAGGCCATTTGTCAGTTTTTTACGCCTTTCCAGCCAGTTCACTTTCCCCAGCCCTACCTAGGGGAGCCCCAGCCTATACCTTCTCTTCCTCCCCATGCTGTTGTGACCTCAACATGCCTCAGAACTGAGCCTTCCCAGGCCAAAGGAATGAAGCTAAAAGAAAAGGGCAGTTTTGGTAGCACCCGGTTTTCGATAAATGTGGAATGCAATCTGAAGATTCGCAGAAGACAAGACAGCTGAGGTATCGTTGAAAAGGCACTGACATTGAATCCTGCCTCTACTGAGTGAGGCCTCATAGCCAAATCACTTAACCTTCTGAGCCTCATTTCTGTATCAATAGAATAGATGCAATAACCCCTATCCCACAAGATTAGGGAGAAGAGTAAAGGTAGGCAAATATGTGGAAGGAAGAATCAGGCACTGGGTGGCCATTCTTGGTTTTAATCAGTGTATCAAGTGGCCACCGATTCATTGTATTGTGATACAGGTTTTCATGGGTAGATGATGGCTTTTTGGAAATCAAAGACCATGTCCTACTTCAAATTCCCAAACTTAATGTCTTATGTTGGAAGTTCCTGGTAGATATTAATTGATCAATTGAAAGCTGTATACTGAAAACTTTTATTAGCGTGCACACACACACACACACACAATCAGAAGACTCATCTTCCAATTCACTCTGCTACATAAATCATTCACTGTGTTTCCATAATCTTTTCAAAGAGCTAGTATAGTCAATTTCCAATTATCTGTGTCAGTGGGGAACAGGAATCATCTGAATAATGAAACCCACAAATAATCCATACATTTAATTTTAGTAGTCGCTTCCAGCCAGTATGAAAATTTCCTACTGTGAATGTGACTATTCTTCCTGCCCCTCCTTTCTCGCTGGTAGGGGCAGATATTGCTGAAAGGCATCGTCAGCAGGAAGAAGGAAAACCCAGGGTCTAGACAATCTGCAGGCTGGCTAATCAGCCTTCAAATAATGAAGCCTGGCTCTGCTTTGTAGGAAGGCTTGCCTGATGCGGTGCAAAGAACACCGGGGTGTCAGAGGACCTCACCCAAAACTCCAACCATAGCGACATCCTGACCCTGCATGGTCACCAGTGCTGCATGACCCTTGGCTAAATCAGCCAAAGCAGAGCCGACCCCTCACTGTGAGACCCTGGAAGAGAGAATCACAGGGCAAACAGCACAAGTATCACATGGTGCCGATTATACACGTAAGTGTGTGAGCATATTATGCACATATACAAAGCAAGTATTGTGACTTTGAAAAATGAAATAGACTCAGGAAGCTATAGGCCTGATTTGAGAACCTCTCCATAAAGCCACGACTTACCAGCATCTTGAATGCAAACGAATAAAAAAAGAGTGCCTGAGTGAACTGGACATCTGACTCTTGATTTTGGCTCGGGTCATGATCCCAGGGTCGTGGGATCGAGCCCTACATTGGGCTCTGTGCTGAGCATGGAGCCTCCTTAAGATACTCTCTCTGTCTCTCTCTCCCTTTGGCCCTCTCCTCTGTGCTCTTTCTCTCTTTCTGAAATTAAAAAAAAAAATCTTGAATGGAAATGTACTTGGGTCTACTCATCTCAGATGACTTTCTTAAGGATGGCCAAAAAGCAATCTGTTATTGTTTTAACCGGAGTTAAAAGTCAATGTACTTTGGGGCACCTGGGTGGCTCAGTTGGTTAAGCGTCTGAATCTTGGTTTCAGCTCAGGTCATGATCTCAGTTTGTGGCTTTGAGCTCCGTGTCAGGCTCTGCCCTGACAGCACAGAGCCTGCTTGGGATTCTCTTTCCTCCTCTCTTTGTCCCTCTGCTTGCTATCTCTCAAAAAATAGATAAACGTAAAAAATTTTGTTTAAGTTAATGTCTTTAAAAATATACAGAAAAGGATTAATTTATTTACTCTAATTCCTCCTGAGTTGTAAGCCCTTAAACCCAAGGTTGTCAACAAGTGGCCTGAGGGCTGACTCAGGCCGACTCCAACCCCAGAGTGTTTCACCTTCCCACCCGCACCTCTTCCATCCCCCCTTCTCCCTGACACGGAGGGCACCTGTGTCAATTGCTCTCATCACCTGACACCCGAGCCCTGTACTCATTTACATTATCCACCTGCCTTCTCTCAACTTTTGCATCTTTATAGTCTGGGCTTAATTGTATCTTCTAAATTGTAGCAAAAATAGCTCTTGTCCCACAAGCTCTTCTTACGGTGTGACTTCGATATCCTTCCCATTGAGAGATGGGGTCTCCGTTCCTCCCTCTTGAAATTGGGACTTCCTGCCATGGCGGGTGACAGGGGTGACACTTCTGTCACCTCCGAGGCCAGGGCAGTTGCCACTCATGGGTTCTGGAGCCGCGGCTCATACCAGCAACCAAAGCCAGTTGTGCACACCTCATCCCAACTGTGTTCAGTGGCTTGAAATTGGCCACGGTGGGAATATTGACACCATGGAAATCAGCACATGTTAAAAGTCAGGGCTTCTCCATCTTGGGAAGCCAACTGGTGAACATGTTGCAGCACGCTACTCCCCGCTTCTCTGCGAGCCCAGCCACCGTGCCGTGAGGAAGCCTTAGCAGCCAGCGGAGAGGCCCACGTGGGAGGAAAGCGAAGCCTGGGCCTCAGCCCTCCCTGAGCTCCCGGGAGGCAGCGGCACCGACTCACCAGCTACGGAAGGAGGCCATCTTGAAACAGGGCCCCAGCCTCCGGCCACGTCATCGCAGCCAACACCGCATGGAGCAAGGGCCAGCCTTCCCCACCATCTCACTGCAGACTCATGCACAAAATCCCAAGTTCACAAGGACCCGTTAGGGTCTGAGATGCTTGCTCAGCAGCACTAGTGACCAGACCACTGTTCCTGGTACAGAGGAGGAGCTCACTCTGCCCTGAAGGGGCCCTTTCACCCGTGGTCCACCAACCTTGCTCTTCCTGGCTCATCCCCACCGTTTCACATCTTACGGCCATTTCCTGGTATCACAGCCGACATCCTCCCTACAGAGAAGTCCAGGGTCTCTGTCCCCGGCTGCTCACAGCAGCGTGAGCTGGAGCCAGTCTGAGACCGGGGGCTCTGGCTCTGGAGGGCCCTAACTGCGAAGTGCATACTGCCAGCAAAGCTGAAACAGGGGGATTTGACTCTTCTGGACTGCCTTGTCCCTGGGTGTTGCCAGGCACCTGACATTTTAGACACTGGTTAGTTAGTGCTACTTGAAAGGTCTCCTTTGCTATCATAGTTAATGACTGTACCCCACTTCCCATAACTCACTCCCACATCTCTGTGGTGGCCAGGCAGGGCTTTCTAACTCGCCATTGTGTTCCTGCCCAGGTGGGGTCACATCACGTCTGAGAGACACACAGTGAGTAAGGCTGTCTCTTTGCCGGCAAGGACCACAGGCTACTGTGTGTGTGTGCACCTGGGGAACCGGGAAAGACTTCCCTCAGTCTGGGCTTTTGAGTAGGACTAAGAGTTTACTAGGCAGGGAGAGAAGAAGCAGAAGGAGAAGAGAGGGAAAGAGGAAGAGGACGACAAAGAAGAGAAGAGAAGAGAGGTGGGGAGGGGGAGAGGAGGGGAGGGGAGGGGAGGACAAAAAAGAAGGAAGGAAGGAAGGAAGGAAGGAAGGAAGGAGAGAGGGAAGAAGGAAAGGGAAAGGAGGGAGGGAGGTGGGAGGGAGGGAAAGAAGGAGGGAGAATTAATTCCAGGCAGAAAGGAAAACACGGAAGGAGGCAGACTGGCAAAGAGCGAGAATTGGGACGTCACTGGAGCACGGGGCACACAGGTAGAGAGAGGGCTCAGAAGGTGGCTTGGGGGCAGGGGAAGGGTGCATCTCATTCCTCCCGCCCTGTGGGGTCACTGCAAATAAGACAAAACTGACACAAGCTGACTTACATTTCCTAAAAATAGCCCTCTTGGAGGCAGAGTGGAAACACGCTCAAAGGTGGATTTAATTGCCCATCAAAGGAGGCCGATCTGAGGGCTATTTCTAGGCAAGAGGTGACAGGGGTAAAATGACGTAGGACAGACCGTGGCAATAGAGGAGAGAATGTACTTATAGGGTAAAAACCACAGCATTTTCTGAGTGCTTGCGTCTCTAAGCTAAAGGGAGGTTTCCAAGGATGGGAATGTTTGCCCGAGACGCATAATAATGGTGGTGGTAGCAGCAGCACCAGCAAACACATGACACTTACTGTGTGCCGGGCGTTATTTTAAAGACTTTACTATATTAATTCATTTAATCCACACATTAATCTTATGAAGTAGATATGATGATGATGATGATGGTGACGGTGATGATGATGTCCATTTTACAGATGAGCAAACAGAGGCACAGTGAGATTAAATCACCTGCCCACTTGTATCACAAGGCTGGGGTGTCATCCTTGTTCTTTAGTGATTACCCAGCCCTGCGCCTCCCGGGAAGGACTCTGGGAAAGGGATGCACAGGGCTCGAGTCAGCAGGACACGAAGTGGTGGGTCTGGTGCCAGAGTGGGGGCAACGGAAAGGAGGAGGTGAGGGCAGCCCAGGGCCTTTAAAGGAGGAGAGAGCTGGGAAGGAGTAAGGCTACAGGACACCAGCTCGGCTTCATGTGGCAGCCTCAGCTTCGGACTCTCTGGAGTGATGGCCCCAAAGCTCCCCTGCGAAAGCGGAGGCTCTCACTGAGCCTGGGGTGGGTCCTGAGCAAGTCAGGGCAGCTGCCAGTAACCTCAGCGCTGTGGCCTGGGAAGTCAGCCTGAAGTCCCTCTCTCAACCCTGGGACCGGTGTCCCAGGCCCTGTCCTGAGAGTCCCCTGAGAGGCCCTGCCCCTAGTTCCTATTGATGCCAGCCACACCCTCCATCCACTCCCCAAGGAGCAGCCTTGGCTCCCTCCCCCTCCCCGGCTGCTCACAGACCCCAGCCCTGGCTCGGATCACATGCCACTCTGGGGCTCCAGGACCTGCCTCCCGTCAGAGCCGGGACCAAGGGCCTCATGCTGTCCTGCCTAACCCAACTGCCGCATCCTGGCCGCCACCCAGCCGCTGGGCAGCCCTGCCCTCTGGGCTCTCCGGAGCCCATCCCTTCTAGGATTCATCATGCCACTGGCAGATGCTCTCAGACACCGTCCGATACCTCGCTCAGCTCTGCCCCGCCTGTCTGATCCCAGGCGGCTGCCCCCCGTGTGCCCAGGGCCCCTCGGGCTCCATCCCGGCTGATCCAGTGTTGGTAAAGGACATCCAGCTGCGGGAAGCAGGCGAGTGGCCGCGGAGCCTGAACCAGCAGCAGTGTTTCTAGCTGGTGAGGAGTACTAACCGTGGGCAGAAGCAGAGAGGCTGGAAGGGCGTGGAGCCGCTTTGTTCCCTGCCTCTGGGTGGGTGAGAGCCGAGGCGTCGCCGCTCCTGTCTGCAGGCGGCTGTGCCCGTCAAACCATCTGCACCGCAGAACGCCTGGCGGCTCCCGCAGCGCTTGCAGCTGCTCGGGGGCGGGGAGCCCGCGCCTGGGACTCCGGCGCTGGTTCCCGCTAGCCTTTCCGCGGGCCAGTGGGCTGCCCCCAGGCCCAGGGGCGACTGACCTGAGGCCGAGCGTGGGTGGTTTGCACACTCACTAACGAGCACCAGTCGTCAGGCCTTCCATAGCCAACAGGACCTCTGCGCGGAATTCTAAGTCATTTTCCACTTCATGTCATGACATAGCTTCTAAATCACATTACAAACTATTAAATGTGTTGTTTTTTTAAATTTTATTTTGGAGAGAGTGCACGTGGGGGAAGGCAGGGGGTGGGGGACAGAACACCCCAAGAGGGTGGCACTGACAGCAGTGAGCCCCATGTGGGGATCAAACTCTGGCACCAGGAGATTCATGACCTGAGCGAAAGTCAGAGACTCAACCACCTGAGCCCCCCGGACACCCCCACATCGCAAATTCTTAAAGCATCCAGGGCACCGGCGGCAAAGGGCTGGGCTTTGTGGCCTCTGGGAGCGGCTGTTTGGGGTGCTTCTGACTGGTACCAGGGACTTGATCTTTGCAGCTCCATATGGAGAATAAAGGAACGCTCCTTCCTATATGCCTTCTTTAGGCTCCTGCCCCCCACCCTCATGGGAAAGTTTGATGACATACGGTCAACTCCAGACTATTCTGGACAACAAACGTTAGCAGGCCACCGTCATGAACAACAAGGAGAGTGATAGACTGTATGTGTGTATTGGAGTTTGAGTAGGTGAATGATGAACCGATCGATTGGTTGATCGATCAGTAGATATATAAAAATCTCTACCCAATAGGTCAGAACTTACCATTTGGGAAGGGTAAAAGGGGGTCACCGTACAATGAATCCAAGCCCCCCCAACATACTCCAGAGGAAAAGTAACCCTTGTCAAGGGATCCCGCAGCCATTTCTGGCAGCCCATGACGGGGTACAGAGTGATGTCCCTTGAGGACTATAATGTCACCAGTTGAAATGAATGCGTTGCCAGGTGTTTCCTTGGGAAGCTCCCAAAGTTGCCATTCCTCAGCCTGGCCTCGGGTGCTGGGCATTTGCAGATACTTCTGGAACTCTACATTACTCAGGGCCCCCGCTAACGCTCAGAGACCAGTATTTGCCACTAAAGGTGTGGTCCCTGGCCCTGGGGCCACAGCATCACCTGGAGGCTTGCTAATAATGTACAAAGATTCTTATTTAATGGAGATGGAGTGCATTGAGTCTCAGCCCCAGATATTCTTATTTAATGGAGATGGGACACATCGAGTCTGCTTCTCAAATTTTAATGGCCAAGGGATCACACGGGGGCCCAGTTAAAATACAAATGTTGGTTCTGTTAGGTCTGTGCTGGGTCCTGGGATTCTGCATTTCTGCAAATTCTAGGGCAATACTGATGTTTCTGGTCCCCAGATGATACTTTGCAAGAATGTGGAGAACAGTTTTCTTAGCCTCTGGTCCCGGACCCTCTCCACTTGAAGGCCTCAAACCCAGTAAAGGGCGTTCATCCCCTCATCCCAGCCAGTCTCACCTGACACCAGCAAAAAAAAAAAAAAAAAAAAAAAAAAAAAAAAGTGAATTTTTTTTCCCCAGGGTAAAACTAGACCCAGAGTTCAAACTATGCCTATCAGTACTCTCAAGATCTCAAGGAAGCTTACAGAAAATTAGAAGAATGTTTGATAATCCCTAAAGAGTTAAACCATTCATTGGAAATCAGAAGTCCCAACTCAAACACAATTCAGAATTGGCTAATGCAGGGATGGAATTTAGACACAAAGTCGGCACGGGCTTTATAGCAGCACAAGTAGAAACTACCAGAAGCACAGAGCTGCCAAAGCGCGCCCGTCCTCACATTCAGCGACCCTAAGGAAAAGCTCGTGTCACCTCCATGCCCTCCTCTGCCTCTCTGGCCCATCCTCCCTGCAGCTCCCTCTTTCCTGCTCTTGTGCAAAAGTCCCTAATTCCTCCCCACCCCCAGCCCCACTCACTCCAGTGCACGGGTCCACCTGCCACTTGCCCGGTGCCTCATCATCTCCTGCCCTAATCCAGCCCTTGCCCCAGTTCTTCCTGGCCTCCGGAACGAACCCTGAGTTCCTCAGTCTGACACCCAGAGCCCTGCGTGCCTTCACCCCAAGTGACCATATCCCCCGAGAGCTCCCTCCCTCCTCTGGATGTCCTTGCCAAGCCTGGAGTCCGGACTGGCTCCTGCCGACTCCCAAATGTCTCCAGGCATCAGCTCATTCTATTTCCTGCGCCTGAAACGCCCCCTGCCCTCCCATCTCCCATTTTGTCCTTTTGAACCTGTCGGAGAGAGTCATCTTTGTTCTGAAAGAGACAGAATGAGCAGGGAGAAGCAGAAACCAGCGCTCAAAAGAACGGACTCTGTAGCTGAGCAGTCAGGCTCTGGAAAGTGCAAGTGTCCTGAATGGAATGAATTCCAGAGGGAGTCCAAGATCCTATTGATTGGACTGCTGAGCCAGTAGCAGGATCGGCAGAGAGCAGCCCTGAAGATGGGCATGTCGAGTTATGTTTCCTCAAAATGCAAAAGCAGTCTGCGGCTGTATTTGACAAGCTGTAGGGCAAAGGCACTGCTCAATCAGAGGGCAGCACTGGCCCAGGGTCCTGGGGGCCCCCCGAAGAGCTTGGGGACATCTAAGGAGCTTGGGGGGGAAAGGTTAGGGAAGCCGGGATGGTGGTGGGGACAGGGGCCCTCCAGGGGCAGCCTCGTTCCTCTGTGGAAAGCTTCCCTCGTTCCCACCCCTAGAACTGAGAATGTGTCTCGCTTTTGCCACTTTTCTGAGGCAGATTAAAAAAAAAAAAATGATTGGAATCCTGCCTCTAAAACCAAGAGGAATGCAAACAAGTGTGCTTCATGTCGATCCAGGAAAGATTCTAGAAAGGATGGGTTTTGAGCACTTGAAAAGGAAGCAGCAAGGATTTGTTAAGAACACGCTGTGCCAGGTTAGCCCGGCAACCGATCTTCCCAGTAGGTACGGGACTCCTTGATGTCAGGCTACACGCAGTCTTTGGCCCTGTAGACATTCTTCTCTATACATCTGAGCCCGCATTGTCCCCACCTGCTCCCCTCCCTCTGCCAATGCCCAGAACCAGTGCTGCCCGGAGGCAAAAGCCTCGCCTCCCGGGGCTCAGCTGTGAAACGCTACTGTTCATTACTTGGGCCTGACCTCATGCTCAAGTCCGCGTAACTGCCTTGTGCCCAGTGCTTCTGCTCAGGGAGAGGGGCCTCAGACCTTGACCTGAGCACCTAGTCTAACAAGCTGCCTTGGCTGTTCCAGCAAGTACCCTGGCCCCCTTGACCTCCTCCTCCCCAAATTCAGGAGCTCTGACTCCGAGCCCTAAATTAACTGCTAGAGTTCTTTCAAATGGAAACTCCAAAGGCAACCATCTTCCCACCCATCTGGATCTTCCTATCTGGACCCTCAGTTTGTACCACCGGTGGGGTGTCCTCCCCGCAGTCATCTAGTCATCACTTGCCTAGACTTGCTGCCACTGGGAAGGCACAGTATGTGCCCGAAGAAAACTGCCCTCGGTTCCTCACATGGGTCAGTGCCCTGTGTTCTTCCTATTCCCCCAGCTCTTCTGCAAGTGCCCAGGTCGGATCTGGCCAAAATCTGAGAGGGGAGACAGATCAGGGGAATGTGGTCGACATGATGTGCTGGCTTCATCAAGGTCTCTTGGAGTCTTTCAGTGCATAAGAAAGACTAGCTATTAAACGAAAAGTAATTTCTATTCTCACTAAATGAGTATTGAAAATGTAGTGAACAGCTTTCTTGAGATATAATTCACAGAGCACAAAATTTGGGATTCAAAGTGTACAATTCAGACTTTCAGAATAGTCATAGTTGTGTGGTCATCGCCAACAATCAATTTTAGAGCATTTTCATCATCCCTCAAAGAAAACTCCATACTTATCAGTTGCTGTTCCCTAACCACACCCATCCCTTTCAGTCCTAGGCAACCACTAACCCACCTTCTGTCTCTATATATTTCCTTGTTCTAGACGTTTTGCATGAATGGGATCATAGAATGGTTTTTGTGAGTAGTTTCTTTCACTTACCTAATGTTTTCGACAGCCATTCATGCTGTAGAATTTATCAGTACCACATTCCTTTTTGTGGCTGCATACTAGTCTGTTGTACAGATATAGCACATTTTTTTCAATCCATTCATCAGCCAATGGACATTTCCACTTTCTGGCTATTATGAACAATCTGCTACAAACATTCACGTACAAGTTTTATGGGATCGTATGCTTTCATTGCTCCTGGGTGTATAACCTAGAAGTAGAATTACGGAGTTATATGGTAACACTGTGTTTAGCCTCTGTGAGAAACTGCCAGACCCTGCAAGAATATTTACTTCTGAATTGAATCAGTCTGAAGGAACATTCTGGTAAGTATGTCCTTGGCTTTTCCTATCCAAAGTACTTGACCTAACCCAGCTAGGAATGCTGAGTGTGCCTTCACCAGTATCTCTGCTCTTCCTATTGTTCTATTCTCACCACACGTCAAATTCCACAGAACGAAAATTGCACCTCTCTTTGGATTGTGGTCCCCCATCCAGAACTGGATCCACAGTCCCTCTGCTTCTATACTATAGACTCTCTTCTCCACTCCCGCCCCCTGCACCCCCCTACCTTCCCCTTTCCTGTCAGGAAACGGCTTTGCTTGTCAGCCCCAGTGAAACACAGGATCCATCAGCTGAAACTTAGTCACATCTATGTCCATCCTTTGCTGCTTCCCCTCCATCCCAGCGGGTGAGCTCCCTACACACACACACACACACACACACACACACACACACTCTAGGAGGCTATCCTACCATGTGGCGCCTGACATTCTTTTCTCCCGCTTCCTCAGAGCCTTCACACTGTTGATTATCTTTTCAATCTCCTGAAACTCCTATTCCTTTCCCGCCCCACCATTCATTTTCATTGCCCTTAAGTAAGCTCATCGCGGAGACGGCTGGAGATTCTCGCTCTCTGCCCCTCCCCCACTTGCATGCACGCATGTGTATTCTGTGTCTCAAAATAAACATGCATATACACATGCATGCATACATAAGCAGTACTATTTTCTATAGTAACTCCTTCACACTTAGTGCTCCTCCCTTAGCTACTATCCCGTCTCTCTGCTGCCTTTTAGAGTAAAGGTCGTGGAAAAAGATGTGCAATAACTTCTCCATATCCTCTCTTTAGACTTACTCTTCAACAACGTCACTGAGACATCCTGGCGAACATCTCCACCGCCCTGTCTTTTGGTCAAGCCAGGGAATGCCTTCTGGTCCTTGTTTGAATTGACCTCCCTTCTTAAATTCTGCCCTTACTGCCCCTTGATCTCCTTCCCTAGTCTTCTCAACAGACCCCATCCCCTGCTAGTCATTTCCTCTTCTCTGTCACTCTGCAGATTTGCATCTTTTCCTGTTTGTTCATAGTTTTGACTTCTGCCTCGATATGACTGCAACATTCAAATTTGTCTCAACAACCCTCCCTCTCCCTCAGCTCCAGACTCATATCTCCAACTGCCTGCCCCCCATCACCGTTTGAATGATGAAAAGAAAGCTCAAACCTAACTTGGCGAAAGCAAACCACTTGCTCCCACCTCCCACCAAAAGAAAATCCTGCTCCATGCTCAAGCCTCACCTGTCTCAGCAAATAGCATCACCATCATCCAGTTGTGTGCGGAACCTGGACGTAGCCTTGACTGCCCTTGTGCTCACATCGCAAATCCAATCCATAAGTATATTCTCTAGGCCTATTCTTTATGATTCATGTGGAATATGGCCCTTCCTCCCACTTTCCCTGCTACTTCCCTTGTCAAACTACCCTCACCAGACCACCACCAGTGTCCCAACAGACCCCGCTGCCTTCACTTTTGCCCCCACTAAAGTCATCCACATGGCAGCAGGCATGGTCTTTCCAAAGAAAGATCAGACCACACTATCTCCCTAATGAAAATTCCTCCCAAAATATCCCCATCACAACTAGAATAAAGCCCAAACTCTTCAGCAAGGTCCATAAGACCCTAGTGATTTATGAGAGACCCTCACACCCCATATCACACCTCCCCACTCTCTCCTCCTTGTTCACTACACTCCAGCTATTCTGGCTTCTCTCACTCACAAAGGCCAAGCTGACTGCTGTCTCTGGAGCTTTCTCCCTCCTGTTTCTTAGTCATCTTGGGCTCTTCCTCAGATTATCACCTGACTCCCTCCTTCTCATTCAGGTCTCAGTCAACATGCCACTTTTCTTTCCCTTGGCACTCTAACTAAAGCAGCCTCCCCTAGTCATTCTCTTCCACGCTGACCTAATCTGCTTTTTGCCACTTTTGCCACTTCTGCCACTTGTTGATGACTAAGGTTATCTCTTTTTCTGATTTGTTATGTGTTTATTATATCTTCCTCCATATAAGCTCTTTGAGGACATCTATCACTCCCCTTGGCCAAGTGAAGGCACTTGGATGGATGGAAATGATAGATGGATGAATGGATGGATGGATGGAATGGAATGGATAGATGGGATGGAATGGAATTAGATGGATGGGATGGAATGAATGGATGGGTGGATGGATGGATGGATGGATGGATGGGTGGGTGGATAGATACATGATGGGTAGGTGGATGGGTAGATGGGCAGATGAATGAATGCTGACCTCACATAACTCCATCTCAGTTTTTTCTTTAGTCTATATACTCTCCTTGAACATTTTGATTCGCTCCACATTCACACTGTTGTCTATGGGCTGAGGGTCCCCAAATCTGTATCTCCAGTCCAACTCTCTCTGGACCACATGGACAGATGCCTTGCATGATATTCAGCTGCCTTCTGGACATCTCTAACTAGACGTCTCACAGTGGATCAACTTCAAATGCCCAAACTAAAACTATCCTTAAATTTCTTATCCAAATAAAGATTGCCATTATGTACTCAGGTGCCAAGGCTGGGATTCTGGGCATCAACCTTCACTTCTTCGTTGCAAACACTACCGTGACCTTTGATCTAATCCCAGGCCTATATACTTATTTTCCATCGACACCACCGCCATCCGTCCTCACCAGGGACACCACAACAGCTCCAGTGCCCTCTCCACCTCTAGATACGCCCCACCCCCTCCACCTGCAGCATGAGTGGCCATCCCTCAACTCATATCTATGGTGTTACACTGCCATGAGCATGAAGTCCAAAGCCGTCAGCCTTTCATGATCTGGCCTCACTATTCCCACAGGATGTTATACTCCCACTATTTGAACTGCTTTTGGGTTCTTCAATGCACCACACTCTCTCTTGCCTCTGAGCCTTTTCCCTCTGCCTGAAATGTCACGTAGCCGCCATCTTCTGCTCTCCTACTTTCATGCAGGATTTATTGAGGGTGTCACTCCTGGCAGGGAGCCTTCCCTTCTGTTCCATGCCATTCTTCAGGTCTAGATTAGGGACTTCCACCTGCTATCATCAAATCCAGTGCCTCTTTTATCGCACCCAAAGCATTGCATTATATTTGCCTTTTTACACATCTGTGAGCTCTCTGAAGGCAGTGACCGAGTCTCAAACATCTCTAAATCCTCAATACTGAGAACAGAGCTGACACAGAAAAGACATTCAAATATGTGTAGATTGATGGGTGGAAACTTGTGGGAGTACAGCATATATTTTGGAAAACCTAATAAGGGCTCCAGGCATTTTTGACAGGATAGAGTGATGAACTGGATTTAACAAGATAAAATTTAATTGGAACAAATGTAAGGTTCTGCCCTTGGGTCCAAAAGGCATGTGTGAAGGAAGAGGGAACGGTGTGTCGTTGCCGTTTATGTGAAAAGCCTAGGGAGTTAGAGTTGTCAGTAAGCTCAGCGCAGGTCAATAGTGTGATTTGACTGCCAAAAAAATTAACACAATCTGAGTTCGCACTGGAAGTGTAGCTTCTGGAATGAGAGAGGTGACGGGCATATTCCCCTCAGACCATGCTGGGGATCTGGGTTCGTTCCGAACTTCATTTATCAGGAAGATGACTGTAGCAGGTTCTGAGGCCAAAGGTCAGGTTGGTGAGGGGACTTCAGGCAAAAGCCCAATGAGAAATGGAGGAGGGATTAGGGTCTGGGCAGCCTCCAGGAAACGTGTAGTTTCATAACATCCAAAGCTGCATGACCTGCATTACTAAAGTAATAAGGAATTACTTTGGACAGCTAGGGAGTCTCCTGTCAATGGAAACATTTGAAAATCCCACAGAATCATTTTTCCAAAGGGCAGGTGTGGTTATGTCACACACATGCACACACTCACAGTCACAATCCCTGGAGCCCACCCATTTCGCCTCTACTACCCAACCCCTACTCAAACCCTGGCTTTAAACCCTACTACAGCTTCACAGTGTCCTTGGGATACAAAAATACAATTCTCCGTGCAGCCCCTGATGCGCTGCCCATTGCTGGCCTCCCCGCACCCATTCTCCCCCTCCCTCCCCTTGCCCTTTTGCCTGGAATACTCTTCCCTCCCTTCTTTTACCCAGTTTTTCCCTACGATCCTAATAGGTACAGGCTCTGCCCATTCAGAGACAGATCATTGCCTTTATTCCAGGCTGTCTCAGCACCAGATGATTTCATGCTTCTTGCACTCGGGGCAGCCTCAGATTTTTACATTTTTACATTTGTTACATTGCTTGATGTCTCCCCTACTAGACTGTAAGCACCAGGAAGGGAGGCACCGCATCTGGGTTTGCGCCTTACCTCTTGGCCTTGTTAGCACTGAACACGGTATCTGGTGCACACAAGAGCTTAGTCAGATATGTGCTAAACGAGCAAATGAATGAATAGATGAGACAAGCAGATACATTAATTATTTGGACAAATGCTGGGCGGCCATGAAAAGCTTCAGGTGGATGGTTGGACCAGTGGACTTTCCAGGCTCTTTATAATGCCAAAGCGCCTGACCTGTACTATCAGAACCCGTACCCATACTTGAAGGGACCCTCAGATGTTAGCCATTCATTTCATTTTACCAAGTGTCTGCTTCCCATGAGTCTGTCCTTTTGTTTGGTTCGGTTTGGTTTGGTTTGTTTTTTTTAAAGTAGGGTCTATGCCCAACGTGAGGCTTGAACTCATGACCCTTAGATCAAGAGTCACATACTCTATGGACTGAGCCAACCAGGCACCCTTCATCTGCCATTTTGTAAACCACTTAAAAAAATATTTATTTATTTTGAGAGAGAGAGTGTGTGCAAGTGGAGGAGGGGCCGAGAAAGAGAGAATCCCAAGCAGGCTCCGCAATGTCAGCACAGAGCCCCATGTACAAGTTCATACTCATGAATCATGAGATCATGACCTGAGCCGAAATCAAGAGTCAGGCGCTTAACTGACTGAGCCATGCAGGTGTCCCTGTAAGCCGCTTTTCGTGCACTTGCCTTCTCCCACCTAATCATAAAGACATTTGTGGATTTGTCTCAATCCCTCGATGCAAGGAACTTAGAATCCATCCGGGGAGATTTCACAGTCTCCTTAGCACCCACCCAGAACACCCCAGCCTACAACCACTGCACATGCCTACACCATGTGGATGAGTGGACACCACTTACTTGGCACTCCATTATGCCGTGTTTCACCAAGTCTCGTCTTTCAATTAGGAAAGTGTGTTTGCGTGCATTGTCACATAATCCAGGTCAAACCCTACCATAAAGAGAGGCACAAATACTTTTTATTATACGGGCATTCTGTGGTATCAAATAGTTCGGAATAGGGAAATGATAGAGGCTTGGGACTATGAGGTCCTAGTTATAAAGAGACCCTTTTGCATCCCTTTGCATGAATTTGACCTGCCCGCGCTTTAATGAATTTTCAGACCATCCTCCTTCAGGCTGCCAATTACAGTCAATTTTCACTCATCTAAAAATCATAAACAGTAAATTAAATTGAACATTATTCATTTAATACTTCCCTGTGGGCTTTTCCTTTTTCCCTCCCCAAATTACAACCCTACTGGATGAGTTAAGTATAAATTCTCAGGAAATTTTCACTTTATTTTTCTAGGCTGAACTTAATTTCTATCCCAAGCCCCCATTCTTCCCTGTAGCTGAAAACGTAATCTTGTTAATGCACGGTGAACTCAGTTAAATTAGCGCTCACTCCCCCACCCCCACCCCCGGTTCCTGGACATGGCGCTTAGGCTCTAACACATCGCTCTCATTAGATTCACGAAAACATCTTTCAAGATGAAGCCTTGTGCCAAACCCTCGGGTGTGGTCAACCCTCCGTGCTGACCTCTGTTGAGGTGTCCCTGTCGGGTCTCAGATGCAGCCTGGGTTAGGATTGTATTTCATGGCAAGTATCTGTGGTCTTGACTCACAGTGAGCTGAAGCCATGCTTTGCAAAGTCTGGCCCTCATGCCGGCAGCATCGGGGTCCCCTGAGGACTTGTTAGAACTATAGACCCTCAGGCTCCACTCTAGCCTCTGCATCGGACCCAGCAATCTGTACACTAACAAGCCTTCCAGGTGGTTCTCCTGCATGCTCAAGTTTGAGGGCCGCTCCAAGGGAGTTTCTTGTCCTCGCAAACCAAGTCTGAAGGTTAGCGGTCGCCCCTTGGTGACATCAGGGCCACAGCCGGCCAGAGTGAACGTTGCAGAAACACCATTAACACTCTGGTCCCCTGTAGGGGAAGGTGGCAGGGCAATGGGGATGGCAATGGCTGCCGGCTCAGCCAACCATCAGTTTCTGCCCCAGAGCTTTTGTGCTTTGCACACAGGACCCTCTCTGTGTGTGCCACCTGCCTTTGGAGTCCGGAAGCTTCTGCTCTTCTCTCCTTGTTGGCTCAGGGCCACCAGGAACTTGGATTCTCGTCCTCCAGCCCAGATGCCACCTGCCATTATTCTTGCACAATGCCCTGGGAAACTGCTCCTTCAAAGCAGCTCCCCCCCCCCCCAAACAGGCCCAGGTCCTCAAAGTCATCGGGAATTCCGTCACCCCCCTCCCTTTGGCAACAGGGCCCAAGGACAGTTGTGGAAGGGCATGGTACAGTGCCAGCACCCTCCTGGCTTCTTTACCAACCGCCTCCGCAATCCCAGGGAGGAGGAGTCCCCGCTTTCACCATCTCATCTTAAATAGATGGAAAAAACGCTGGTACAGCATGAGTTCTCCCACATCTCTCTGACATACCCCAGGATTGCATCTTAAAAGCCGTGCGTTGGAAGTCTTTTTTGTCTCACTCTGTTCTGGAAGCAGCAGAAGGCTCAGATACAGCGGTCTATAGGAGCTGGGGGTGGAGGGAGTGGTTCAGAGGAGAAGAGAGAGGGGGAGGGAGGGCGGCAGGTATTGAATACTTGACAGCACCTTGTCAAATCCCGAATGACTTCATAAACAGTAGCTGCTGTTTTCAAAAAAAAAAAAAAAACATCTTTGGAAGGGAATACTGTACAAATGTTGGAGTGTGTCGGTGAGGGGGTGCTTCCCCTAATGCTGTGTCTACAATGTTCAAAATAGCAGTCTACAAAGAAATCTCTCCCAAACCCCGTTATTTTGAGAGGACTCTAGCAGAGTGGAAGACATAGTGGGGTAAGGAATGGAAAGAATTGCATTTTCTCTTCCTATCTGTCACTTCCTAGAGGGGCCATCGTAGCCAAGTCACTTCATCTCTTTGGATCTTGGGTTATAGAAACTATAAAATAGAAGTTCAGGCACCTGATCTGCCTGCCCGGTGTATGTTTTCAGGCCCATTTTACAGATACCAGTTGTAAAGAGTCAAAGGAAGGAAGGCACAAAAGAGTCATTTGAAATAAAGCAGTGGTTATGCAAATGAACATTTACAGAAATAACGCTATCTTCCACCTCATACACCAAAGGGGCAATCATTATTTTCTTTAATAGAACAAATTTTTTTTTTAAATGTTTTATTTATTTCTAGGAGAGAGGTAGAGACAGCATGAGCAGGGGAGGGTCAGAGAGAGAGGGAGTCACAGACTGAAACAGGCTCCAGGCTCTGAGCTGGCAGTCAGCACAGAGCCTGATGCGGGGCTCGAACCCACGAACCGCGAGATCATGACCCAAGCGAAAGTCGGACGCTTAACCGACTAAGCCACCCAGGCGCCCCTAGAACAAATTTTTTTAACCAGATTAAATTCCAGTAGCATTTCAGATTTACCCTGAGGTTTCTCTTCAGACGTTTCAAAGAGGTCAAGGAAATAAAGACAACAAAATAAAGAGGTTAAGGAAATGAAAGACAACGGAAAAGTTTGCTTCCCATGTAACCCAGCAGGTTATTTTAGGTCAGGTATCCTTACTGATTTTCTGCCTGTTTGATCTGCCAATTACTGAAAGAGGCATGTTGACGCTGCCAGCTGTAACGGTGGATTTGTCTACCTGTTGGAATTCTGTCGGCTTTGCATCACATATTTTGACCGGTTATTTGGTGTATACACTTTTAGGATCGTTACATCCTCTTGGAGAATTGACTTCTTCATCGTGATGCAACGCTCTTCTTTATCCCTGGTAATTTTCCTTCTTCTGAAGTCTGCTTTTGTCTGAAATTAACAGAGCTACTCCAGCTTTCTTCCCACTGGCATTAATATGGTGTATCTTTCCCCGTGCCTTTATTTTTTTCTCATTTATCTTTTTTAATTGAAATATAATCGATATACAATGTGTCACAAGGTTCAGGTGTACAATGTTGATTCAATGATCCTATACATTACTCAAAGCTCACCGCAGCAAGTGTGGTCACCATCTGTCACCATACAATGTTATGACAGTATGATTGTATTATATACTTTTCATCTCCATGACTTATTTATTTTACAACTGGAAGTTCGCATCGCTTCGTCCACTTCCCTTATTTCCCCCATTCCCCCCACCCATCGCTCCTCTGGCAACCTCCTCTCTGTATTTAAGAGTCTGTTTTGTGTTTTTGTTTGTTTGTTTTGTTTTTTCTGTTTCACGTATAAGTGAAACTATATGGCATTTCTCTTTCTCTGGCTTATTTCTCTTAGCATTATACCTTCAAGGTCCATTCATGTTGTCACAAACACCTGAGCCTTTATATTTAAAGCAGATTTCTTGTAAACAACATAATTGAGTCTTGTTTTTTTATCCACTCTGACAAAACCGTCTCTTTCTTTTTCATTTTTGTAAATGTTTATTTACTTTTTAGAAAGAGAGAGAGACAGAGTGTGAGCAGGGGAGAGGCAGAGAGAGAGGGAGACACAGAATCCGAAGCAGGCTCCAGGCTCCAATCTGTCAGCACAGAGCCCTACACAGGGCTCAAACTTATGAACTTGGGGATCATGACCTGAGCTGAAGACAGATGCTTAACCAACTGAGACACCCAGCCACTCCAATACTGCCTCTCAATTGGTGTATTTAGACCACTCATGTTTTTTCCAGTCAATGGACATTTTTATTTTCAAGGTTCTTGGAATCTATTGCCAGATTTTTCCCCAAAGAGTTTTGCCAATTAATACACGCATCTGCAATTCAACATAATAAGTGCCTGCTGCCAGCTGGTCCCTGGGAATAAATGGCAGATCCTCGTGTAAATTCCAGTTTCTCCACATCCTTGCCAGCATTGGGTTTGCGTTTTCTTAGACTAGACAAATACAAGCTCTGTCTTCGTTTACATCCCTCTGACATTAGGAAGGCAGAACGTTCATGTGCATCTGTTTACTACTTGGAGCACCTTTCGGTTGTATATATGTATGAACTGCCCATTTGTATCTTGGGGTATTCTATTTTCCTTACCTACATTCTTCATATTGTAGAGATAGTCGCCCTTTGTCATTCTTGTGTCCGAGACTAAGAACTGAGCGAAGCCTGGAGTTCATTTGGTCTAAACCCGCTGTCGAATACTGGCCTCAAGAAAGAGATGTCCATTGGGGCGCCTGGGTGGCTTAGTCAGTTAAGCGTCTGACTTTCGCTTAGGTCATGATCTTGCGGTTCGTGGGTTCGAGCCCTGCGTCGGGCTCTGTGCTGACTGCCAGCTCAGAGCCTGGAGCCTGTTTCAGAGTCTGTGACTCCTCTCTCTGACCCTCTCCTGCTCATGCTGTCTCTCTCTCTCTCTCTCCTAGAAATAAATAAAACATTTAAAAAATTAAAAAAAAAAAAAAAAGAAAGAGATGTCCATGACCTAACCCCCAGGACATGTGACTATGACTTTTCTTGGAAAAAAGATTCTTTGTACACATAATTAAGCAAAGGTAGGCCGTTCACATTGAAAGCGATTATTGATATAGTTGAATCACTGCCCCACTTATCATTACTGTTTTCTGTTCATTACATTTGTTCTTTGGGGGCTTTTCTTCCCTTTTCTACCTTCTCTGCTGTACTTGAGCATTTAATATGATTTCATCTTATTTCCCCTTTTAGGCTATTGGTTATACTTTAAAAATAAACATTATAGTGTCTTGCCTAGAATTTCCCATATACCTGAGAACGATCCTAAATCCACCTTCAAATAACACTATCTTACTTCTCATGTAGTACCAGCACCTTGTCACAGAGCATGCCCAACCTGTCCCTCACATCCCCTATGGCTTCGCTGACATTTGTCTCACTTCCCTGTGTGCTGTACTCACCCAATACTGACGTTCTTCACTCTCAGGCAAGTCCATGTTCAGTCTCCAGCAACTCTTCAAAATTACCATTTAAGTGTTCCTGTTCATGGCTCGGGTGGCTTGAGGTTCAGATGGACAGGATTTGACGAGGACCCTCTGGGCTTGCGTTTCCCTCCAGATTTCAAGGGGACAAGTGTGACTTGCACTTCAGTTCTCTGAAGTGTCTGGGGAAAGTCACTGATTTTCAGTTTGTGCCATTTTGTCTTGTGGTGAAAGACAACAGTGATGACTTCAAGTTCTTCACGTGCCGGGGCTGAGCTACAAGAAGCCTAGCTGGTTATCCTACATCACAGAGGGGATCGTCGTGTTTGCTGGTTGTTGAAAGCACCCAGCCCCTTTAGCTCAGTCATGCCCTATCCAGCTGGTCAGTTCTGCACAAAAGACAAAAGGCAGTTCCTGCCTCAGATGCAGGAGATTGCTCCATCTTCCAGTCTGATCTGAGGACCCCCCTCGTGCACAGTGTAACCTGCACAAAGCAAGAACGGGTACATCCCTGCCCTGCGCTAGCTTACAATCTTAGTGACACGGCTGTGATTGGTCCAGGATGTGGCTGATGTTTTTCCATGCACAGATATCAATTGCCTACCATACCTACAAGCGCAGGGACTGGAGTGTAGGAGCTCATCTCCCAGAGAATCGCTATTAATTATACTCTCATCCACCCAACAGCTCACTAGGATTAACCTGCTCTGTCCAAAAAAAAAAAAAGAATTAATCAAGGATTTGATTAAAATATGTACTTTTAAAACACTTAGCAAATTGTTGGTTTTAAAAAAGAATTCTCATTTCTCCAGAACTTTCTCAGTCTGAGCTCCCCTGACCCGCAGCGCCACACAATGAGAATGACTCTTGCCCTGATGATCTTGCAGCCCTACAGGATTCTGGAGAGCTTTTGAATCATCCAAGAAAGATTAAATTATGTTCAGTAGCAATTTAGCATTAAGTGCATCTTACTTATATGGTATTTCACACGGATGGGCTCTGACGTTTTCCTGTGAGGCCCAGGGTGACTTTACTTGCCCAGAAGCATTCAGTCTAGTTCAATTTGAATCACAAAGGTTTACTAAACACCTACTGCATATTCTGCACCAGGGTACCCAGGGAAGGTATTTTCCATCTATTCTTGGAGCTCCCAATTTCACGGTAAAGGAAAAACAAACAAGCAAGCAAATAAACAAATGAACAAAACAGACCGTACACACCTTATAACCCTGGGGCTCAGCGCATGCAAAAAGGCATTGAATGTTTACTCAATGACCTGAAGACAAAGGCTGCCTCCAGGCACCGGAGACCTGAGCGCTCAGGGACTGTGATTGAGCTCAGCTACTGAGGATTCTCAGGAATCTGGCAGTCAAGGAAAAGGAGAGGAAAGCATCTAGCCATAGGGAAAGAGATGAGAACTTTCAGGAAATGGAAAGAAGTTCAGTATTTCTGGAATACGTGGGTGAGGATGCCAGAAAAGCAAATCAGAGAAGGCCTTGAATGTCAAGCTGAGAAATTTGGGTGGTTCTCCCGTAGGCATTGGGACGTGGCAAGAGCTTCGAGTGCATGTGTTTGGTTAGGTGTGCTTTCGAAAGACCACTCCAGAAGCACCCAGGAAGGTGGCCTCGGTGAGAAGGCGCGATGGGAGACAGAGAATGCAGCCAGAAAGCTACTGTACAAGTTTACACAAGAGATAAGGGACAGACAGGAGTAATGGAAAGTGGAAACAGGTACCAGGTTTGGGAGATAATCTGCTGAGAAGAGTCAGTGGCGCTTGGCAACTAATTGCACGTGACAGGTAGGAAGAGTTGAGGACAGCCCTGAATCGTCTGCCGGAAGAGCTGTGTTCCCCATCCCCACCCCTACATCAACGCCCTTTGCCAGGTGACTTCACAGCTCCCACCAGGATCAAGAGGTGGAGTCTATTCCTCTCCCCCTTAAAATGGTTCCAGCTCCACACTGCTTGGGCCCTGAGCCAGAGCTGGGCTGATGTGGAGGAAGGGGATGCTGAAACCAGGTAATTAGTTTGGGTTATCCCAGCAACAGGCCTGCTGCAGAGATTCAAATACACACAATCCTGTTAGGGGGTGATCTCAGGAAGCACTGGTAGGAGCACAGGAAGACAGACTGGAAGAGAACGGAAGCCTGCAAAGGAAATGTCATCGCAAGCTTGCGCTCTGCACAACTGAAGCTTCATCCTGCCGAGCAGCCCCAGAGGGTGTCTCAAGTACTCCTACCCACCTGGGGATTGCCGGGGAGGGCAGCGAGAAGCTCCCACGCCCTGCCTGCCACATGGGAGGTGGCTGTCCAGCCTAGATTGTCCCCCCGATGGGAAAACTCTGACAGCCACCAAGTGTGCTCTTATTTGGGGCCAGCGTGCCCAGAAACGCTGCAGGGCACGGGAATATGGGCAAAACACCAACCGTGTCTCTTGCACCAGGGAAACGAGGACAGGAGTTTGGACAGGGGAGCGGGGCAAGGAGGAGATGGAAGGGTCGCTGGATGATGTAGATACACCGTTGGGGGAAGTAAGGTGAACGTTCTCTGGCTCCATCTGGGGGAGCGCACGCTCACGTGAGCATAGGAACTGGAGGGCCCGGGGCGCGCGAACCCCTCAAGGGGTGTAAGGCACACACGGCCACACACACACACACACAGCAGGGTGAAGTCTGCCATTGGTCTCAGTGTCCTGAGTCCACAAGAGTGAGCTTACGCACCCGTCTCCCCTCGCACGTTCTCCCTGCCTCCCCACCACCCTCACTCCTAGCCCAACCCAGGACTTGTTCTGTTGCCGATATGCTGATCAGCAACGCGCTTCTCCTATTAGGACCAGACTAGTCTTAGTTGGGCTGCTATCATGGAACACCTCACACTGAGGGGCTTCAACAATAACTGCCTGCTCCCTCAGTTCTGAAGAACTGGGAAGTCCAAGATCAAGGTGGCAGCAGACTCAAGGTCTGGAGAGAGGCCCCTTGTTTTTTGTTTGCAGACGTCTGTCTTCTCCTTGCACCCTCATGGTCTAGAGACTGATTTCCTGTCTCTTTCTCTTCTTCTAACAGCAATAAGCCCACAATGGGGGCCCCACCTTCTTGACCTCCCCCAACCTGTTAAAAAACAAAGTTCAACCAAGTAAATTTGAAGAGTGAATTGGCTTCATGAAGCGATTCATGAATCAGGCAGCATCCCATCCAGCAAGTGGAGAGAACTCCAAGGAGGTGTACAAAACAGAGGGTTTTTACAGGAAGGACCATGGGCCAGGCATTAGGAGCCAAAGAAAGGATTGCTTCATCATCCTTTCAGAGTGAGGGCAACGCAGGGTGTTTTTTTTTTAAATGTTTACTTATTTTTTAAAAATTTAAAGTTTATTTATTTTTGAGAGAGACAGAGTGCAAGTGGGGGAGGGGCAGAGAGGGAGAGGGAGACGCAGAATCCAAAACAGGCTCCAGGCTCTGAGCCATCAGCACAGAGCCCCACACGGGGCTCGAACCCATGAACCATGAGATCATGACCTGAGCTGAAGTCAGACGTTTTAACCAACTGAGCCACCCAGGCGCCCTTAATGTTTACTTATTTTTGAGAGGTAGAGAGAGAGAGAGAGAGAGAGAGGAGGAGGGGGAGAGAAGGAAGGGAACAGAGGATCCCAAGTGGGTTCTGCCCCATCCGCAAGCCTGATGGCAGGGCTCAAACTCACGAACCTCGAGATGATGACCTGAGTCGAAGTCGGCCGCTCAGCCAACTGAAACACCTAGGTGACTTGGAGAATGTAGCGTATTTTATCTTGCAGATGACCTCATGAGCGGATGAAAATTTCAGATTGACTGCTAAAAAGTCACATTCCTGGAGAGACTGGGTCTGTAATGAAGTCTCGATTTGCTGTCATGGCGGGTAAATGACTCCAGTTTGGGTTTGGTCTTTTCTTTTCCAACAGACCCTAATCTTACATCCCAAAGGTCCAAATGCCATCACCCTGGAGACTGGGGTTTCAACATATGAATTTAGGGGACACACACATCTAGTCCATAATAGCCCTCTCCTTGAACTCCAATTGCCCTCACGGGATCTCACCCTCCTTACCTCACCTTTGCCAGACTCATGTTTCTGAAGTCGAGACTCTGTCCTGAAACCCTGATGCCATTCTGGCTCCTGCAGGTGCAAAGCCTCACCAGTCACCCAACTTTGAGAAATGTCACTCTGGGGAGATTCTTCCAGCAGCCCTGCATTTGGGGATCTGCCAGAAACTAGAGGCAGCTGGATGGAGCCAGAGTTTACCCAAATCCCTTAGGCTTTGTCATTTGAGCAGCAGGCCCTCTCTCTCTCAGCTCCACACCCCTACGGGGTTGGGTTCACCACATCTAACCCTCCTCTTCCTCCGATGGTCTCCACCATGTATGTCTCCGGTTTGGTCTCTTTGTGCACTCATTTGGTTTTTTTGTGCGCTCATCCATTCAACCCAGGGTCCCCAGCACCCACCCTGTGCTGGGCACCGCTTGGGATTCAGGAGTAAGAGGGCAGAAGCCCCTGTTGTCCAGGAAAGGCCCTGCACTTTGGCAGACAACGGGGAGAATGCACACAGCAGCACTTTCTTAATGCAAGAGCGCTGCAGGCTGCGTCTACCCCACACTCTGCAGCTGGCTCTGGGCAATTGCGTCAGTGTCCTTACCCAGCAAAAAAATAAACAATAAAAATAAAACTAGAAGTCTTTCCCCAACCGAGGATTGTAGGAGACAAAACGAAGGGGGAAACCAGGCCCTGACTTGATCAGGGTTCCCAGCCCATGAGTGGTTCCAGGCGACATGAGCTGGTAAAGCAGCAGGATCCGGCTTCCCAGCACCCTGGATCCGAGCACAGGGCACCGGTGGGAGCCTGCCTTCCTGTGGAGACGCTCTGGTGAAGTGTTCGCAGCCTCAGAGAGCTCTTAAAATGCCCAGTTTGAGAAGCTGCCGGGTCTCATCTAAAGAGCCCTCTGCTTGGCGTGAAGTCTGGTGGGGCCTGATTCACGGGAGCCCCTGAGGGCGGTGGACAAGACCTAGCAAACCCTACGTGCTCTTCATTTGTTTTCTCCTCTCCCGAGAAAAGCAGGAGTGAAGAGATTTTTGGGGCCTTTTCCCCATTCTCCTGGCATCCTGCCGGTTCTGAAGCAGTCCTCACTCCTGCCACCGTCCAGCAGCCAAAGTGCGAGGCGCACGGGGGAGGCAGGCAGTGCTTCCAGACCCCCTGCCCTGGAGAGGAAAAGGACACTCCCCTGAACAAGCAGGCAGGCGTTGGCCAGAGATCCTACAGCGGTTTCTACAGCCACAAGCAACAAGAGCACGCTTTGAGCCAGGGACAATGGCTCCCACCAGCCAGGATCCATGCCCCGCCTAAACCAGCATAGCCCAGCCACCGTATAGGGGGCTCCAGCCGGCTTATCCTGTCCCTTTAAGGTCCTGGTTTCCCGACCTGCCACCTCAGCTGTGAACAGTATGATGCTGGATTTGCTTATTGCCAATTAAACAAAGGTTATTGAGCGGCAGTTGAGTTTATTCCTGAGGAGCAGAGGAATTTGCAATCTGGGATACGCACACTTGGGGAAACCAAGGCACGTTTGGAGGACAGAGGAGGAGGGCGTCCTTTCACAGAGAAGAAGAGGAAGCTGGGAGGGGTTGTTTGGAACAAAAGTTGATGGGGGGGGCGGTGTGGAATGAGAGCTACAGGTGGCCACTGGCTGCTGGCGCTGGTGGGCAGAGAGGAAATCTCCTTTCTTCCTGCCGGACCCTGTGGGTGGAGGTACCTGAGGGCTCCCCCCTCCAGGCTTCCCCCACTGCCTTCAGACAAGGTTTCCTTTATTCATGTGCACACAGAGCCGAACAACGGTGCAATGATGGTCCGTGGGTCTTACCTTCCCTTGAAGATGCCTGCTGTGACACAATGTCGGGCTGCATGGAAGGTCCCACCACCAAAGACCCAAGTGGGACTTCTCCGACTATAATAGCAAATGCGCTCCTAATCCCTTTTGTACTGTAACTCATTTATTCCTCACCAACACCCAGCCAGGGGCGTTGGGGCACCTGCTCCCTTCACAGATGTGGGGAATGACGTGCAGATTGGTTCTGGTCTTGCCCAAGGTCACCAGCTAGCTAGCATGGGGTTGGCACGCCTCCACTGTTCCTCATTTCCCGTCAGGAGGCTCTGGGCCCCAAACCCTGAGAGAGCTAGTCGCAGGGCCCTCACCTTGGACTCCAGTTGCTATGGGTCTGAGATCCGGGGAGGGCTCATGGGATCCCCTTGCTGAGCCCACAGAGGCCCTGGGATGAAAGGAATTATGTTAAGCATCAGCATTTTTTTCTTGTTAGATCGCCTATGCGTCTTTCCACGCATGCCCATTTTACTCTTTCTTTTCCTTTCCAGACCCCAGGAGCCAGAAGCAAACACACACAGTCTTCACATTGATGTAAATAACCATTGGTTTTATTGAACCCATCTGCTCTGGCTATTGGTTGAAATCACGGTTCTTGAGTGTTTGCCAAGCCCCCCTTGGGCCTCGGGTTTAGCTGTTTCCCTCCCTGGGCATGTTCCCTGTGCTCCTTTCCAGAAGGACCCACACTGCAGAAGCTGTGGGTTCATTTTCTTGGTATCTATAGAACCCAAAGTCTAGCTGTTTTCTCTTCACTAACAACCGCTTTGTCTCTCTCTCTTCCCTCGTCACCCCAAAAAGCTGCCTCCTTCCTTCCAGCCCCTCAGACTGCCCCGCAGACTGCCTGGCCCCATCGCTCTGTCCTGGGACCTTAGGTCTGAAGGCAGACAGAACCAGTGCGGGCGGATCCACAGGCCCCGGTGCCCGCCAGCCCCACCTGGCCCCCATGCAGCTGTACCTTGCCTCTCCACCTTGACCTGAGCTCCCTTCACTTCTAAAAACTCTAACAGCAACAGCTCAGTGTACCAGGCACGTGTTATGTGCTAGATGCTAGGTACCTATGCAAGTTTTATTTTGTTTACCCTCATAAGCACCTCCAGGAAATGGAGGCACACATATTGGTGAATCATCTGCACAAGATCATACAGTTGGGAAGAAGAGGGGGACCCTGGATCTGAACCCCGAAGCCTGGGTCTTGTGTGAGCTTGTGTGGTTGCTCTTTGCTCTTCTGGTTGAATCGCCTTTCGCTTCCTGGGTTTTGTTGTGTTGTGTTTGCATCTTTCCCTCGCTTCCTGTATCCCCGGTATCGCTCATGATTTGACCCTTTGTTATAGTCAGTGGTCTCATCCTTACTTCTTCTCTTCTGTCTCCTGACCCCTACATCCAATCAGTCATCAAGTCCTGTGGACTCATTCATTTCAGAAATATTTAGTGAGCGCCTACTGTGTGCCAAGCACACAGTAGGGGAACGTGATGGATGGAGTCCTATGCGGGTGGTTCTTTCTGTCCAGTTGCTCTGCCTCTTACCCCTAAATCTTCCACCATCTGCCTTGGCTCTCATTCAGGCTGATTTTCACACTCATCTGTGGAATCGCCCTCCCCCCTGCCCCCCCTTCCCCCCGCACTGTGCATTTTGCCTTTCTCTGCACGTGGCTGCCAAATAAATCTTACATGAGCCCACCTCATAGCAGGTCTTTGCTAGTGCTTTCGCCTGGAGCTCAGTCTCCAGGATTACCTACAAGATGAGATACCAAACCCCCAGTTCCAGAGCTCTGGGCTCGCCTAGACCTGCTGGGTCCTACTTGTCCGAACATTCTCCCTGCTGCACTCCCGTGTTCAGGGAAAGAGCATTCCTTGGCTGGCGCCCCCTCTGAGCCCTGCATGGAGTCACTCCGTGTGTCCCATTGAAATACGCCTTCCCCTGACCTTCCAGATCAAAATCTGCGAAGGTGAGCTCCAGGAGCCTGACTGGAACCCGGGGGACAACTCCTGAAGTGCACACCAGCTCTCCCCACAAGCCGGCTGTCTTTCCAGGCGGGGGCACACTCGGTTCCATGTGTGGGACCTGCATGCCATCCCTCCCACCAGATCTTCATCTCCAAATCCCGCCCGTTCTGCAAGGCCCATTGCAGGTTCTTCCTATGATTCCCACCCACCCCTCGCCCCTCTGAAATCGATCCCTCTCTCATCTTTTGCTATGAGAAGTTTCAGAGGCTCTGAGTGTTTATTGCATCTGCTGCTTTTTAGTTTATGTTATTGTTATGTACCCGCCAGACTTAGCTCCATGATAAGACTGTAAACATTTCAAAGGGCTGTCTCTTAATCACCTGACCACAATGTCCCAATGCCGCCACTGAACAATCTCTAAAAATGTCTCGGTGTGTCACTCTTCTGCTCAAAACCCTCCAAAGGCTACTCTTGGCATTGGGAGTAAAAGTCACAATTCTTGTGATGCTCCATAAGGCCCTGTGTGGTTTGCTCTCCTTTACCTTTGTGGCCTCACCGCCCACTGCTTGCCTCCCTGCCAGTCCTCCAGCATATTCCTGCCTCAGGCCCTTCGCACTGGCTGTTGAAGCTGCCTAAATGCCTCAATTCCACATTGCAGTGGCCTACTTCCTTACCTCTTTTTAGAATGTCTTCAAGTGTCACTTTCTCAATAGGACCTACCCTGTCCACCCTATTTGAGCCCGCAACTCACTCCTATACTCTTGGTACCCTGGCGTACTTTATATTTTGTCCATAATGAGAAGCATTATTTATTATAAGTGGATTTATTTAAGATATTGACTGTGTTTTATCTTCACCCTCCACTGTACCGTAACTTCCTGTGAATCTTCATTTTGCTCACTGCCGTAGACCATGAACCTAAAACAGGGCCTGGTAACAGATGATGCTCAATATGTATTTGTGGAATGCATGAATAAAATGATGAGTCCCAAATCCTCAGACCTTAATGCTTTGCTCATCACAGGTATTTAATTATTGATTCCTGATGGGAAGACTTCGACACCGATCCAGTCCACTCTTGGTGACAGCTGCTTGGGACAAACAGGTGCAGCCCTCATTCATTCTGCTTGCATTTTTCGGAGGCCAAAATCAGAGTCATGGATGGACCCTTTCTGGCATCATCAGGAAGAAGGCATGTTCAGGGCGCACTTGGCACCCCATCCTCACGCTCATCCAAGCCAGGCGGTGGGCCTGTTTCCTCTCTACCTGTCCCTGTTCTGGGGACAATTCTCACTGCAGGGAAGGACCCCAGCTTGCAGCCCTTGAGTTGGTCTCGCTTCACATCCTGCTCTAACCTTAGCAACTGCACCTGTTGGTGGCAGGTCTCAAGCTTTTGGCCCATTGTCTCAGAGCTGTTTTTTACCCCTTCCTCCAATCTTCAGCAGCTGCCTCCCGCTGTGCTGACCCCAGAGCCCTCTTCTAGGCATTAATTCCAGTCTTCTAGGGCCTGCTCCCGCCTTTCTTTCTTCTTTTCCAATGCCTGACCCCCTGTTCCATTTGCCTGGCAACTGGTGTCGGAAACACAAAGAGCCACAGCTCAATAGCTCCCAAAGAGAACCACCAATCTGATTTGCAGTAGCCTCCCTGCGCATGTTTTTGAAGTTCAGGACTCCATAGCTGCCTGTCCCATCCCAGACTAGGGCCAGGGGAGGGACTCTGGGCTCCATGTTGCCCACAACTTAGCAGGTATCCAGGTTCTGCCTTTCTTCTTCTGTTTATAATCAACCCATCACTGCTCTGTTTTCAAGACTCACCCTTTCTTGGTATCCTTACCTCCTGGGATGCTCCTGCATCCCAGCCTTAGCCCCGTCCTGTGGACTCCAGACCCCTTGAGTTGGCCTCTATTTTATTCTGAGTTCTACTGTTATTCAGCACGCAGCATCTCACCACCACATAGACGTGGGTCCTGGGAAGCTAGAGGGAGGTGGGGAAGTGGAAAGCAGAGTTGCAGGCCTGGGTGGGACCCGCTCAGTGTTTCTCACAAGCCCACACCAAGAATCAGGAGCAAGAACAAGTGAGAGTTTGTTGGTGGGAATGCAAATCGGTGCAGCCAGTGTGGGAAACAGGATAGAGGCTCCTCAAAAAATTCAAAATAGAATTCCCATATGATCCAGTAATTCCAGTAATTTCCCAGAGAAAATTTAAACACTGATTAGAAAAGATGGGTGCACTGCTATGTTCATTGCAGCATTATTTACAATTGCCAAGATATGGAAGCAGCCCAAGTGTCCATCAGTAGATGAATGAAAAAAGAAGATGTGGTGTATATGCACAATGGAACATCACTCAACAGTAAAAAAGAATGAGATTTTTGCCATTTGCAACAACACAGGTAGACCTAGAAGGTATACTGATGCTAAGTGAAATAAGTCAGAGAGAGACAAACACCATATGATTTCACTCATATGTGGAATTTAGGAAACAAAACAAACACACAAAGAAAGATACCCAAAAAACCCAAAAAAACAAAAAACAAAAAAACAAAATCCAGATTCTTAAATGTAGAGAATAAACTGATGGTTACCAGAAGGAGGGGGATGGGAGGGTGGGTTAAATAGATAATGGGATTAAGGAGTACACCTGTTGTGATGGGCACTGGGTGTTGTACAGAAGCGCTGAATCACTATATTGTACACCTGAAACTAATATAACGCTGTATGTTAATTATACTTTGATTAAAAAAGAACAAATGGAATGTAAGGATATAATATGAGCCACATCTTTTCAGTCCTGTCCTAACGAGTTAGAGAGAATGAGGGGGGGCTGTATCTTAAGTGGTAGAGGTGACAGCAGCTTCTGAATCTGATGTCATTAGGCTGGGCCTCACCTGCCTCTGGCCAACCTTCCCTGGGCTTGAATAAAGAAGGTAAAGGGGACATAGTCAGCACTGGGGAGGAGAGGCAGAGAGAGACCTGGGCCCTGGGAGTCACAGTTCTATCTACATGTATGAATTTCCTATTTGCTGCTGTAACAGAAAGTACCACTGACTTAGTAGCTTAAGACAACAAAGTTCATCAAAGTTTCTCTTACGAGTATAGAGATCAGAGTTCTGAAATCAGTCTCTCTCGCCTGAAGTCAGGGTGTTAGCAGAGCTGGCTCCTTCTGGAAACTCTAAGGGGAAAAATTGGTTTTGGTTTTATTTGTGTTTTGCTTTTTTGTTTTGTTTTGTTTTTAGTTTCTACTGACAGTCTGCCTTCCTCGGCTTGAAGCCCCTGACACCACCTCCAAAGCATCCTGGTCCAACCCTTGCTCCTCAATCAGCACATTTCCTTGTCTTCCGACTCAGACTCTCACTCACTTCCTGCCTCCCTCTTGTAGGGACCCTTGGGATCACATTGGGTCCATCCAGATAATCCAGGATAATCTTTCCATCTCAAGATCCTTAACCCAAACACATCTAGAAAGCTCTTCTGGCTTGTCAGGTAATGTTTTGGGGATTAGGCCAAAGACATATCTGGGGGGTCATTATTCAGCCTCCCACAGCCCCCCAGCTTCCAAGGCCCACTTCACCCCAATGGGGCCCACTTATGCCTTCCTAGCTTTACCTAGGAAATTCAGGCCCAGGTGAATCCCCAGGTTGGAGAGGAAGTGAGGTGCCCAGGGAATCTATCACTGAAGGGACCCGTGAGAAGGATGAGCAGCCACCCCAGACCTCCTGCTCCGGTTTAGGAAAATCTCCCATGTTCACTTGCATTCCCGCTTTGGAAACCCTTCTCTGGAAAGACTTCTCTCCAGTCCATGCTCTGCACTGGTTTCTATGTGATCCTGATGGAAGAGGAGGTCAACCAGTCACACCCTGTTTGACCTGGCCAATGGAAGGCCTCTCTGAGGAGGTGTTATTTTAAAAGACACCTGAAGGAGACAAACTATCAGGACTAGGGGTGGGATGCTCCCAATTGAGGGAATAGAAGCACAAAGGCTGGAAGAGAGAAAGAACCTAACGAGGGGAGGGAGGCCAGCATTACGTGTGACCTTGGGGCCATGAGAGGAGTTGGAGGTTTTCTAAGAGGAAAGCAGAGCTGACCATTATATGCATGCGTGTATAGTGAGACTTACATACAAAGTATCAGGTACTGTTTTAGTACTTTATTTACATCAACTTAACTCTCAAAAATGTGCATGACTAAGTACCTTTTTCATTTTACAGCTGCAAAAACTGAGACACAGAGAGGAGAGGTAACTTGCCAAACACATACAGCTAACAGGTGGTGGAAACCAGAACTTGAACCCAGGCCATCTGGTTGACCAGTCCCTGTTTTAAGCACTGGGCTGTGCTTTTTTTCCTGAGGACTTGATACCAAAAGATCACTCTCTGTGTGCTGGGACAGGTTTGGGGGGGATTGGAGGGAGGGAGAGGTATGAAGAGGAGCACAGAAGATTATTATACCCAGGACAATACTATATGATGGATACATGTCCTTGTACATTTGTCCAAACCCATAGAATATACACCACCAAGATAACCTATGGGTGCTAATGACGTGTCCATGTAGGGTCATTGGTTGTAACACAGACACCACTCTGGTGGGGCATGTTGATAATGGGGGAGGCCAGACATGGGTGAGGAGGCCAGGAGGTAAGTGGGAAAATCTCTGCACCTTCCTGTTAATTTCACTGTGAACCTAAAACTTCTCGAAAAACATAAAAACATTGACTTGAAAAAAAAAGCCTAGGATGCACAAATTAAATGACACAGCCCTTCAGTTCCTAGGTATTTACTCAAGAGAAGCAAAAACACATGTCCACAGAAATGCTCATACGTGAACATTCTTAACAACTTAGCAACTTGTATGGCGTGTCTGTACTTCTGCATAGTGGTCAAACACTAAATGTGAACATCCCACTTACGGGGAAAGATCAACAAATTGCCATATATTTCTATAATGGAATATCACTCAATAATAAAAAGAAATGGACTATTGATACACAGTAAAGGTAAAAAAAAAAAGTAGATACAACCTCAAAAACAATCACTCTGATTCGGGCAAGAGGGTGGATCGTCTAGGGGTGAGCAAGAGAACAGACGGAAGAATTATGAGGGTCTTGTAGGATCTAGGTAAGAGATGCGGGTGCTGGCCTGTGGTGGTAGCAGTGAAAATAGAGAAAAATGAATGGACTTAAGACAGATTTGGGATCTGGAAGAAATCAAGGCTGATTCCTAGGTTCTGAGCTTGAGCAACAGAGTGCATGGTGATGCCTTTACTGAGAAAGGAACAGGATTGGCAGGGTCGGTCCCCAAGCCCAGTATCCTTGCCCTTGGGTAGCCCCTGAGCCCGTGCCAACCCTCAGCCCCACTCTAGAGAAGGCCCAGCACACAGATGCCAAGGTTAGCCTGGACTGGCAGGCCCATGCCAAGAACCACAAAAGCCTCATTTTATTTAAAACACAGTGTTTGGCAGAATTCCCTACCTAGACAGAGACAAGCCCATTACTTCATCTCGGGAGCTGCATTACAGCCTCTGTTTTCGTGTCTATTAGCCAGGCCTCTCAGCCGAAAATCCAGCCAGTCCATCAATCACTAGCCCCCCCCCTCCTAGCCCCGAGGCAGCAGAGGCCGGGATCCCACAGTCGACATCCGACGTCCGTAGATGTTTGCAACGTGGGACCAAGCAAAAACTTTCCTGTTTGTGCACAGGGGGCTTCGTTGCTTTATATTTTTAATTAAAAGCAGATTTTTATCAATCCCCCCCAAAATCTATTGGGGGAAGTGTAATTTTGCTTCCAATCTTCCTATTTAATACTCCCCTAATGCCCATAAAAAGCTTTGGAGTTTCAGCTTATGATTTGAATCTTTACAGATAATTAGCTGGTAGGATGACTTGGAGAGAGAAGCAGGTATATATTTTCACAACTTGGTCGGCAGTGGGTGGGTGAACTGTGGGAGAAGCTTCCCCAGGCGGTCTTGGCACATCTCCGTTCTTGAAACATAAACACACGATTCATTTAAAGGCACAATCATTCAGGCTCCTTAATTGCAGCCATAAAAACTGCTTTCCCCTCTCACTTCTGAGGCACCTTGTTCTAATGCCTCGTGGCTCTCCCTGCCTTGACTTCCCCCTGCATGACCCCTGCCCAGCGTTTCACTCACTCTGCTCCCTGCCACCTCGGCTCCCCACACTCGCCTCTTACTCCCTGTGGACTCCTTAGCCATGCCCCCCTGCCCTCCTGCTCCTCCCTCTTCTCCATTTCTCCCCCTTTCAGACCCAGCGACTATTGCCACCACCCTCTATGTGGGTCAGGAGCTGTGATTTCACATATGTACTTATAAGCTTTATAATAATCACATGAAATAACAGGGTTACACACACAACCACACATGTACTCATTCACACCACACACACACACACACACACACACACTTCGAGGTTAAAAAATTTACTCAAGCCTGTTTCCCCTTTACTTTTTCTCCTTTTCCACTCCCCCTTCATATATGATAGATAGATAGATAGATAGATAGATAGATAGATAGATAGATAGAGAGATAGATAAACAGACAGGTACACAGATGGACAGACAAACAGAAGGGCAGATATTAGCATAGTTAGATAGTAAAAGAAAGATAGGTAGAGAGACACACAGACAAAGACAGACAATATAGAAATAGATGCATAGGTGGTTCAGTGATGGATGGATGATGGATGGAAGGATGGATGATGGATGGATAAATTATAGATGGGTAGGTGAATGAACAGATGGATGGATGGATAGATCAATCAGTTGATAGATGATAGATAGATGTATATATGGGTGGATGAGTGGATACATGGATGAATGATGGATGGATGGATAGGTGGGTGGGTGGATGGAAGGATGGATGGATGGTTGGATGAGTGGATGGATGGAAAGGTGTGTGGGTGGACAGAAGGGTGGATGGAAGGGTGGATGGGTGGACGGACGGACGGATGGACGGATGGATGGATGGATGGATGGATGGTTGGGTGGATGGATGGATAGATGGGTGGATAGATGACATACAGATAGACAGGGGAGCTGGTGGGACTTCAGCAGCTGGAAAAAATTAATCAAATACCTCATTCCACCTTTTTGTCCATCTTCTCATAAAGTCCTCTCAGTAACATTACACCCACCTTTCATCCCTTTGCTGTTCTACTAGTTCGATAAAAACTCCATGAGGTAGATTTTAAAGGCTGAAAACAAGAAAGTAACTAAGAGGCCATTTGACTGCCCAGGTGTGAATCAGGACACATGAGATAGTGGGTGTGCAAGCTCTTTCTTGATACACAGTAAGGCTCTCAAAGGTTGGGGAGGTATCAGAATCATCCATAATTGAATAGAGCTCCAGGTCTCCGGGAAGGTGGCTTACACCAGTGGTTCTCCACCTCACTGTGCATTCGAATCACCCAGATGACTTCTTCAAACACAGACTGTTGATTCCATAAGTAGGGCCTGAGATTTCACATTTCCTATAGGTTTCCCAGATGCTGCTGCTGCTGCTGCTGGTCCAGGAACCTCACTTGAAGAAGCTTTGCTTTTTGCAAATTCTTTGCAATGATCAAAGGTTAATTTGGCTATTATGGTGACGTTCCATCATGTCTCTTTTAATTAAACCGTGTAATCTGGAACATTTGAAAATGAAGGAAACAATGGTGGTTTGGTTGTTTTTCAAGGTTGGGTCAAGATTTCAGAGGATGGCTGACTTGAAATGATCCACTGAACTCCCGGCCCCATGGTTTCTGACACTGTCTGGAACTCTCATCTCTGCCTACCACAGTCCTACCCACCTGCCCCCTCATCCTGCATTATGGTCTGTCTTACTTTCCATTGGAGCTCTGGGTCTAAAACTCTATCTGAAATTCTGTGTGTGTGTGTGTGTGTGTGTGTGTGTGTGTGTGTGTGTGTGTGTGCATGCATGCGCCCCTGTGTGACCCTCCCTACAGTGTCATGTTGAAAATTGTTTCTCCCAGCCAGAACCTAATTTGCAGAGCTCAGGTGCATAATGAAAATGGGGGTCCTTGTGTTCAAAACTGATCAGGAATTTCAAGACAGTGACAGTGGAGCATGAAAGCATGTGCAGGACCCTTTAAGTATGGTCTCCTGGGCTCCTGAATAAGTTTCTACACAGAGCAGAGAGACTCAGAATCCTACCTACCCCCACCCGGCTTTTGAGGAGTTCTGTCCTCATCTGACATGTTGTCTGTGGGATCACAGGGTGGTCCTTGAATTTATATCCCTCCTGGGCTTTCTTCAGTCCAGGACAAACATTTCTTGCCCTCCAGTCAGGTGGGATCCCTTTGAAGTAGCTTCTCAAGTGGCCCATCCTGACCCGACAGAATACTCTAACAGGTGGCTAGGAGAAACCTCTCAGGGTGTCGCACACCCTTCCTTCCCCCCTCAATTGCTGGCTCTTAGCAGAAACGGCATTCATTCTCTCTCCAGAGCAGGGGGCCTTGTGAAATGGACTTGAACGGAGTTGCGGGGAGGTGCCCGTGGTGATGGACATTTCCTCCTCCTGTGAAGGAAAACAGAGAGTTTTAGGAGCCACACCCTGATTCTCAGAACAGGTCAGCTCATCATTGGCAGGCATTCGCACAGCCCTCCAGGGGAAAATAAGTCAAATACAAAATGGCTATTAACTTCCTCAGGTTGCAAACCAGCTGGGGAAATTAGAAAAACTAATAGAAAAATAAATCTCGCAACCCTGACACTGAGGCAAGTCAAAAGCGGAAAGAGGAGATCAGGCACCGGGGAAAGGTTGTTTTCCTAGTACAACATCTGTCTAGTGGGGCTGAATTCCGAACCCCACTGAGGAAAGGCTAAGGAAAATTAAGGAGGGTTCTGGAATCGGGCTGCACTTTAAAATCAAGCAGGGAGCTATCAAGAAGGGCACTTGTTGGTAGGAGCACTGAGTGTTGTATGGAAGCCAATGTGACAATAAATTATATTTAAAAATAAAAATAAATTAAAATTTTTAATGTTTTTATTTATTTTTGAGAGAGAGAGTGCACACCAGCAGGGGAGGGGCAGAGAGAGAGGAAGATGCAGAATCTGATGCAAGCTCCAGGCTCTGAGCTGTAGACACAGAGTGTGACGTAGGGCTCACAAACCTCATGAACCAGGAGATCATGACCTGAGTGGACGTTGAATGCTTAACCAACTGAGCCCCTCAGGTGCCCCTCAAGTAGGGAGTTTTTAAACCAAAACTAAAGCAAACCTGAGCCCAGGTGCTACCATCGGCAATTCAGTAAGAATTCCTTCTTTGCGAGAATTTACTTTTGTAGCTTTTTAAATTTTTTTTAATGTTTTATTTATTTCTGAGAAAGAGAAAGAGAGACAGTCTGAGCAGGGGAGGCTCAGAGAGAGAGGGAGATACAGAATTTGAAACAGGCTCCAGGCTCTGAGCTAGCTGTCAGCACAGAGCCTGACGTGGGGCTCGAACCCATGAACCACGAGATCATGACCTGAGCGAAGCCAGATACTTAACCGACTGAGCCACCCAGACGCCCCACTTTTGTAGCTTTTTACATAGAACATTTTAAGAATATGCAACATAGACAGAACACTGTGCTCAAGGGCCAAGCATGTCATCCAATTTTCGTAATTAATTAATCGGTCAGGACCAATCTTGCCCCCCAAAATACAATTCTTTTGAAGCAAATCCCAGATGTCAAACTTCAGAATGTATCACACCAAAAAATAAGCAAATAAACTCTCTGTAATAGTAATTCCTCAGATAATGTGTCAAAATCTAATTTCCCATTTGACACATTTTTTAAGTGTTTTTAATGTTTAGTTATTTTTGAGAGAGAGAGAGAGAGAGAAAGAGAGAGAGTGCAAACAGGGGAGGGGCAGAGAGAGAGGGAGATGCAGAATCTGAAGCAGGCTCCAGGCTCTGAGCTGTCAGCACAGAACCCAACGCAGGGCTCAAAGTCACAAACCATGAGATCATGACCTGAGCCAAAGTCAGCTGCTTAACCAGCTGAGCCACCCGGGCACCCTGTCTCCTTTTTTTTTTTTTTTCTTTTTTAAAGAGGGCGAGAGAGCATGAGCAGGGGAGAAGGCAGAGGAAGAGAGAGAGAAAGGGAGACTCTTAAGCAGGCTCCCCACTCAGCATGGAGCCCAGCACGGGGCTCAATCCCACAACCCTGAGATCATGAACTGAGCTGAAATCAAGAGTCGAACACTCAACAGACTGAGCCATGCTGGTGCTCCTCCTTTTCTCACCAGAAAACACACTGTCCCCTCTTTTCTTAAATAAATGTAGAATACCACACTCTTAGCCCTTTTTCTTTAAAGAAACTCTATGTCCAATGTGGGGCTTGCATTAGTGATCCTGAGATCAAGAGTCACAGGTTCTACTGACTGAGTCAGCCCCGCACCCCACACACTCTCAGCTTTTTTCACTGACTCCTGGAGCTTGCTCCCCTCTGCTATGCAGACAGGCTCACTCCTTTCCGCAGGTGCCTGACACCCTATCACGGGGATGGGCCACAGCTCGCTCGGGGCTACTTCTCGTTTTTCGTTACTACACATCGAGCTCAAGTATGGAACCGTATGTGTACGACTGCTCATGTTTCCAGTCTCCCTAGTGGATCTGCCGTGCAACTTGGGTTGAGAACTTCTGATCTAGAGAGACAAGCAGGTTGTTAAGAGACCTAAGTTTGGGTCCCAGCTCTGCCCTTAATGTCCCCCTTGTAAAATCTGGATAGTAATATCTGGATAAAATATCTGGATCATATCCAGATAATAAGCTGCCTCACAGATTGTGGAGAGAGTTTAATGAGCTGATAGGCGAGGTGCTTAAAGCCGTTCTCAGCACATTGTAAGGGGCTCCTGTCGCTGTTATTGTTACTTCCTGTCAGGTTCCTCCGTGGCCCCCACCGCCTCAGGATGTCGCCACAACAAAATCAGGTCATCGCCGCGAAATTTCCTGAAATGGCTCAAATCTCCCAAGAATGCAGAGAAGGGGTATCATCTTCAACACCACGGTCCCTGAGGGGCCCACAGGGGACACGGCCCCTTCAGTGTGGTGACACCGTCGTCTCTAGAGCTGCCAACACGGGGCTCCCAGACCCAACCAAGTCCGTTAGACAACCTGTCAATTCACTCAAACCACTAATGTCATTGATTTTTTATTTTCTACTAAATTGACAGACTGAGTACATTGACCAAATTGACTGGCTGTTTTGATATCATTTAGACCCAGCTTGAGTGGAGCTAATCACGAAGAGGGAAATAATTATTATTGACATTGCCGCAACGATCAGACGCCCGGCAAGCAGGGGCCACCAGAGAAGCACTGGGACCCTCCCGGCGTCGACCCCTTCCTGTTCCGCCGGGTCCAGGCTCAGAGAATAAACCCACTGCACAGCATTACAGAGGAGATCAAGACAGAGGGCAGACGGGGAGCCGGGGACTTTGCAAAGGAGCAATGGATACCTAAGCGTGGTTATTATCACTACCCAGTCCTACATGTATGGAAAAGCTAACAGAGCCAAGGGGGGTTAGATGCTCGCCCGGGGCGGGGGTGTGAATAATGAATGACCCCTCCCCCCAATTCCTGGAACCGGTGAGTGTTACTTAACTTGGGAAAAGGGACTTTGAAGAGGTGATATAACTAAAGATCCTGAGATAGGGAGATTTTCCTGGACCACGAGGGTAGGCTCAATGGACGCACCACTGTCCCCGTAAGAGGGAGACCAGGAGGGGACCTGGCCACGGAAGGACAGTAGAGCAGGTGAGGATGGAAGCGAGCAGGTCCAGGGATGTGACAAGGCCTGGGGACCTGCAGTGCAGGCAAAGGCAAAGGGATTCTCCTCCAGAGATGCCGGAAGAAACTAGCCCGGCCAAAGCCTCGACGTCAGCCCAGTGGCACCAGTTTCGGGCTCCTGGCGTCCAGAACTGTGAGCGAGCCCTAGGGAAGCGGCACACTCCCACCAGTGGTCTTCTAGCTGCAGCCCTCAGGGGAGATGCTGCGGGGCAGGAGGGCCCCAAATGACTAAAATGGATCCAAAGCCATTCTGTTCTCCATGTGAGTTCCAGGTAAGATTACACTGGGGGTAGACAGCAATCTGAAATACACAAAGTTGATATTTGCGTATCCAATGCACAGAAAACACTTGGATCAGTGCCTGGCACATCGTGAAAATAAGACACAGTCGTGGAAGGGGTAGTGGTAGTTATTACCTGCTCTGATGCCTTCATTTCACCGATGACAGACTACGGCTCAGTGACTCGCCCAATGGCATCCAGCTCTTAGAAGGGGGATCAGTGATGCAGCCTGGGTCTGTATAATCTCAGTGTCTACTGCAGCCTGCAGCCTGGATCCCCACTCCCCATAGTTAATGCCACCAGCTGCCTTACATTACTGTGGCATTACCTGTGGCATTACAATACTGTGCCTTACATTAAAATCAAACTTCTGCATAAAAGCTGTTTTTATTTTATGTTTTTTAAAAAGCTTATTTATATATTTTGAGAGTGAGTAGGGGCAGATAGAGATGGGGAGAGAGAGAGAACTCCAAGCAGGCTCCACACTGTCTGCACAGAGCCCGACATGGGGCTCGAACTCAGAATATGAGAGGAAGACCTGAGCTGAAATCAAGAGTCGGACGCTTAATCAACTCAACCTGCCACCCAGGCACCCCTATTTTAATGCCTTGTGTTTACAGAGCCATTGCCAAGTTCCACAGTGGGGTAGGGAGTGGGGCTGGCCAGTCCGGGAGCTCCCCATGTGCCGCCCATCCCTGCGGTGGGCTCTGGTCCCAACAGGTGATGTTGGATCGGAAAAGGGGAGATGCTTCTGGTCCTGCCCCCACCCTGTTCCCAGCAGCTGGAGAGATCATGGGGCTCTGCCTGTCGAGCAGATTGCTGAGGGCAGCGGGGCGGGGCTGGGACAGTGGGACAGGGACCGCCCAGCAGCGGCAGAAGCAGCTGCTGGCTCTTTACAGGCACTCGAGTGAAATCTGGGCCACATGGGCCTGACCATATGCTCACGCGTGAGCCACAGCTGCCTGCCGACGGGTCTCCTCGTGACAGCAGCAGAGGCAACACATTCTCCCGGCTTCCGGAGGCGAACTCTCCTGCTGCTCAGTTGCTCCCTGTGATGTCCCGCTGAGGAGGTGTCCTATTGGCTGGGCATCAAGTGAGCCTGCGGTCAGGCTGGCCCTTCTCTGTAACTGCGCTGCAGGAGGGCGCGTGGAGAGAAGGACCAGACGAGCCAGTGAGACACGGCCGTTGTCACTGCCACCACCCGGCGCTCTCTGCGTCTTTACAGAGACGTCTCTACAGAGGCATGGCCTCTTCTCTAAATAAAGCTCCTCATCTGCGTCTGAGGTGCTCAACGATCGCATCTCTACTCACCCCTCCAAGGCTTCCTTCTGTCCTTCCACTCTGCCCAAATGGGATGAGTTACTCAATGGCTCCAAATATGCCATCCCCTTAGAACACGAGCTTACGAGGGAGGTGACTTGGAGCATCTTTAAATTCCCCGTGGGTCTGGCACACAGTGGGCTTGGAAATACCTGTGAAGGAATGAATACCACTCATTCAGTGTCTGTTAGGTACTAAGCACAGTGCTAGGCAGAGACTGGCATGAGAATTTCGCCAAGTTTCTAAACCTCTTTATGTCTAAATCTCACAGGATGTCCGTAAGTCTAAAAACTGAGACAAGTCTCCATAATGCCCTCAAGGACATCCTCAGTGGGTTAAAATATAAAATAACAATATTTCCAGACTTTAAGAACATCTTAGGGATGCCTGGGCGGCTCAGTCGGTTAAGCTTTTGCACTTCGGCTCAGGTGGTGATCTCCAGGTCTCTGAGTTCGAGCCCCGCAGTGGGCTCTGTGCTGACAGCTCAGAGCTTGGATTCTGCTTCAGATTCTGCATCTCCCTGTCTCTCTGCCCCTCCTCTGCTCACATTCTGTCTCTGTCTCTCTCAGAAATGAATAAACATTTTTTTTTTAAAAAGAGCACCCTAGATAGCATTGGGTTAATAACACGTTTGTTATTGTGAACACTAGGTGTCAACTATACTTCAATAAAATAAGAATAAGCTCACAGGCTTGATGTGAAAATCAAATGAAAGACCATGGATAAAGCACTGAGCCCAGTCACTGGTACAGAGTACAGCTTGGTGGCTGGCTATTATTATTATGTTGCTATTTTTACAAGGATTAATTAAGCAGCACTCAATGTAGGAGACAAGTAAACAATTACCGTCCAAAATGAGAGGGGCTGTCACAGAAGTACGGACAAGGGCCTGTGTGGCCCCAGACTCTCTCTCTTAAAATGCATCTAGAACCACAACCATTGCACACCGTGCCTACCGGGCCTATTCTAGTCCAGGCCACCCGCATTTCTCAGATTATTTCCATGGTCTCTCCAACTCTTCTCTCTGCCCTCGCCCCTGTGCCCTTCCCCCCACCCCTACAGTCTATTCTTAACCCGGCAGCCAGGGATCCTGCTAGAACATAAGTCAGCTCATGCCGCTCCTTTGTTCAAAATCTCCAGTGGCTCCCCATCTCTCTCTCCAAGTGAAAACCAGAGTTAGGGAGCGCCTGGGTGGCTCAGTCGGTTGAGCATCTGACTATTGATTTTGGCTCAGGTCATGATCCTAGGGTTATGGGATTGTGCCCAGCATGGAGCTTACTTAGGATTCTCTTTCTCCCTCTGCCCCTCTCCGCTGCTCACTCTCTCTCTCTCTCTCTCAAATAAAATAAAAATAAAAAACAGAGTTACTACTGCCATACCATGATGATTAATTTTACGTGTCAGCTGGGCCACGGGGTACCCAGATGTGTAGTCAAATAGTATTCCCAGTATGTCTGTGAGAGTATTTCTGGATGAGGTATCAGTCAGTAGACTGAGTCAAACAGAAGGCCTGCTCTAATGTGGGTGGGCCTTGTCCAATCAGTTGAAGACATGAATGGAACCAAAAGGCTGAATAAGAGGGAACTCTATCTGCCAAACTGATTTGAGCTAGGATATTGGTCTTTGTCTGCTTGGGACTCAAACTGAAATGCTGGCTTGAGCTTCTAGCTTGCAGACGGAGGACAAAAGGACTCCTCGGGCCTCCATAAATGTGTGTGGCAATTCTTCATAAGTCTTCTAATTATATATATGTTACATAGATTTATAATATTATATACATTAATCTGTTTCAATGTAGATATAGATATAGAGAAATAGATCCTAATGGCTCTGTTTTCCTGGAGGACCCTGCCTAATACACCTAAAGGCCACGGGTGGTCCCTCATCTGCCCCGACCCCAATCCTCTCCCTTGTACTGCTGTTCTTCTCTCTCTTTGCCCTCTACCCTTTCTGTTCCAGCTGCGCTGGTCTCTCCCCAGACATGAGAAGCCCTCTGCTTAGAATGTTCTTTCCTCCAGGATATAAGTGCCTCACACTTTCACTTCTTTCTGGTTTCTAGCCAAATATCAAGTGACTATGAAGCTTTCCCAGATGTACGTACCTGAAATACTGCACTCACGTGCACACACACACACATGCACACACACACACACACACGTATATCTTTCCACTTTATTTCCCTTAAATTGCTTTCATTGTCTCTATAGCATTTATCAGTATCTGCCATAATACATGTTTACTCAGTTTTCTAAAGTTTACTTGTTTATTTTGAGAGAGAGAGAGCATGCATGAGGGAGAGGGGCAGAGAGAGTGGGAGAGAGAGAGAATCCCAAGCAGGGGATTATCCCCTGAGAGCGCAGAGCCTGACGTGAAGCTCAATCCCGCAAACCATGAAATCATGACCTGAGCTGCAATCAAGAATCCGATGCTTAACTGACTGAGCCACTGAGGCGCCCCAATGTTTATTTGTTTTATTTGTTTAACGTCTATCCATCTGTCTCTTCCAACTGGAATATAAATTCCTTGAGAGTAGCAAGTTTGTCTTGGTCACTACTGAGCTCCCAAAACCCGACTACTACCCAGCATCTACTACCTAGTAATGCTTTATGCCTATTTGTTGATTGGATTAATGAGTAGATTAAAGTTCTAAGTTTGACTTCAGAAGGAGGGAAAGGTATTCTACATGGGTGTCAATAAAGGATATATAGACAATCAGTAAAAGATTAGGGTTTTGCTGAGTGCTGCTTAAGAACGAGGCAACAAAGAATTCAGGGGTTTGCCCTCTAACAAGGACCCAGAGGACACTCTCTGTGCTGCTGATTAAAGGCTGATCTTTATGCTTTAACAGCCTGCAGAGCAAAGAGCATGTTTGACATCCTTGCCTATAAATTAAGGAGCCCAACCAGGATACAGGCTTGAGGCGAGGTGAGCGAGCAGCCCCATGAAGGGCCAAGCTTGTCCTCAGAAAACAGCTCTGGGTCAGCTCCAACACCGAGATAAATTAGAGACAGAAGCCCTAAAGTTCAATGCCAATGAGAACAGCTGCGATATTTTTCACTGGAAATAGCCCACCAGAGCCATAAAGCCTCAATGAAGAAATCAAACAGGGAAGGTCTAGTTTTAAGCAATGTGACACCCCGGTAAAATCTCCAGGAGAAGCTGGGGGTGAAGTATTGCCCCAAGTGAGTAAAGGAGAGGTCTTGCAATATATGGCTGTCAGAAGGAAGGTGAGAAAGCTCAAGTTGTAGTGTTCTTCATGGACAGGAAGACAGGGACAAGGCCTGGAGCTGGGGAGAGCTGGCCCTGGGCTGCGCTAGAGTACTAACCAAACGGGTGACCCAGTGCTCGCTAACTTTCACCAGCTATGAAATGGGGGGTTAACTGCTCTACCCTATTCCATAGGGTAACAAGAGTCCAGTGAGAGAAGTTTCCAGAAGACACTTAAAGAATGATAAGCCCCACATAAGTGTGAAATAATAGCAAGAAGCTATCAGCGAGGAGTTTTAAATGAGATGTCCCACGGATGTAAGTTAGGTGGGCAAGGTTCCCAGAATGGATTAATTACTACTTGGGGAACGAGACTAACTCCTGCCACAGCTTGCGTCCCTCGGCCACAAAAGGGCTTCCCTCGTGGCTGCCTGCCTCTCCCACCCATCCTAGTTTTGTCTCAGTCAACATTACATTGTCAAGCTGGGTGTGGATGGAAAGGCACCTCCTGGAGACCTGTTGACAGGTGCACTCAGCCATCACAGCCTATAAACATCATACATGTTTGAAATGACATGTGTTCCAGGTTATTTATCACAGCGTTGTTTATAACAACAACAAAGATTGATAGGGGCGCCTGGGTGGCTCGGTCGGTGAAGCAGCCAACTCTGGCTCAGGTCAGGATCTCACGGTTCACGAATTTGAGTCCCATGTTGGGCTCCGTGCTGACAGCTCAGAGCCCAGAGCCTGCTTTGGATTCTGTGTCTCCCTCTCCCTCTGCACTTCCCCCACTCGCACTCTGTCTCTCTCTCTCTGTCTCTCAGAAATAAATAAACATTAAAAAAAAAAAAAGAAAAGATTGATAACAGTTGCAGTGTTCATTTCAGCAAATCAAGACACCTGCAAAGAATGGAATTCTGGGCAACAATTCCTAAACCCCAAGAAGCTCTTTGTGTACTGATATGACATCATTGCCAAAGTAGATGAAGTTTAACAAAAGAACAGAACAGAACGATAGGTTTGCTACCATTTACATAAGAAGGGGAGAGGAAAAGAAGAGATGGGAGGAGTTACTTGGATTGCACAGAATATCTCTGAACGTATACCCATGAACCAAATAATACTGTTGCCTCCAGGGAGAAGGACTAGGCAATAAAGGAATGAATGAATGAGAAATAGAGGTTGGGCAGTAGACTATTCACTATATGTCCCTATGCCTTTTGAGTTTTGTCCAACATGAATGCGTTTCCTAAAAAATTAAATTATAAATAAAAGGCCAATATAAAATACATTAGTCATGCTCATTTGTAGAAAAATTCAAACACGGCAAAATACACAAAGAAAATAAGCACGACTCCATAGTCTCATAACAGAAAATGATGATTTTTTTGAAATGAGCATTTCAAAAAAATATTTTGATATATTTATTCCCCATTTTTTTTTTTTTTTTTTTTTTTTTGGATATTTTGCAGAACTGAGATCCACTGGCCAATAGATTTCTATCCTATCCCAACATAATATCATAAACATTTTCTCACAACACTAAAATGTTAACAGAAGGATTGTTTTCAATGAATCATTTCTCCCCCATCATATGCACGTACCATGCTTTAACTAGCACCCTTGAACATTTAAGTAGTTTTCAATTTTTGGTAATCATTTGTGGGCATTGATCTCTGTGTCTCTGATTACATCCATAAGCTGAATCCCTAAAAATAGACTTTCTGGATGAAAGGGTATGAATATTTTTCAGTGTCTTAATATAGATTGCCAGAGTCCCTCCAGGAAACTTCTATATGAGAGTGCCCTTTGCACGGCGACGGAGGACTGTTTGATGTCACGTTAGGATGCCAGAACTCCAGCCACTCTTTCTCTAACTTTGGATGAGAAACCAATAAAAAAGATGACCTCTCTGAGAGCCTGCAGACATAAATTATACAAGTTTGCCAATTGTTTTATAAAACCGTCTTTTCTGGATTCCCAAGGAAGAAAACCAGACTTGGTAGATATTCGTAAGGAATAACACTGTTCCAAGTATTTTTGGAAATACTTGCTGAGAGAAAACTATATTTCATAAGGCAACTTTCTCAACTTACAATCAAGCACCCTCAGCTTTAAATTAAGCCACACAACTGCGAGCCAAAAGAATCAACAGTGCGTGGATTTCAAGTTAGTTTGAGAAGCGAGACTTCTGGTATGAACGTGGCTACCCGCTTTACCCCATTTTACTTCTTCCCCCGCTAGAAATCACACAAAAGCAAAAGGAGAATTATAAACTGCACAAACTAGTTTCCACAGAATTCAGGGATGGAGATGACTCAAATTCCAAAGCGCATGTAAGGGCCCCCCCAGACTGTCTGAGATTGGGCTGTGAATTGGGGGAAACAAAAAGAAGCAATAAGGGTGACAGGATTGCCCAGTGGGGACAAAGTTCAGAAAGTGCCACCTAATCGACATGGTCAGAAGGTAACGGTTGTTTATAGGGACTGAGTGAACAGAACTGGTGAATTGGGCCCTTTGGGGCCCAGCTGGCTCACAGCAGCACAGAGGAGGCAGCAGAGAATCACGGGGCTGGGCCAGGGCCAGGGGGCGATCTGTCTCTGGGGAGCAGAGGAGGAAGCATCAGGCAGGGGCTGCCTGGGCCCCTCCCCACACAGGACCTTCTAGCAAAAGGCTGGCTCAGAAACCCCTACCTATGCTGTGATGACTTACATGATGAAAACAACAACAGGATTAGTAGGCATAGCCATTGCCAGGTTAAGGATGATGACACAGCCCACTCTTGAACAACACAGGTTTGAACTGCACAGGTCCCCATATATCGGAATTTTTTTTTTTACAATAAATTTAGTAAAATACTGTAAGTATATTTTCTTCTCCTTATGATTTTCTTTTATTTTTAACTTTTAACGTTTATTTATTCTTGAGATAGAGAGAGAGAGAGAGAGACAGTGTGCAAGTGGGAGAGGGGCAGAGAGAGAGGGAGACACAGAATCTGAAGTACGTTCCAAGCTCTGAGATGTCAGGCTCTGAGTTTGATGTGGAGCTTGAAATCATGAACTGTGAGATCGTGACCTGAGCCGAAGTCGGATGCTTAACTGACTGAGCCACCCAGGCGCCCCAACCTTATGACTTTCTTAATAACATTTTCTCTTCTCTAGCCTACTTTATTGTAAGAATACAGCATATGATACGTGTAACATACCAAATATGTGTTCATCGACTATTTATGTTATTGGTAAGGCTTCCTTCTGGTGAACAGTAGGCGTTTAGTAGTCAAGTTTGTTTTTTCATTTATTTATCCATTTTTGAGTGGGGGGAGAGAGAGACAGAGTGCTAGTGGGGGAGGAGCAGAGAGAAAGGGAGGGAATCCCGAGCAGGTTCCACAGTGTCAGCACAGAGCCTGATGCGGGGCTCGATCTCGTGAACCGTGAGATCATGACCTGAGCCAAAATCAAGAGTTAGATGCTTAGCCGACTGAGCCACCCAGATGCCCCTAATAGCTAAGTTTTTGAAGAGCTTAGAGTTATACATGGATTTTCGACTGCCTAACTCCTACATTGTTCAATGGTCAAGGTAGCAGTTACAGTACATATAATGTCATATATATAATAGATAAATAACAATAACAACATAATAACATAAAATATAAATATAATATGTTTAAATAATAATATAAACATGATAAATAAATATAAATAATAATAAGTACATATAAACATAATAAATAACTATAAATAAAATAAAATAAATATAAATATAATAATAATAGTATAAATAATTCAGCACCCACACAGAGACTCTATAAGAAAAACTGGGCAAAAGGCAGAAAAATCATTGATATCCAAAAATTCTCGATGAAATGTGGCTGGCAAAACTCAGGAAAGAAGCAGGGAAAAAAATAGAACAAACATCACAGAAATGAAAACAAGATACCGAGGTACAAAGGAGAAGACACTGCAGAAAACATAAAAAGGGACATGGAGACAGATTTGCAAAACTTGAATAAAAGCCACAAAATAAAACAGGGAGTCACAGCCCAGGAGAGCTACGACTACAGATGTAAAAGGCAAGCAGAGGAGAGCCAATATTAGATGCCCTTACTAAAAAATAAAGTGAGCCAGAACAATGAAGGAGAACAAATATTTAACAATACAACTCAAGAAAATTGTCCTGAAATAAAAGGCTTGACGCTGCCTTGTAGAAAAGGAACACTGTGGTCAGGGAAATCGACCCCGAAGAGTCAACACCGAGACATCTCTTGGCAAAGCTGCTCGACTAAATTTAGAGGTAAAGAATCCTTTGATCTGGCATTTAAAAGTTAGATTACAGAGAAAAAAAACAAACAGGCTGACTTCAGATTTCTCCCAGCAACAGTCAGTCCTTGATGACACAGGAGAAATAGCTAAAACTCCCCAGGGATTCAACACCTGAGCCAAGAATTTTCTTTTTATCCAAATTATTTTCCACGTATAATGACCACAGACAAACAGTCATGAACCTGCATAACTCAAGGATCACTGGCCCACGGCCCTTCTTGAGGAAACTTCTAGAGGGTAAACTGCAGCTGTGTGAGAAATGTCTAAGGCTCCAGAGCAGAAGAACGGGCCGAGTCTTACATACGCAAAAGTTCAAAGCAAAAATGTGAAACACACACACACACACACACACACACACACGGATTTGGGGGACAGAAGACAATGTGAGTGTCATATGCCCTGACGAGCCAGGAATGATGCAGGTAACAACAAAAGTGGGCGAGAGAAGCACAAAAAAGAAGGAGATAGAGTAATACTGCTATTTGCCTCATGGGTCACACAGGAGAGCGGGAGAATATTACATAAAGCTGGCAAACCAAGTAATCAAGGTGGATGAGAGGTAATAAAAGCTTGTTGACAGTTCAAATAGAAACTGCAAGAAACATATTGTTATTGACCAAATTGAGAAGAAGACTGAATTAAGGAGAAGAAAGGAAAGACAAAGGAATAGGAAACACATCGGGTTTACAATGGTACATACCAGGAAACCATTGGATGCTGAGTAGAAAAATCGGGACTAAGAATTATATAAAGCTATAATTAATTTTATGAAGGTAACAACTAGAAAAATACCAACCCTCTTAAATATCAGAACCACACATACACACACAGAGCAAACATCACAGAGTGAAACACTTAAGAAGATGCAATTATAAATACTTGAGAAGAAGGACACATAAAATATGAAAAACTAAACCCAAGCAGACGTATCAGTATGCAAATGAGTCTCGATTATTATTAAAAGTAAAAGTTTTTCAGGTCATATCGCAAAGAAAATCCAAACTCCAGGCTATCGAGAGACTGGAAAACAAAGCAATTTTTAAAAATAAAAGCCTGGACAAAGGTATACCAGGCAAATGCAAGCAAACTGAAAGCTGGGTTTATGATATTAATATTAGACAAAGTGGAAGTGAGACCAAAAAGCATTTAATGATACAAAGAAGGGCCCTTTTTAATGCTAAAGGGTGCAATTAACAATTAAGATAAAACAGTTATGAATATTTATATATCCGATTATCTACCAGCAATATTCCTAAAGCAGAAATTATATAGAAAAAATAAACAAAAACCTGCCGACTGAAGAAGACTTTAACTTAATTCTCTCAGTCCGTGGTAGGGAAGGTCAGCAAAATAGAACGTAAATCTTTGGCCCTTTACACCCAACCAAGCCACCTCTGGGATGTATCTTTCAGATATCTTTATACCCACGCAAAATGACATGGGTGCAGGCCATTTATTTCACCATTGTTTGCAAAAAGCATGAGTCTCTTCACCGATAAGGAACTTGTTAGATATGATGGTAAAACAATTCAGCGAGCTGTACCATAGAGGAAAAAAAGAAAAGGAAAAGGATGTGGCTCTGTATGTAGTCATAGAAAGAAGTCCAATATATGTTTAAGTTAAAAAGAAAAATCAGCAAAGTACTGAAAAGTGTGTGTGGTACGCTGCCTTCTGTGTAAAAGAGAAATAAGAAGAGAAAGTCACATTTGCTTATATATACATGAAAGATTCTGAAAGGAGACATCAAGAAACTGGTACTAGTGGTAGCCTGTATGTGGTGGAGGTGAGGGGTGGGTAGGAAGTGGGTAAGAGGGGGACATTTTTCACTGCAGACCACACACACATGTATATGTACACATTTAGGTGTCTGGGTGTAAGCATGACTGCATTACCCATTTATTTAAAACCCACAGAATCGGGGGCACCTCGGTGGCTCAGTTGGTTGAGCGTCCGACTTAGGCTCAGGTCATGATCTCACGGTTCCTGAGTTCGAGCCCCGCATCAGGCTCCACGCTGACAGTGCAGAGCCTGCTTGGAATTCTCTCTCTCTCTAAATAAACTTAAAAAACAAACACAAAATTGTGTGTACAAAAGAGCCCTCGTCATAGTTCCTATCTATTACTAGATAAAAAGTCAGATCTGGTTCCATGGTCCTTCAGTTTACATGAAAATCAACATAACAGACCTTCTACTTCATTGATACATGTTTATCATCCCCTTTCACAACATGAGTCTGGCCCAATTAAACAACCCATAGCAAACAGCCTGTGGCATCCCCTTAACCGTGTCACTAGAAGCCTCTAATTCGGTCAGGCGATGTGGCTATGACTTGAGCTGTGGCTACCTCTAGCTGAGATATGCTGTGAGTGTAAAATACACCCCAAGGTTCAGAGGCTTTGGATGGAAGAGAGAGTGTAAAACACCTAATTAATGTTTGACATTGCTTTCGTGTAGAAATAATAATATTCTAGATATATTGGGTTAAATAAAGGATGCTATTAAAATTAATTTTACCTGTTTCTTTTTACTTTCTTAACTGGGCTACGGGAACATTTACCAATTCATATGTGGTTTGATGGACAGGACTGCTTTTGTGGGGGAAAACAAGTGAGCAAAACAAGTGAGATGAGATGGTGCTAGAGTAATAGGAACCCTAGACATCTCACTGACTACAGCAGTGTTTCTCTCTCAGTCATAATGCGTGTGCGCCATGGCTCAGCAGTCCCCTGCAACTGGCCAGTACCCAGGCGGACACAGGCTTCCTCCCAGCTCATATGCTCCTCGTCACTGGGACCGCAGCAATCGCACATGGTGCATCACACATTGGCTCTCAAAGTGTCCTCTTGGAAGAAGGACTCACACCGTCGGAGTTCACATTTTGTTGGTCAAAGCGAAGCCCTTGGAAATGCCTGATTTCACGGTGGGCAGGGAGGTGCCATCTTCCCATATGCCCAGAAGAAAAAGACAGGAATAGCTAGCAAACAGCAGAGATGACCATGACCTCGCACCGTCCCTCCTATATAAGGCTTAAGCTGGTGTCTGATTGCCCACACGTGTTGACCCCAAATGACTTGATATCAACTATCTTTCAAACTTCCGAAGAGGTGACTCCCGTTCAGAAGGAAAATGATTTGGGGGAACACACAATGAAATGAAAGCCCTGCTAAATCATCTCATTTGATCTGCTCATGCCACCACTTAAATACTTAACCTGCTCAACCATAGGGAGACCCATTGCCATGTTCGGCAGCCTGTTTGATAACAATTTATGCTGATGGGGCACCTGGGTGGCTCAGTTGCTTAAGGACAGTCAGTGCAGAGCCTACTTGGGATTCTCTCTCTCTCCCTCTCTCTCTGCCCCCACCCCCCCACTCGCGCTGTCTCTATCTCTCTCAAAATAAATACAATTTAAAAAAAGAATGTATGCCGAGCCAAATCTGCTTTGTGCTTTTACCCTCCTCCAGAGCTATGCAGTATGTATTGCATCAGTCTGTCACCAAACAACTTTCAAATATCTGGAGACTTCTACCACTTCAGAAGCTCTCCAGGCTACATATTTCAACCATTCCTCATGTAAACTGGTGCCATATCTCCTCATCACTTGGGCTTTCGTGCTACTCAGCTCTTGGAGGTACATACTAGATCCTTCACCAATAGGACATTGTGCATTTGGGGCCACTGCTATGTGGTTGGTCTGGGCTCGGCCATGTCACATCCAAACAGAAGCTTTAAACCCTAACCCCTCTGGAAAACAGTGTGGAATTTTCTCAAAAAAATAACAATAGAACTCCCCTATGACCCAGCAATAGCACTGCTAGGAATTTACCCAAGGGATACAGGAGTGCTGATGCATAGGGGCACATCTACCCCGATGTTCATAGCAGCACTCTCAATAATGGCCAAAACATGGAAAGAGCCTAAGTGTCCATCCACGGACGAATGGATCAAGAAGATGTGGTTTATCTATACCATGGAATACTACATGGCAATGAGAAACAATGAAATCTGGTCATGTGTAGCAACATGGATGGAACTTGAGGGTGTTATGCTGAGCGAAATAAGTCAGGCAGAGAAGGAGAGATCCCATATGTTTGCACATATAGGTGGATTAAGAGGAAGCTAACGGAGGACCATGAGGGAGAAGAAGGGGAAAAATAGTTGGGGAAAGGGAGGGAAGCAAACCATGAGAGACTCTTGAATGCTGAGAACAAACTGAGGGCTGGTGGAAGTGGGGGAGAGGGAAAGAGGGGTGATGAACATGGAGGAGGGCACTTGTGGGGATGAGCACTGGGTGGTATATGGAAACCAACTTGACAGTAAACTATTTAAGGGAAAAAAAATAAATGTGATTGCAGGGGTCTTCTTAGATCATGTGATCTTCCCCTCTGTCAAAAAGGTAGGCTCATCCACATTGGGGTTGCTCCTTCTGCCTGGGCCCCAGTGTAATGAGATGCATGGAGCAGAGACCCGCAGACCCACAGTAGCCCACAGAAAACATAAGCCAGAAATTACTAGTTGCTTCTGTCAGCCACTGAGACTTGAGCCTGTTCGTTGCATGGGCAAAGCAGGTCAATCCAGAAATCATTCCAGAGTGGCAGTTTTAGGAGAGGCTGGATTTTTACCAACTGCCCCACTGTGATTTTCTCCAAATGATACTTTACAGTGCAACACCTAATTTTATTTATTTAATTAATATTTATATAGCAATGCCTATATGCCCAGAACTATTGCAAACATTTTACAAAAGTTCATTTACATGACCATCGTAAAACCCTATCAGTTGGGTCCCCTTATTATCCCTGTTCACAGGCAAGAAAACTAAGGCAGGGAGAGTTCAAGATCACACAGTAGGTAAGCACCAGATTAGAGTTCGAACCCAGGCTATCTGGATGCAGAGTCTATGTCCTTGACCACTATGTTACACAATTTTCATAACCATTAACGTTTATTGGGCTAATTTACACTAAGCGCATCCAATCTTGTCTGATTCCCATAGCATCTCCAGGAAGCCGGGGAAACTGAGACTCAGAGATGCAAAGTTACTGACCAAAGGTTACCTAGTGACTTTGATGGCAGTAAAGTCCATGCTCTATAAAGACAAGTCTTTTTCTATACAGGAGTAACCTCCAAATTCTAATGCAGACAATCAGCTGAATTCTTCCTGTTCAGATCTGGCGAGAGGCATAGATATCCACCAAATCTTACCACCTCTATATTTCCAAGAATTCTCTTTGAGCTTATCACTGTCACCATCACTGAAACATGTTTGCTGGCTGTCTACCCAGGGAAGGCATTGTGCTAGGCTCCCTTGCCCCCGTTAAAACTGGAGAAACAAGCTTACGCTAATGAGGCCTGATAGGATGAAAGATGAAATAAACAAACACCCCCGTGGATGAGGGAGCATCCGGCACCCCGGTCGGGAAGCTGTGGTTTTCACAAGACTGCGCAGCAGCAAGCTGCCCCAGACAGTAGCAGGGACAGAAAACACAATATTCCCATCCTCCTCCTTGTCATTATCGCCAGGGAGGGCCTCGGCATTAAAGGAGCGGTGTGAAATGGACAATTCACACATCTTCAGAGTTTCTCAACAACATCGGTGCCCGCTGTTGCCACAGCCGCCTCGAAGTCTTCTCACAACAAGAAAAGTATTAGACACGGACCAGTGGGGAAGCTCATGGAAACAGGCATGTGTGTGTGCGTGCACGCACACGTGCACACACACACACACACACACACACACACACTGCCTACACCCCTTTCTCCACTCCCCGGAAATGGCAAGGAATATGGGGGAAAGGAGGGGGTGGGGAAAGAGGCAGCAAACATTGGAGGAAGGGCTCCCCTTTCATTGCTGGGATCATCGGGGGAGCAGGTGAAGTCTGCAAGCCAAGGTCACGGCCTGACAGCCTAAGAGGAATCTCTCTTCTCCAGGCTCTGCCTTCAGAGTCAGACAGACCACTTCTGCACAAGGTCTAGTGGTACAAGGCCCTCCGAGATCTTGTCTGGTACCCTTGTCCCCCGCAGACAGGATGCAGCCAGGGAGAATAACAACCCTCCTTGATCCCTACCAGAGCAGCCTTCCTGGAGTCTGCTGGTCCCAGGTGAAGGCTCAGCCCTTCCCAACCTCTGAGCCACTCTTGCCTTTACTTAGGGAGAATTAGGGAGCTCCAGTTCCATACTCTGAGCATTCAGACTTCAGGTAGTTCTGCCTAAATCCTAAAACAGAGCTGCTTCTCCATTGGCCCCTATATTGGGGTTCTCCAGAGAAGTAGAACCAATAAGAAATATCTGTAAATAGGTAGGTAGGTAGGTAGATAGGTAGATAGGTAGGTGGATAGACAGATAGATAGATAGAAAGAAAGAAAAGAAAGAAAGAAAGAAAGAAAGAAAGAAAGAAAGAAAGAAAGAAAGAAAGAAAGAAAGAAAGAAAGAAAGAAATATCTGGGAGAGAAATATATCTAAGAACCTATATTAGGGTTCTCCAGAGAAATAGAACCAAATATATATATATATATCCATAAATAGAGAGAGATTTATGCTGGGGAACTGGCACACACAATTATGGAGGCTAAATCCCACGATTTGCCATCTGCAGGCTGGAGAACCAGGAAGCCAGGGTATCTACTCTGAGATCTGGGGACATTGACAATGTAAGTTGAGGTCTAAAGGCAGGAGAAGACCAAAGTCTCAGCTTGGCAGGCAGGCAGGAAGCAAAACGGGCTAATTCCTGTTTCCTCCACCGTTTGGTTCTATATATATGGGCCCTCAAAGGATCAGATGACGCCCATCCACAGTGGGGAAGGCAATCTATTTTGTTGAGTCCACCCATTCAAATGCTGATCTCATCCAGAAACATCCTCACAGGCATACCCAGAAATCGCGTTTAATCTGGACACCCTTGACCCCGTCAAGTTGATATAGCATATTGACCTTGATCGCACCTACACCCCAGACCACAACACCCTGTTTGATAAACTGCCTGCAACACCAGTTCCTTCGGGAAAGAGACCAGCCATGTTTTTGCCAGTGTCTCCTTTCAAGGCCAAGTTCATGTCATAGAAATCTACCTGATTACCTCTTGCTCAGTCACCTACTACCTGCCTCTCATTGTCATTGTATTTGGTCCCGTTATAACACATTTCATACTCTGATAAAATTTTGAGGTTACATGTCCCCCCACCAAACCCTACCATCTCTAGGGCAAGGACCATGCAAGTTCTGTGGCTTATTCATCTGTGTGTCCCTAGCAGCTAGCCTTCCCAGAGGAGGCCCCCAGCCAGTAGTTGTTGAATGAAGCTCGTTCACCAGCCATGGTGGTCTGGCACTCCCAGCTGGACGGTTAAGATGCAAAGGGCTGGAAGGCTCGGGTCAGCCCAGGAGAGTTACCATCAGAAGCCAAAAGATCTCACAAAGCCCACGAAGTCCAGCTGAAAGAAACTGTAAGTTTTGCCATTTTCGGTCACTGTTGCCATGGGAAGAGAATGTCTCCTATGTGGCATATCCATGTTAAGTGGAATATGTCTTCCAAGCATCACCTTGAGTGGAATTCCCAAATTTGGGCAGCACTAGATGCCATTATAGGAGCCCTTAAGTCTAAAAAAGGAGGTACACACCTCCCCTACGTCTCCTCTGTTCTTCTCTTTATCCCCTCCCCCTCAGTCTGTCTCCCTCTTCTCTCTCTCCCTTCCTCTTAAGCCCAAATGCTCAGAGAACATTCTCAGAATCTTCTCTCCTAAATATCAGTGTCTGATCTGTGCAAAGGCAGGTAACTAAATCACCCCCGGGTCAAGGAGACATTTCAGGCAATTTAATCTGCTCTGTAACAACAATGGAGTCAATGTTAACACAGCTCTTCTCACTGGCTGGAGCCTGGATGATGGGCAGGTGTAGAAAAGAAAGGAAGCAAACATTTACTGAGCAATTACTTTGTGTCCCTCTGTCCAGGGGTGTACTTCCTTAAGTTGCTGGGCAGTGCCAGCTAGTAGGTATTGCCACCTCCATTTTTATAGATGAAGCAGTTGAGGCCTAAAGATCTCCAGTAATGGTTAAGGTGTGAAGCCAAGACTTGAATTTAACTTAGATTTTCTGTATCCCCATCGGGTACTCTTTCCACTGTACCTGAGTCTTGTCTCACAAATAATGAGGAAAGAGCATTTCCACCAATACTTTCCCTTCCTAGTCCATCTTCAGGGTCTTAAGTAGGTTACCTTCAGTTTAACCATTGACCCCACTCCCTCCTTTCCTCTGTGTCACGGAGATAACTCAAAGGGTTGGGAAGGCCACAAGCAAGAGGGAAAAATTAGCCACACCACATTATAGGTCCTTTGGTCCTCATTTATTGACCTGTGTGGGATCATGTTTCTTTCTTTTTCTTTTTCTTTTTTTTAGACAAACTGCTTTTATTTTATTTTTTAAATTTTTTATCCATTTCTGAGAGAGAGAGACAGCATGAGCAGGGGAGGGTCAGAGGGAGAGGGAGACCCAGAATCCGAAACAGGCTCCAGGCTCTGAGCTGTCGGCACAGAGCCCGATGTGGAGCTCGAACCCACAAACCATGAGATCATGACCTGAGTTGAAGTCTGATGCCCAACCGACTGAGCCGCCCAGGTGCCCCTGAGATCATGTTTCTGACCTACCAGCCATGTCTGAAAGCTCTGATGTGCTCTCTGGGCCTCTCCAGCCCCATTCTCTTGTTCTGGTCCCTATTTCCACTCTGCCCTATCAGAAAGAAGAGGTTCTCGAAGTGTGGTTCCGAGGCAGCCGCTTCAGCCTCACAGAAGAATTTGTTAAAAATATACGTTTCCAGCCCCTCCCTGGACCCACTGAATCAGAAACCCTGAGGGTGGGGGGCACCTGCCAGCAAACTGTCTTTTACAAGCGCTCCAGGGGACCCCACTGCACTCCCACGTTTGCAAACCCCTGATTTTAAAGGCTGTTCTCCTGCCCTAAGAACACGGTACCTTTTTCCAGTCTGTCCTCCACCCCTTTTATTTCCCACAGGACCCAATTTGAGAAGGGTGGCATTTCAGTGGCAGGTGAGATTTAAACACTGCTAAAACTGACATTTTTCCTCATTTCCAGTTCTGTCAGATACCTGATGGCAATTTTATAATACTCCAGAGGCAGAATATACCAATGCAGAAAATACCAATGCAGAATAAGAACAGATTATTTTAAAACGTGTGTTGGCACACTGATGTCACTGGCTGGTTTATACTGACTAATTAATCCTGATTTGACCTGAATTAATGCCTAATCCATGTAAAATGATAGAGATTTGCTGGAAGGCAGTAAATTTGAGAATTAACAAGCCAGAGGCATGTGGGAGAAGATTCAGCATCAGACAACCGTGGGGAGTGAAGTCCTTCTTCAACGGGTACGTTATTTGAGGTTTGATATTTCTTCCTTTCTCCTCTCCACCCCCACTTCCTTCAAGGAAGAAAAAATTGCAGAAGACTCGAGCATATTGTCTCCCCTTCTCCCCAATAAAGGTAAACTGACAGGGCTTTCAATGAAATGCTCGGCATGATTGGAATTAAATGTCAAATACGATTTTCTGTTGGCAATTCAAAGCGTTGGTGTCAAAACCATAACTGACAGTACGACTGCAGATTAGTATCTGTCTGGAATGGCGGCATCACACTGCGGGGAAGGTTTATGATTTAGTAGATTAACACAACTCTCTTCACGCTACCACTTAAGAGATAATTTGTTCAAGCAGGAGCCGATTAGATTGTGGCTGCCGATGAGCGGGAGACCCCCTCCCCCGAAGCTCTGTCAGGCGTTTGATGACACGCCCTGCCCCCTGTGGGGGTCTGCCATCATTACGGGTGACAGGCAGCAGCGGGGAGTGGGCCACAGTCTGCCAGCAGCCTGGCTGTCAGGAGCCACCAGTGACGTTGGCTGGCCTGGCCACGTCTCGGGGAAAATGGAGTTCCTATTGATCCAACCAATATGAAATGGCCTTCCAGGTTGGAGATTTGATTTATTTAGCTTCTGCTCCTCGCACAGGATGGAGGGAGGAAGGGGGACGTGCTTTCTGGCAAGTCATTGAATCATGCACTCCACCACTAGGTTTCTTCCACCTCTAGGGAACATGTGGAGAGCAGGGCCCAGTGAGGTCAGGAGACTTGCCCAAGATCGTAGAGCTCGGGAAGAGGGAGAGAGGCAGCCCTTATCGCTTGAGACTCACACTATCTTAGGCACTTTTATCTCTAATGTCTTGAATAATACAAAGACTTTGATATTCACAGGCATAGGCCACACAAATGCATTCCAGACATGGGTTAGGGCTGGACCCCTAACTCTCCACTCAGTGTTCTCTGCGACATCTTGTGAAGAAGTATCCCTAGAATAAATATGCCAACCAAAAAGGGGATAAAAGGGCTTTGGAAACAGTGCTTCCGTCTTGCACATGTGGTGTGTCATTTCTGCCCAGTGACAGTCCAAAGGACCCGGATAATAAAATAAATAAAATGGATGCTCTGTGTCTTGACCGGCCGTAAATTGTAACCGGTCCTCTGCAAGCCTGATTTAAGAGTTTCATCTTGCACAGACCATGTTTGCTCTCTCTTTTCTCCCCCCTCTGGTCTCCCCACTCCTGGGGAAGAAGGAGGAACAGTGAAAGCAGTCAGTTCAGAGCAGCATTTATATTATCCAACAATGGCAGGATGTGACAGCAGAGGAGACTCGCAGGATAATGTTGAGACTCTGGTTTTAGAATGTTTACTCTCTTCGGGGTGAACTCTGACATCCAAACGCATTAATGCGCTGCCATTTGCAACTCTCATGCCAATCTCTATCCTTGTAAGTATCAGAATTTTAATGCCTGCGTCCCTGTTTGAGTTATGGTAATTTATTGTAATAGTGTATTTTGACCTTTTCAGTATTTTGTATTTTTATTGGATAGCTGTTTTACCTCTTCCCTGGAGGGTTAGCCAGGCTGAAAATGAGAGAGAATGGTAAGACCAACCAATCAAAATACAGAATATTAAAAAGGTCAACACACAAGAGCAAACTACTAATTTGGCAAACACATAAGCTCAAAGAGAATAAAAGCTCCAAACAGCATGGCGGCCATAGCAAGAGTAAGTGGGCAGAAGAAAGCTATGGGGTCCTCTCAACCTATGGGAAAGCAGTTAGTTCAACCACTGGATGTAAACTCGTCCATCATCCCAACCAACAGACGGTTGAAAGTCAGTGTATACTCCGAAGGGTGTAAACTGTACCGTTTCTGTTTCTACCTAGTCAGTGCAGATGGCAGAGAGAAATGGTGGGGTTGAAAGGTCCGAGCCCAGTGATGCCAGGACACTTTCAAATATAATGTGGACCAACCAAAGGATGCACCAAAGATACCATGTTTGACCCCCTACCTACATGCAGATGAACGTGTCCGGAGTCTGGAAATGGTGTTTATCTATTTCTTTTTTGAAACTCTCCAGGAGGGAAGTCTTCAACCTCCCTCATCGACTCTTCCTAGTTGCACTAAATTAAAGAATAATAATCAGCATATCTGATGATCAAGATGAATAGAATCATTAAAAATTCAAAGCATACTAACTCAAGTGGACTTTCAGGTCTGGTCTGGCAGAGGCCATGGTCATGCAGTAACCAGGAAACACACTGAACAAATTACCAGGGTGTGGCCCCTCACCCACTGAAACTTACACTGTTGTTAGCAAAACAGAGCAGCATACACGGAAGGTGTTCAATATCTCAGGTTGATTGGCATCGGAAAAGGGACAACTTGAAGGGAATCGATGTGAAATAGGGACCAAAATCTCAGGGTAAAGAGGGAAACGCTTTTGACTGCCCTTTCATCTCAAAAAATAAAATGAAAATTTATGAAAAGGTCATTTTGTTTTGTTTTCTATTAAATGAAATGGAGGTTAAAATTCTAATCATATTCTCAAAGTACAAAGGAATAAGGGCTGACTGGGAAGTCGGGGCACAACTTTCTCAGCAAAATTTTATGTTAATATAGATACATCGCCCTTCACAACACCTTGGGAACAATCATGAAAAGCATAACTTTTATGAAATATTCAGAGGGCTATTTTATAAATATTCAGGGCACTAATATAAGTGCCCCCTCTAAATTCTTTTATAGTCCAGGTTTTCTCTGCTTTAACAGCTCAGTCTTTGTTTTCTATGACTCAGTTGGTTGATTTCCTATTATTAAGTTATAACCTGTGAGGTCCTTGTTTGTTGAGATTTTCAAGCAATACGAACCATTCCACTATATGTATATCACTTCCATCAAGTTCATGAAATCCTGTGTTGTTTACAAAATTTGCAATTTCCACTTGCTTTTGATTTACACTGTGCTGCCAAAACATCTGAAAATCAACTGCAAAACTGGCCAAACATTGATGTCATACAGGTTTGTGTTAAACAGAGTTATGTTTGAGTTGGGTCTAAGTTTTAGTCTGCCAGTGAATATTTGATGGCTGTTAATTCCCTATGTGAATTTTTAACTATAGGTACTCTAACAATGAAAACTCAAGTACATGGAGCCCAGGCTTAGCGAAGTGCAAACCAGAATATTTTCTATTTAAAACACTCCATAACAGACATGAAAAAAGGGATTGCTGAAATATATCCAACTATTAACACCTATTAACACTTTGTAGTCTGACTCTTAGGAATGGCAAGCCAAGCAGGTTACATCGTAGGAAAAGAATTTGGGGTTAGAAACACTATGTAGATTTACAATGGCTGTTCTTTAAGTATATTTAATATGTCCCCTGCTCAGATTACACTGTTAAATTAAAAAACACTCTTTAAAAAAACACATGTAGCACATGATCCCTGTTTTTAGAAAAACTATCCTTTCTTAAACATTTACTGGGTACCACAAACTGTACTTTGCACTCGATATGCCTTATATTATTTAATTCTTATAACAGCCCAGCAGAAAGGCATCAATACCTACAAGTTATAGGTAATGAAATAAGACCCAGAAGTCAAGCAACTTGCCCGAGATGAAATATGTAATTAGTGGCAGAGGCTCAACCTTGACCCCAGGCTCATGCTTCTACATACTCCATCACAGCACATAGGAAAGGCTTCTAGAAAAATTAAACTACTGGGTAAGATTGTGAATGCCTTTATTCACTTCTTTGTATTTTTCTACATTTTCTAAATTAAAAGTGATTGATTTATACTCAGAGAAAAGAAAACTCATTTTTATTATAAGAAGTTAAAGTTAGAGGAGCACCTGGGTGGCTCAGTCAGTTGAGTGTCTGACTCTTGATTTCAGCTCAGGCCATGATCTCATGGGCCGTGAGATGAAGCCCTGCATCAGACTCAGCATGGAGCCTGTTTAGGATTCTTTCTCTCCCCTGCTCTCTGCCCATTCCCATCCTCATACTCTCTCTCACTCAAAATAAGTATATAAATTAAAAAAAAATAGGTAAAGTTAGAGACTAGAAATCACCATGTTGCCTGTAGCTAAAAGGCAAAGCTTTGTAGAGAGAAAGAGAAGAAAGTCTGGCTCAGTTACAGCTTGAGGGAAGCCTCCCAGCTGGCAAGGCGTCTTCAGATGGAGAATTTGGCACATCCTCTAAGTGCCGCGGACACGGACACTGCCCACTTGACCTACTGAGCTGCTTAAAAGAAATGACTGTGTGTGATGGAAAAGAACATTGACCAGTCAGAGCCAGAGGCAAGGCCATCCCCCACATCCTATAGAGGCCTATATGACTGCCTATCCCCTCATCCCATGGGCCTTACCTGCAGCCCGGTCCTGCCTCTGCTGTGAGGCCGACTCTGTCCCAAGTCAGAGCACTGAGCACCACGGGAGAATTGTTAATGTCTCCAAGACCTCAATTCTCCAAGAATGGGGCCTCGCTTCCCGCAGACCTCGGAGGATGCCTGGGGCTGTTCCACCAGCGTGACCCACCTGGCTCCGCCCCCGCTGCACTCTTGCACAGCCAGCCATACCTTTAGGGACCTCACTGACACCGCCAACCTGGTGCGTGACCCCTCCTTGTTGCCGGCCACCACAGCCTTTTGGCCAAGCTCTGCATTCATGCTCACAGTCTGTTCCCAAGTCCTTAACCCAGGCTTTGCATGGTGGGCTTCAGGGAGCTGAGATTCTGTTCTCTCTGCTGCCAGAGTGGCAGGCGGGCCCTGGACCCTTCCTCTCTGTCTCAAGCAAGTGGAGTGTGCCTGTTCTGCAAATATTAGGGCATGCACAACTGGGGGAGCATTGACTTCAAACCACCCTGATGGGTTTTCTTTGTCCCCACACACCATCCTCTTCCATCCGAGTCCATCTTAAACCTCCTGAGCTCCTGCTTTGTCCCTGGTAATTTAAAAAATGAGTAATGGCATTACCTGTTTACTGTGTATCGGGCACTCTTACAATTGCTCTACACTTATATGGCTATGACATGAATTACAAGTTCTCTGGGCCTCTTTTGTTTCCCCTGAAAAATGGGACAGGGGCAGTTTACCTGAGACCCTCTCCAGTCTTCTTAGGGAGCTCCAGGAACGAGCTCCAGAATTACCGCAGCCTCCTCTCCTTACATGGTTTGAGAGGGTGGCACCTTTCGAGGCAAGGAGATCAGTGTAGAAACACAGAAGAACACTTTCTCTAGGATGAAGTTTTCAAGCCCTTAACCTAAAAAGAAAATTGCTGGAATTTCTAGTAGAAGTGGAATAACAGGAGGAAGACTTGGCATCCAGCTAGAGGAAGCAGGTTCATGGTGAAATGGAATCCAAGAGCTATGGATGGAATTGCGGAAGATGGGCCAGTTGGAAAATCAGGTCCAACAGTATGAAAACAGCTTCCAGAGAACTGCAATCCCAGACCCAGGTCCAGCAACATGGCTGGGCCTCTCCACACGGCGCTAACCAAGAGCTAATATATAGTATTTATTCAAGAAAGATGGTTCCAGAGTAAGGAATGAGATTTAGTTACCGTAACACACATTACTTCTTGGAGCTCCCAGTTCCCCTATGAGAAAAGCCATTTTTCTTTTCCAATATATGTCTGAGTTTTGCAATCTCTAGGGCTATTGTCAATTGGTTTACATTTACTTCAAAAGACAACTCCTCTGCCTTGAGGTTTTCAGTACATGGTGTGCTGGTATCCACTGCTGTGACATTAACACCAGCTACCAAATCATGCACAGGGACGACAAACATGCCCTGTTCTCCTCACCCAGAAGTGGCTCAACGTACCATATCTTGCTTTGCAAATATTGGTAAAAGCTTATCCTCAAAAATAACATGAAAATCAAGAGTCCTCTCTCTGATGATTGGTGGAGTCTTTTCTCTTTTTTCCAGGCTAAATAATCTGTGATTATTACTTCTTTACCTTCACTCTTCGGTGTGATAGATCATCAAATCAACTTTTGCTCTAGGAATTTTTTTTTCAGCTAATTGATACCTCCAGGCTCACAGGTACCAAGCCTGGCACTGAGGGTCTTTTTCTTTATACTAATATAGCATCTTGCTCTAGAGAGAGCTAAGCATTTGCAAATACCAACTCATTATTTATTGCAGGTATTTCACTGAATTCGACCGTTCTAAGTTACAGAAAAAGTAAAATCAATAACTGTTTCTTATGTAATTACTGTCCATGCAGAGCCTATGCATTTCCGTGCATTAGTCATACTTCAATTATGGTCTGAAGTAACTACTGACCAACCAAGGACTAGTAGTATAATTATAAGAGGTTTTAAAAACAGTACATGGAAGAAGACTAATAGATTGAGGGTCAGAAGCCCTGAGGGGCTGTGAGCTGGTACCATGAATCTCCGCTTTCTCATTTGTAAAATGACAAACTTGTAGCTCTTTTAAGTCAGTAAAATCAGGCTGCTATTCTAAGCCACGTGGGCTATCTGCTCCATAAGCAGGCCTACATGAGGAGCAGGGTAGACAGACACACATGTCTTTTCTGCAGAGAGTTGGTTGCTGTGTTTCTCTTGCCCCTTCTAAATCAAGGCCAAGTCCTGTCTTGATTTCTCTAGGAAGACTTTAAAAAATTTTTTTAACATTTATTTATTATCGAGAGACAGAGACAGAGCATAAGCAATGAGCAGGGGAGGGGCAGAGAGAGGGGGAGACACAGAATCTGAAGCAGGCTCCAGGCTCTGAGCTATCAGCACAGAGCCCAAAATGGGGCTTGAACCCACGAACCGTGAGATCATGACCTGAGCCAAAGTTGACACTTAACCGATTGAGCCACCCAGGCGCCCCTTGATTTCTCTAGGAAGACTTATCTGACTCCTCCGGTTCACATTGAACTTGCCCCCAGATGAATGCTGGTCCTATTTTAATATTATACACCAGCAGGGATCATATACTGCTGTGTATTTTTCTTACTGCTCTTTACAGCTTGTCCGACAAACTAAACGGTAAGCACTTAATGGAAGTGCTTATGTTTTCAAACCCTGATCCCCCAAATCAGACCATAAACACAGTAGGCAAGCAATCCTTTGTTACTCTATCTGTTTATGCTACTAGTAATAAATTATGAAAGAGACCCTTTTTGAAAATCTAGGGGCCCAGAACATATAATTATGCCAATAGGCTCTCACTTACAACCACGCAACTTATGTCTAATCCAAGACCTATTTTTAGTCTCATTTCCCCATTCCATTGTCTCCTTTCTGCTCTCTCCCTCCACTTTCTTCTAAGTATTCTGGCATTACTACCATGATGTTCTTCGTTCCTTTGAAATTCCTCCTTAAAACATCTCTGCGTGAAAAAGCAAGGGGCATGTAGTGTTACCAAACTGATACGAAATTTCAGACCAATACTTCCAGCTGTGATGGAAGAGAAAATCATCACACACTGAAAATAGGGGTTGGAGAAAAAGAGCTCTTTCCCCTTCTCATCAAGAAGATGGCAGATCACTGGGTATTCCTGAGGACTATGTCTTACTCCAGACCTAACAGAAAAGCAAAAAGGGACAGAAAGGATGAGGTCTACCTATTTTCTCGGTAAAGAATATCTAGAGAATTCTGCCTCTGGCAATATGGTGTCCAAGATATCTGAAACAGCCACGAAGATAGTCAGATGATGAAAGAATTACAATAAAAGTAAGTGCATTCCTGAGCTCACAAGAAAATAAGGAAAATCCCCAAGGGGCACCTGGGTGGCTCAGTCGGTTAAGCGTCCGACTTTGGCTCAGGTCATGATCCCATGGTTCATGGGTTCAAGCCCCGCGTCGGGCTCTGTGCTGACAGCTCAGAGCCTGGAGCCTGCTTCAGATTCTGTGTCTCCCTCTCTCTCTGACCCTCCCCTGTTCACACTGCTTCTCTCTCTCTCTCAGAAATAAATAAAACATTAAAAAAATTAAAAAAAAAAGAAAATAAGGAAAATCCCCAAGGCCAAAAAAAAAAAAAGAAGAAGTTTTATAACATCAGACTTCCAAGCAAATACCAGAGTTCAGTTGCCTTGGGAAAATGTTCACTCCAAGAATCTAGAATTTTGGAAATGAACCACCACTCCTAAGGGCATAAGAGTAAAGTCAGTGTCCATGCAAAGCAAGGAAGGGGAACCTAAGAACCCTGAATTTACCAGAGTATGCCAAGGGCCACACCCTAAGTGAAAGGGATACAAAGATGTTAACAACACATGTCTCAAGTTTGACTGAATGGATAAACATAGTTCTCTAGAACACATGGAATATTTACAACAAAACAAATAAGTATGAGCCCACAGACAACCCTCAAAATATTTTCAAGAATTGGGTATCCTGCATGCCATATTTCCATACTATATTCTTTTGCTACAGTACAATTGAGATGGAAATCAATTTTTAAATTAACTTAAAATAATGATAAATGGGGAAATTTAAAAACATGTTTCTCCATAACTCATGAATCAATATAGAAATCATAATAGAAATGTTTAAATATTTAGAATTAAATAGAATGAAAACACCATATATCAAAACTGGTGGCATACAGATAAAGGAGTAGGTAGAAAGAAATCTATACTCAAATTCTGACATTAAAAAGGCAAGGCTAGGGGCGCCTGGGTGGCTTAGTCGGTTAAGCGTCCGACTTTCGCTTAGGTCATGATCTCGCGGTTCGTGGGTTCGGGCCCCGCGTCGGGCTCTGTGCTGACTGCCAGCTCAGAACCTGGAGCCTGTTTCAGTCTGTGACTCCCTCTCTCTCTGACCCTCCCCTGCTCACGCTGTCTCTCTCTCTCTCTCCTAGAAATAAATAAAACATTAAAAAAAAATTTAAAAAAAAGGCAAGACTAAAAATTAGTTAAGTTAAACATCTAACTTAAGAACTTGGGTGGAGTAGGGGGTTGGTAGGCAAGAATATACATCTAAATAAATAAAGAAGAAAGGGATGACAAATAGAAAGGAAGAAAGGACAGGCACTAATGCAACAGAAAAACAAAGATAAATAGAAGGAATGAACAAATCCAAGAGTTGATTATTTGAAAAGATCAATAAAAGGGCACCTGGGTAGCTCAGTAGGTTAAGCATCCAACCTTGGCTCAAGTCATGATCTCACAGTCCATGAGTCCAAATGTAATGTCAGGCTCTGTGCTGACAGCTCAGAACCTGGAGTCTGCCTCGGATTCTGTGTCTCCCTCTCTCTCTGCCCCTCCCCCACTTGTGCTCTGTCTCTCAAAAATAAATAAATAAGTAAATAAATAAATAAATGTTTTTAAAAGTTTAAAAAAGAAAAGATCAATAAAATACACAAATTTCTAATGAGGTAGAAAGAGAGACATCACAAAGAAATGATAGAAGAAATTTTTTTAAATGATATAACTAGATAGAACAGAAGTTAAAAAGGATAATACAAGCATATTATGGAAAAATAAATTGGGTTAAATTAGGATTATTCCAGAAAGGCAAAACTAATTCAATATATAAAAACCCAGTTATGTTCATCTTCCTTCCTTCATTCATTCAGACCAATTTAGAGCAATTAAAGTCTCACTGTAACGTCACATAGTTATCTTTTCTTTCCTTTCCTTCTGGGTCCACTCAACCCCAGCCAAAGGAAGTGCATTTGGGGCCTGGTTTCTTTTTCACAGACTGAGAAATTTCCCACGGGAACATTAAACACCTTCACAATGTGATTATCCCAATCTCTTGAATGTCTGATTTTTCCAGAATCTCAGGGAATCACAAGGAAACAAATATAATAGCATGGGGCCCGTTTCCAGAAGATTGAGAAAAATCACTTAATCTCCAAACCAAATACAACCATTAGAGCAATTTACAGTCTTCACATCAATTCCCAAGAAGATGTAATGTTTCCTAAACCCAACATCTCATCAAATCTAGATCCATGCTGCTATCACCAATCATTAGGAAGGAGCTCATATTAGCTTGATAAAAACAACAACAACACACACACACACACACACAAAAGTACCCAGGAAAATGTAAAGGAGGAGCCAAAAATTCCCATGGGGTTCAGCTGTGATGAAAACATGTCAGGTAACCTTGCCAGGTGTCCAAAGTCCACCCCCTCCAAAGTTAATGCTCATTGGAAGGAAGAATCTCATCCAGACACCAAGTTTGCCATATCCTGAGAAAATTCCTCTTGGAAAGTGAATAAAGGACCAGTCTACCACCCAGGAAAACTTATTTCCCCCAACAATTTGTGCAGGATTCCTTCCTTTCCCTCCCCAACACTGCATACGTGGTGCCATGAATTTCCCTGAATGGGGCCCTACAGCAGTTAACTTCCGTCAGAATCTGTGGTCTGGGAGCTTCCCCTAATCCCAAGGGCATGCTGTACCCTTCTCTCTGTACTTCTCTAAAACTGAAGGCTCTCAAGGCTTGCATGCTTACTTGTACAGCATTTCAATTTCTGTGGCAGCTGCCCCTTCCTTCCATTCTGGGACACCTCAGCTTGGTCCCTTAATGTCGTCCTCCAAGCAGAACATCCCGCTTAGTTTCCATATCTGTCCCAGCTGGAGTCACCCACTTGAAAACTTTCTCTTTTTAAAAATGTGTTTGTTTAAATTCAAGTTACTTAACATACAATGTATTACTGGTTTCAGGAGTAGAACCCAGTGATTCACCACTTTCCATATGACACTGCTCATCCCAGCACGTGTCCTCCTTAATGCCCCTCACCCATTTAGCCCATCCCCCACACACACCTCCCCTCCAGCCACCCTCAGTTTGTTTTCTGTATTTAAGAGTCTTATGGTTTGCCTCCTTCTCTACTTTTATCTCATTTTTCCTTCCCTTCCCCATGTTCATCTGTTAAGTTTCTCAAATTCCACATATGAGTAAAGTCATATGATATCTGTCATTGTTCACTTTGCATAAGACCCCCTAGCTCCATCCACATTGCTGCAAATGGCAAGATTTCATTCTTTTGATTGCCAAGTAATATTCCACATATAAATCACATATATATAAATCACACATACACACACGCACATATATATCACGTGTGTGTGTGTGTGTGTGTGTGTGTGTATCACATCTTCCTTATCTATTCATCAGTTGATGGTTTGGGCCCTTTCCATACTTTGGCTACTGTTGATAGTGCTGCTATAAACATTGGGGTGCATGTGCCCTTTCTAATCTGCATTTTTGTATCCTTTGGATAAATACCTAGTAGTGCATTCCCAGGTTGTAGGGTAGTTCTATTTTTAATTTTTTGAGGAACCTCCGTATTGTTTTCCAGAGTGGGTGTGCCAGTTTGCATTACCCACCGGCAGTGTGAAAGTGTTCCCCTTTCCGTGCTTTCTGGATATCAGCTGCCTCTGGGGAATTTCCCAAACCTGCTCTCAGTAATATCATAAGGTCCCAACTCCCGTAACTCTTGTCTTCTTTCAACATTTGAATTCCCCAAGTCTTAACAGCTCAAACCCTACGTTCCCAGAACACGGATTCAGATGAATTTTTAAACCTTTGACCTGCCCTAAGATGAGCATCTGGTTCTTTCCCTATCCCTCCTGACCTAAGACATTTTTGACCCCTCATCACCTTCCTCACCTCCCGTTCCTCTTCCCAGAGATCCCTCCAGGGCCAGGAGATTGAAAACTATTTTAAGTTGATCCCATTTCTCCCTGAGCTACCTCCTGAGATCTGAACATTTTCTGTTCACACACCAGTTTCCAAATAATCCCACTCACTTATCTCCTTCTCCACCTTCAATGAGCAAACTTGATTCCCAGCAGCAGGAAATTGCTTTATTGTTGCTTGTTTGCTTCCTTCTTAACCACTCACTTTTGGATAATTCCATTAAGTTGCTCCCCTGACTCAATCTAAAAAGATTACACGGCACCTGCATACAGAGCGCTCGTCCCCATTTGACTTGATCTGTTCCCGGATAAACCCCACCAATTCCCGCTGCTTGACCCCATCCACTGTGTATTTCTAGGAACGTCATCTCTAAATGGGGAAAAAAAATAAAAAACAAAAACAAAGACAAAACTAAACAAAAACAAGACAATAATGTGAAATTGGAATCTGTTAATACTAAATCATGCCACAGTCCAAATACTCTAGGCATTTTACACCAGAAGTCTGCTGATTTTAAAGTGAGCTTTTTCAAGAATCCAGAAGTTTCCATCCCCGCCAAGCCCAGATTCCTACTAATCAAAATCAAGGCACAAACTCTCTCTTCGAGTTTTGCTAATGAAAACCAGAGCTCCTCTTAACAATGCAAGTCTCTTCAAGAAGCTAAACCAAAACCCCCAACTTCTGTGCATACACTCCCCTCTGTCTGCCGAAGAACAAATGTTGGCTAATGTCAAGGGCAAATGGACCAGATCTGGAGCCCTTGGCCAACACTAACCATGGCTGCCTTCAACCCCAGCCCTGCTGTATTCCCAAGGGAGTCCAGGGCTGAGGATTTGGCTTCAAATCCCTATTTTGTCAAAGGCCTAGTGATGTAGGCTGAGCCCCACATGGGATTCAAAAGGTCCCCTGGTCTCTCTATCTTAAGACATCCCTTGGAGTCCCTGAGAAGTGTGTTCTGTGTCCCCTTCACAGACATGGAACATGGAACAGACCAGGGAGGGGCCCCACTTGGCTTTTATTTATTTTTTTGAAAGAGAGAGAGAACACATACATGAGTGGGATAGAGGGGCAGAGAGAGAGACAGAGAGACAGATAGACATAGAGAGAGACAGAGAGCAGCCTCCATGTTCATTGCAGAGCCCTACTTGGGGTCTATTCCGCGATCCTGGGATCATCACCTGAGCTGAAATCAAGAGTCAGACGCTCTACCAACTGAGCCACCCACGTGCACCTCCCCCCACTGAAGTTGGCTTTTTTATGGGCAGAGGTGCTTCTCAGCCTGGCTCTCCCAGACCCCGTCTTATACCATCCCCTTCACGTTCACGTGGAAGAGAGGAGAGCCACCTCAAAACCAACAGAGGGAGAAGGAGAACTTGAATCCTTTTCTCCTCTCCCGCTGTGTGTACTGGGGGTCCCCAATATGTCTTTGACCCACAGCAGACCCAATCCTGCCTCAAGTCCGAGATCGCTCCGGAGGCGATTCGTGTAGCCAACCCACACGGTCCTCACTTTAAGCAACAAACAGCAAAAATAATGGGATAAAACCTCTGACAGTCTTCCCCTCTCAGGAGTTCAAAGGAAATAGAGATGAGATTACGGCCACTAGAATCTGTCCAGCTGATTATTGGTGCCAGTGGTGACAGCCTGCTGTTTACTGATTCATGGAGTGATAAGTAGCAAATGGAGAGAGTTTGCAGAGAGCAGAAAGCTCTCTGTATTCCTGAAGCTCTGTTCTCCCGATGCAGCTACTTGAATCAAGCCATATGCACTGTGGGCTGACTTTGATTCTCAGTAACAACTGTGTAAAAGCGGACAGAGGCAAGGCTTACAGATTTGTTGACTCGTGTTGTTCTTGGGGAAGCAGGAGGAGTTAAGGGTTCTGTTTCCAGCACTTCCCATGGGAGGCTGTTTCCAAAGGAACACAAATCATTCACTGAAGGCAGGATATGTTAGTAGTAGTTTTGGGTTAGCAGCAACATATGCCAGGGCCTTCCAAGAGGTGTGGGTTTAAACAGAAGGAATCTTTTTTTTTTTTTTAACTCATATTCGCCAAAAAAGAACTCTTCCTCCTGGCTTATAAGAACTAGCAGTCCTCAGATGTAATTAGAACATATTCTGAAAGATTTATAAATGTCCCATGAGCACAGGAGGAATTTCTAACAGAGAAATCCCAGAATAGGACCCTGACATTGATAAGATAAGCAGGGCTGGCAACTTGGGCTCTGGTGATGGTGTTTCCCTTCACAGGCTCGTATATTCAGACATTCGTTCAACAGGTTCTAGGTGCCAGGGCTGCCCCAGGTTCTAAGGACGGGGTGAGGGAAAGTCCTTCCTCAGAGCACACGGTGCTTCTGCGGATAGGACTGGCCTTGTGGGGGCCTTTGGGGGCACAAACCACGCCCCTCCCCATTCTAACTCTTCAGTCAGGAAAGAAAAAAAATATCCATTCTTCTTGTTGTCAAGAGTTCATTGGTTCCTATTCTAGATGCACCCAAAACTAAGGGTCATCACATTTCAAATCAGTAGAGAACCCTTGGTTCAACTATTGCCCTGCTGGTCGAGTTTCCTCGGCAACAGCCCCAGCAAGGCAGCAGCAGCCTGTGCTTAATTAAATACCCTCAGTGACAGGGAGCTTGCCACCTTATAAGAAGCTCTTCTCAAGTGACCTGTGGCTCTCAGGACTCTGGTGTTAAGCTCAGTGTGGCCTTCTTTGGTGCTTTTAATCACTGGGTTCTACCTTTGGAGCCATGCAGACCAAGACCAATCCTTCTTCCCCAAGACATGGGACACGTGTCAGGAGCCCTCCCTCCCGGCCAAGGACCAGCCGCCCTTTGATCTGCTCACCACACAACAAGTGCCAACTACTGAGGCTTACTGCACGCTATTGCAGTTGCCAGATACGTTGCCTCTGTTTTCTCATTTAACCGTCATATCCAGCCTATGAGGGTTCTATACCCATTTTACAGATGGGAAAACTGAGGCTCCGAGAGGTTAAGTAGTTTGCCCAAAATTACTCAGCTAGTACGGCAGAGTATGGACTCGAAGCCATGGCTTTCTGACTCCAAAATTCACCTCGAGTGCTCTCCATCCTGGTTGTTCTTTTATCCTGAAGCTTCGGTTTGTCCATCCAATTTGTAGGTCTGGCCGTAAGTCTCCGGAGTTCCCTCTCCCTCTAAAAGCACACCCACACTTGCCCTCACAGAGTTAAGTTATCAGTAGGTAATGGACCAGCAGAATTATAAAATGGATATTTACAGTAACCCACCTGTGTCCTACGGAAGTAGAACAAGGACCTTCACTTGACCTACTCAACCCCCTTTGATTCCGCCCAACAAAAGTTGGGATGCTCCCAGCATACGGCACGGAACTAAGCACAAAGAATACAAAGATGATTGCAAAAGTGGCCATCCCCTCAAGGGAGACAAGAAGGTGAATGAGTAATCATGAGGCATGAGAGTCATTGTATGAATAGCTATAGGATCCCGGTAGAGGGAAGAGTAAGTCCTGGTAGGTGCCCGAATATGGGAGTGAAAGTTAGGGAAGACTTTACAGATGAGGGGACCATTCTCTGTTCAGTTGCTCTCGAGGAACAACGCTTTTTACAAAGAGGTTGAGGGTTGAGAGGACAGGAGTCTGGGCTCATTCCAGAATCATCAAAGCCATTATCACAAAGTGGCCTGGTGCCATCAAGGGACATAAAATTTTCTAGTAAGACCAATATATCAAATATACCAGGGGGGAGGTGGGATAGGAAATGAGCTGTTGGGACAGGATAGATATACTAAGCCTTAGCATTTAGACTGGGCAGAGAGTCACCAAGAATACTTCTGGGGCGCCTGGGTGGCTCAGTCGGTTAAGCATCTGACTTCGGCTCAGGTCATGATCTCATGAGTTTGTGAGTTCAAGCTCCCCATTGGGCTCTGTGCTGACAGCTAGCTCAGAGCCTGGAGCCTGCTTCAGATTCTGTGTCTCCCCCTCTCTCTGTTCCTCCCCCTCCCCCTGTCATGCTCTAGCTCTCTATCTCAAAATAATAAATACACATTTTGAAACACTTTTAAAAAAAGGATATTTCTATGTTAGAAGCCAATCTATGTCTGACAAAGACATCTCTGATGACTTTGCTGTGAATTCTAGAACCCCTGGGCTTGCAATAATGGCAGCTAAGATCACACTTACTCTTTTTCAGCCATAGTTTACTCTCAGCTAACACTCCTTTCACATATGGTGCTGTCAGACTCTGTCTTTCCAGCCGTGAGCAGTTGAACCTGTGCTTGGGATCTTATACTTATCTAATGCATCGATTTTGTCTAAATGCAGCCCCCTCACCCTCTTGTTTGCACCCTTCAGGACATTGATTTTTATCTCCATCATGCTTATGAGGCTGCCAGCTTCAAGCTGTACATTAATTTAATAAAGCTCTTTCCAAATATTCATGCAAATCACAGATTAAAAGGAAAAAAATCATAAGGCAAGGGCAAAGCTCCAAAGCATGTCACTAGACTCTTCCCACTGGATTAACATTTACTTTTAAATCAGTCCCTTTAAAAATAAAAGCTCTTTAATCAGTAGCTATTCCACTCACTCGTCCTTTCTCTTGCCAAATGGCATGCTGACTGTCAGCATTCTGGGCGAAGTTAATCGCGCAGAACTTGCTCGTGGTGAGCCCATGCTGGCTGTTAGGTCTGTGGTTTCCTTTTCTAGGTGCTCACAACACCAGCCCTTTAATCTTCCACTAGGCTTTCTTGAGGCCTCTTCAGTTGCAGACCCCATCTTCTTCCTTGGTTTGAAATCTGAACTCCATTTGCTTGTTTCCAATTTTCCAAACCACGTATGTTCTCCATGGTTCACAAAGACCACCCAGAGCCGTTTGGGTGATCTAATTTGACAAGTTTCTTTCAGTAACATGGGCTATAATTTTCCAGCCTAGAATGCCGCAAGTGTCTGTGTCGTCATCTCAAAAATAGAGACTATAATAGCAGCGCCCTATACGGTGGTTTGCTAATTAAATGGCATCATGCACTTAAAGGGCCGCTGTCCAGCACGCAGGAAACATTCCCCCCAAATTTGTAACAAGCTACTGCATCGTTCCTTCCTAACAGCACCTCCAGTTCGATTGGCCTAAAAACCCACCTCTTCCAAAATCTGCATTTGCTCCTAAATTTCCTAATTCTTTACATGATGTCACTATTCTTACAGTCACTGAAACCTGACACTCAAAAACGTCTTTGATCATCAATGTTAAGTCTGGTAGATTCCATCCCTGCAATGCCGCAGACACCAGCCCCGTATTTCCGTCCCATAGTCACTGTTATGGACCGAATGTTTGTGTCGCCTCAAAGTACATATGCTGAAGCCATAGTCCCCAATGTGACTTATTTGGAGATAGGTCCTGTGAGATGATAAAGGAATGATGAGGTCATTAAGGTGGGGCCCTAATCCTATGGGGCTGTTGTTTGTATGAAGAGGAAGAGACACCAGAGATCTCTCTCTCCACCATGTCAAGGCACAGTGAGAAAACGGACACCTACAAGGCAGAAGACAGTCTTCACCGACAATTAAATTGGCCAACACCCTTGGCCAGTCTGAGACTTGTCAGCCCCCGAACTGGGAGGACTAACTGTTTATTGTTCAAGCCACTCTGGCTGTGGTTTTGTTATAGCATCCCACGCATACTAAGACAGCCACCAGCTTACTCCAGGCCTTCTCTACCCCTTACCTGGTCTGCACTCATAGCCTTCTGACTCTGGCCCCACCTCCTACCTTTCTCCATTCCAACTCATCCATTCCACTACTGCCAGCTTACGCTGCCTGAATTCTGCCCCGACATGACCAGCAACTTCTTACTGTTTACCACACTGAGCATAAAGTCACCAGTACTTTCAAGGCATCCCAGATAAGCTTCATACATAAACGCTCTTTATGATCCTAATCTAACCCTGCAAACTCCTGTTCCTTATTCCTGATATTCTCTCAGCTCCGGCCAAACAAAACTTCTCATCATCTCTAAGAACATCTTCGATCATTTGCATTTTTCGATTGATCTCTGCCCTCAAACAGAAAGACTGACTGACTTAATGGTGACATAAACTAGTAAGAGTTTATTAGTCTCATGTAGTAAGTCCAGAGATGGGAAGTTGCTTCTCTTGGTTTCAAGGCTCAATAATGCCACCAGAGACCAGGAATTCTTTTCCCTTGCCTGACCTCAAGAGGAAAATATGGCTGCCATGGCTCCAGACACCCAATCTGTGTTCAATGCATGAATACAGGAGAAGGAGAAGAGAAGGGGCCAGGCAATCAGGTCAGTCCCATTTACTAGACAAGGTCAAAACATTCTCAGAGTCCCCATAGATTCTCACATCAACTCACTGGCCAGAGCACTATCACATGGTTGCCCTTACCTGCCAGAGAACCTGGAAAAGTGAAAATTTCATCTGAGCAAGGTATGCATGACAATGCCCACAGCAATCCTAGGACACTGTTAGCAAAAACTAGAAGGCAGTCGATAACTGAGTGGATGACTAGTCTAGTCACAGTACCTGGCACTCATGTGAGAGGTGGCAAAATGCTTGTCTTTATTTCTCTTTATATCTACCAAAATTTCCTGTGCATGCTTTGTGTTCGATAGACTGGTTGTATTACTAGTTCACGATTGCCTACAAATGGTTCTACATTCAGTAAGTACCCGTTGGTCTCTGTGAGGTATATTGGAAGAAAACAAGAGTAAAAGAAATTATATTTGTCCTCAAGGCAGACAAAGTATCTGCTTGGTGAAAATCCCCCAAAACACAGTCGTTCGGGGGGTCGATTTCACATCCCTAGCACTGACACTCACCTCTGCTCAGTGACACCTTTCTCCATGGGATAGTACGCATAATAAGCCTCAACAGGAGCTTGGCCAGACTGCTCTGACGGCTGCATTTTTCTGGCTTGACTGGACAAGATTTTCCTACAGATGAGTTGAGAAAACTTTGTTATGAAGCAATCTCATGAAACATTGTTGCAAAAAGAACATTAAAAGGGAGGAGGCAGCCATCAGATATGATGCTACAGAATAATGATATATAAGCAAATATTTGAGTGAACCTAGATTATCAAGGAGTGCACAGTGTACGTATCTATAATCACTGATAAGATACATTATGTGCAGGAGTGTTTATATATAGATAGTGATGGGTCTGAAATAGAAAGAAGGTTACAAATAAAACCTTTAAAGAGGGTTTAAAATTTTTTTAATGTTTATTCATTTTTGAAAGAGACAGAGAGACAGAGTGTGAGCAGGGGAAAGGCAGAGAGAGAGGGAGACACGAATCCGAAGCAGGCTCCAGGCTCTGAGCTGTCAGCACAGAGCCCAATGTGGGGCTTGAACTCACAAACTCATGAGATCATGACCTGAGCCAAAGTCAGACACTTAACTGACTGAGTCACCCAGGCGCCCCAACAAAAAGAGGTCTCAAAAAAATATTTACCCAAATCTTCATAGTGGTCACCTCTGGGAACAACCTTATCATTGGCTTTCTGGTTTTGCTTGTCACTATTTCCCAGATTTTCTCAAATGAATCTGCTTTGCTTTTATAATAAAAAGGGGTTGTTTTTGTTTTTCGTAACTTTTGGGAGTTTTAGAAGGCCAAGCAGCCTTCAGATGCTTCAAGTAGTGATCTGAATTTGATTCGATGAGACAAGGGCTAGTGAACTTAAGTGGCCACACATTTGAGAGAGCCTCTCTTTATGACCTCAAACCACTTGCAGTGCAAGAATGAGTCACGAATTTTTATTTGCAGCTTTAGAAACACAAGGAGCAAAATATAAAGACAGTGTGGCCCTGGAAGGAGGTGGTGCACAATGGAAACTAATTTTCCATGGAGCTTGCTTAGGCATTTCATATCTTCAGAGATTCCCATTCACTGCAAAGTGTGACCCCAAAACAATGAAACCATCAGCAGGGAGGAAAGATCTTCAATGCTGTGAATACTGCCACCTGTACTTTGAGCCTCCTTGAATAAATAAACACTGGAAAGCTCATTGCTCCTCTCCTTTTGTTTTAGTAATGGAAAAGCTTTACACAGGATGGACTCACATCAATTTGATGACAATGACCATGACATTCAAGTGATGCCTATTTTACATGCAGTGCTGAGCTGAGTGTCTGCTTTATCTGACTATTCACATGACAAAGCAGCTGCTTATCAGTTACAACTGGAGCAGAAAAGGCTGGGAAGTCCTAGACAGCCTGAGCTCATGGCTCCATTGCTGCTGGATGTGATGTCGCCCCCAAAATTAACCTCTGGAAATCTCAGCAAAATCACGTCCAGCCCTCTGGAAGGCTCTGGTTTGGACAAGTTACTCTTTCCATTTATGAGGTGCCGTAATTAAGACTTACATGGTATGTTACAATAAAATAAAACACTGTTGCTTTTTTATACTAAAAAAAAAAAAAAGGATATGGTGGAGGGTTTAAAACAATACTTCTGACCTGGAACGTACTGTGAGGGAGCCCAAGTGGTAAGAAAAAAAAAACCTTGAGCTTATGAAATACAACTGATCATCTCAGTTTCTGGATGCCTTAGATGTGTGCTGATTTTCTGGATTTTCTTCTAGGCTGTCCTGCCTGGATCCTAAGACGGGGAAGGAGGCAGGTTTTTACGATAGAGGCTCAGTCCATAAATAAATTCAGTGCATCGGGCTGTACATCTCTGGAAAGTGAACTTTCCAGGAGAACGAGACTAACGCTATGGAAAGGTCAACTACTCAAAGATTGTTGTCAATGCAGCACTTACTGGCCCCTGTGAAGGTCTCTCCAGTTAAGCATCACTTGAGAAAAGCATTTCCCAGAATCCCCTTCCCCAGATGGTGCTGAGTTAGAGTTTCCCAAGGAAGGACAATCATTTGAAGAGAGATTTGGAAGCCCATTATTTTCTGAGAGCAGATTAAGCGGGACACAAGGTCAAACAGGAGATTCATGGAAGTTTCCCAGAGGGCTCTTTTGAACCCCCCATTTTGATGCACCGGGCTAAAACCATAGACTGTGGATTACCACAAACTTCAGTTCCCTATGTCTTCCAATATCTAAATAAATCTCTAAATCCTACATTACAATTATTTGTACCCAGAGCTCAGAGGGCTTTTTAGGCAGTGAAGCTACTCTGTATGATCCTATAGTGGTAGGTACACATTACTGTATGTTTGCCAAAACCTATAGATTGTACAAGACCAAGAGCGAACCCTAATATAAACTGCAGACTTTGGGTGACAATGATGTATCAATGTAGGTTCACCAACTGTAACAAAAGTACCACTCTGGTGCGGGGTAAGGTAGGGGGCGGGGGACAGGGAATATGTGTACTTTCTGTTCAATTTTGCTTTGAACCAAAAATCATTCTTTAAAAAAGTGTCTATTTTTAAAAATAGACAGGATGCACGGAATAGCTTCTGTTTTCCTCACCAAATCTGATGAACCCACGGATTTGCTCACTGAGGTATATGGAAATTTTAGAAAGAGTCATTTGAAGACCATAACACAGGTGGAAACCAGACTGTGGATTCAAATGTGGGGTACAAATCAGAATGGTTACTATACCCCCTCTAAATTTATAAAATTGCATTTTTTTACTGTTTTCACAGTTCTGATATTTTTTCCCCTTTACTGTGTCATGTTACGCTAGGCTACGTGATGGTGCTGTGTTTTATGTCATTTTCAGAATTCAGGTAGATCTCTCTCTCCATTTCTTCCACATTCAAACCTTACTGAGTGTGTACAAAAGGGCTCAACACAGGTCCTGGCTCACAGAAGCTCAATGAGCGTTCACTTCCTGTGTTATTAAGCATCTATCCAGTACCTGTGCTAAGGGATTGTCTCTGCCTTCGAAGAATTTGGAATCTTTTTAAGAAAACAGTATATAGAGAAAAGATGAATAATGGAAATTCTAATAGTTGAATGTAGCAGTTTAAGAAAGATACCAAGGTAACACCTGGTTATAACGGCTAAAGAGTGGATTCTGGTAAAAGCAACAGAGTTAAGAGGTGGCACTGACATTTCTGAATATGTATCATCTTGGAAAACCTTGTGCACTTTGGAAGACCAGCCAGTAAGAGCAAGCCAAGCAGATGGAAAACTGCTTTTCCTCCCCAACATTCTTCTCCAGAATCTTTTATATCCAGTAGGATTCTCCAGGTTGAGCAGAGCCAGATATCTAAGTGGATTAATTGTTATTTATAATAACATTTTGAACCATGAAGCATGGGTGACCTCCCATCACCCGCTCTCCACTAAATTGTGCAACTGTAACAAACAAATAAATGGAATTTGCCTCCCTGCCAAGGATGTGCTGCTGTCATCCATCCGCCACGGTCATCAATTAAAGGATTAAATAATGAATGAACTGGCAGAGTTCAACTATAATCTTCAGACCAAAACTCCAAAGATGCTCTGTGAACAGCAGTATGGGATTTATGGATTTCATTTTCCTTCCCCTCACTCCATGAGGTTGCACACAGCCATGAACACCCTCGTGCACAGTCACAAACATGCACACACAAGCACGGACACACACACTCCCCCCCACACTCTTGTCCATGGCTTCTCTTGCCATTTGCATGGTGTTTTTCAATTAGGTAATGAACTTGTTAATCATGGAAGGAAATGTATCTATCTTGGAGGGAAGTTGCTTTAATCGTTTCGTTTAGACCAGAGAGTGCTGGTCACCTTGGCCAGCAGTCCCTAGCTAGAGTGAAGCCAGGAGAGGAAAACGGGCATTCAAAGCATCAAGCCACCAGACTCAGCCTGACGTAAGAGACAGTGCCTTGGAAGAGGGGCTGTGGTACCCAGGGGCATCTAGCTGTCCCGGAACACCCACATAGGATGCATTTTCTCCAAAGCCTGGTAAAGCTGTAAGTACGCATGAGTTCAGTAGAGATCTAAAGACACGAAACCCATCTATAAAGCGATACCGAGAGCTTGTTAGAGATATTGATTAATCATAGCGGTAATTTACATTTATAAATCCTTTACAATGGGACAGGCACTGTGCCAAATACTTGGCATGGATTATCTCATGTAAGCCTCACAATAACCCTGTAATGTAAACACAGTGATTAACCTGGTGTTTGAAATGAGAAACTTGGTGCTCAGGGAAGTTGAACCAAAATCATGGAGCTGGTATGTAAAGTGGAGTTGAGGTCCAAAGCAGGCAGATGGACTCCAGAGCCCACTTCCCATCACAGCCACATGCCTAACTTCCCTCATTGTTTTAGCATTCCTAAACTTCTGAGATTCATTGTGTAGAGGAAAACACCCATTACTATATTCGCCACAAACTCTCCCTTAATAACATAATGAGAAACAGACTAAGTACATGCAGGTGCATACACACATGCACACACATGAGTGTGCACAAACATGCACGCACACACACACGTGCAGCAAAGAGGTGACTACTTGCATGCACATATACACATGCACACAAGGAAGTGTGTGCACATGTATACACACACACACACACACACACACACACACACACGTAGCCCCGGAGGTGACTAAGGGCAATAGAGAATACCCTCAACTCTCTCTCTATGCTGACCAGACACTATAAGCAGACTGAATCAAGCTTTCCAGCACAGTGTCTTGAAGCATCCCTACTACCCCCCAAACCATGAGGGGAGTATCAGAGACTTCCTACTGCCCTAACGCGAGACGGGTACCATCATCTAGGAGTCCTCGACATTTTAGGAACTGGAAAGTTCATGACACAAGATACACAGACTACACACAGACTGAAAGTGGGCAGAGCGTGTCCATCAGGGCCCACAGCCCTGAGTATCTGCCACCAGCAGCCTGTCTCAGAGCTGGTGCAAGGGAATAATGATCAGGTCTTGCACTTGGCAAATACACCGCAAGGGCCTGGAGTGAAGATAAAGGTGACCCACCGAGGCCACGTCAACGCTGTCGCGTACCCCCAGCCCGTGCCCTTCCACCCTGGCACCAGGACAAATAGGGTCATCAGACTGATCCACCCCCTTCCCTCCCATCCCTGACAGCTGTGCTCTTAAGACATCGGTCCTGCGAGATTTTCTGTTCCAGCCACTGGCTGAGGCCCGTGCCGCACAGAGGGGCACAGAAGGCTTTGTGCCTTCCTAGGAATGGTCACGACCCCCCAGGCCCGGCGGTGACCATGCTGCCTACAGCCCCTGGAGGAGCTTGGGGCCTCTGGGAACATGCCTGTGCCTCGAAAGCCCCATGTGCTCCCTGATGGAGGCTGCCCATGCACTAAGGTGACGCTCCCCTCTGTTGTTTTCTAAAGAGCAGAGTCTCCTTTGCCAGTCTCCAAATAAACTTCTTCTCTCTCAGGCACAAGTGCCGACATCCTGGTTTCCCTGGGGCCCTTATCTCAATGCACTGGCTGGGGAAGCCGAGTCCACCGTGGTGTTTTTATCGAAGTCCCCGCACCTCCCAGAGGCACCGGTTGAAAGGAACACAGCCTGGCTGAGGTCAAGAGAACCAAGGAGAGTGGCAACCCCCTCCAGGAAGTTTCGCAGTCCGAAGCGGAGGAGACTACAGGACAGGTTTGCATTTGTGACAATGCTAGGCATGCAGCCTGGCCTGCTGGGCAGAGCGGGGCCTGGCCTTGAGGTGAGAAAGGTAGGAATAAGTCTTCCTTCCAATGTTGTGATTTCCATCTCAACACTTAAAAGGAAAAAGATATTGTTGTATTTTTAAAAGTATAGGTCTCAGCTGATGTTAAGAGGGGATGGGACACTCTTCCTTAAAGACAGAAGGCTGGCTGGGAGCAGGCTTGAATGGAGACGAGAGCAAGAACACCCGAGACTCAGATATCCTTGGTGTATCACTTTTCTGCCAGGGAAGCCTTGTGTGGGCTCCAGCTCTGGCAAGAGGTCATCACCTGGACGGAGGAGCCACAGGGACATCTCTGCTCTGCGCTGTGACCCCTCACCACTCCTTGGTTTGCTAACAGTGCTCAATATTTCCTCTCTGCTCACATTCCCTTTTGAGAGAACGACCCCCTAACCCCATCCCCACCCAGAGCCTGCGAGGGACTTACACGTCACAGCCAGGATTGGACATCTGATGCAAAACCACTCGCTGGGTCCCAGCTAGTTCCACTGTACCCTTCAAGAGGGGCGTCTGGATGGCTCAGTCAGTTAAGCATCTGATTCTTGGTTTTGGCTCAGGTCGCGATCCCATGGTTCGTGAGTTCAAGCCCCGAGTCTGGCTCTGCATTGACAGCATGGAGCCTGCTTGTGATTCTCTTTCCCTCCTGCTCGGTCTCTCTCTCTCTCTCAAAATAAATAAGCTTAAAAAAAAAAAAGCTGTTCTCTTTAAGAGATTTTATCTTAAAGATCCAGAGCTTCAGATAGGCAGCCGATACTAGACACGAAGACAGTGGTCATGGATGCAAGTTCCAACTTTGCCACACGTTAGCTATGCAGCTCTGGGTGATTACCTTTACTCTGTGCAATCGGATGCCTTGAGATTCCCCAATATTCTGATAGAGAGACCCTCTTTCTTAAATTAGCGTGTGTCAGAGTTTATGTTCCTGGCAAGCAAATGATGCTCCGCTAGGTCTCAGAGTCTCCTCTGCCACCCGTGCCACATGGAATTAGTTCGGCCTCCTGTCAATTGTAGGAACCCCCATCGCACCCCTCTGGGGACAGCATGCATGGTGGACGGGCCGTCCATGAAGCTCTGATGTCCTGTGACTCTTCCTTCTCCAGGGCTCTCCCTCACTACTCTGCCCATAGCCTTCCCCTTGCCATCTGTACTCCCAGTTACAATCTCTCCCTGGTATATTAGGAACAATTTGAACATAGTAAGTGAACAGAAAAAGAAAAGTAGCCAGCTTCAAGTCAGTGTGCAGTCTGGATCATTTCTGTGGAAATTTCCCATAGCAAGGGCAGTGAAAAAAGCCCACTGAGCTCTGAGATTGGCAGTGAGCCCTCAGTGATGGTATCCATCTTTCCAGGTTTTACTGCAGTTTATAAGTCTACCTACATGGCCCCCAGTTTATACAATTGGCCCCAAGGCCATGACTCAAGCTCAAGACACACAAGCTCAAGACGGGGCTGTCACTAGGGAGATGACCTCACTATGTCCTTCCAGCCACTGCTGAAAACCATTATTCCAGGAACACAAAGTCATCCTGGGCACCAATGACAACCTTAGACAGGAAGAGGACCAGTGTAGAAAAGACTCAGGCTCATCAGCTACTACGTACTAAAGGTTTCCATGTATGTTCCCCCATATAATGCTTGCAACAGCCCTCCAATGTTGGAGTGTGCTCTGGCTAATGATGATGCATTACAAACCACTCCACAACTTAGAAGTGTAAAACAACAATTTGATTTTGCTCATGATTTTGTGAGTCAGGAATCTGCAGGGGGCATGGGCAGGCAGTTCTCATTTGGGACCTTTTACACCATTGGGTCAGATGTCAGGTGCACCGTAGCCATGAAGGCTTGACTAGACTGGATGTCCTACATAGCTGCTGCTCTGTGCTACTGTCAGCTGGTTGCTCAACAGGTCTGTAGATGTGGTCCCTCCTGTGTAGTTGGACCTCTTCCATGGTGGTTGTCTTCCCCAGAGTAAGTGTGTCAAGATACCAGGCAGAGGCTAGGTGGTTCATATACCCTAGCCGCAGAAGCCACTCCGCATCATTTCTGCCATATTCCATTGGGTGAAACAGTCACAAGATTCACCCAGATTGAAGGAGAGGAGACATAGGCACCCAGTGGGAGAAGTATCCAAGAATTTGGAGACAGGTTTTAATTGCCACTATATGATTATCCCCTGTGTAAAATTGGGGAGTTACAATGATTACTGAATTGTCAAAAATCACATTCCTAATAAGCGCCTGGGTGGCTCAGTCGGTTGAGCGACCGACTTCGGCTCAGGTCATGATCTCACGATTCGTGGGTTCGAGCCCCGTGTCGGGCTCTGTGCTGACAGCTAGCTCAGAGCCTGGAGCCTGCTTCAGATTCTGTATCTCCCTCTCTCAGACCCTCCCCTGCTCACGCTGTCTCTCTCTCTCTCTCTCTCTCTATCTCAGAAATAAAAATTAAAAAATTAAAAAAAAATCACATTCCTAAAAATGAATGGAATGGGAATTCAAACCCAACCTTGTCTGATTCCAAACCAAGCACTCCTTGGGCTAGGTTACAAGTGCCCGGTAAGACGGACAGTCCTACATTCTTTGTCTTTCCAATCCAAGGGAGAGAAGGGACTATACATGCATTCTATTTAGAAAAACTGCAGACATTTTAGAAATCTCTCTTCCTTTCTTTTCTTTCTTTCTTCGTTTCTTTCTTTCTTTCTTCTTCTTCTTTTTTTAATGTAAGCCCTGGCTAGCCACCAGGCTGCCTTGCGTCCCTCAGTTCTTGAGAACCGACAGTTAAACTCTACCACTCCCACGTCCATGCTGCCCACCACCCAGGGTTGTGGAGCTTAAGACACAAGGAGGTGACGTCACTATGCGGAGGGCCAGCACAGAATGGAGCTCTCCAACCTGTCACCACTCTGCCAGCAAACAGTGTCTTCCCGAAGGTGAAGCCATATTGTTCCCTTGCTCTGAAAGGATGGACGGAGCTATTGAACTAGAAGCTCTAATGTGTGCAAGATCCTAGACTTTGAGAGCTGAAGGGTCACTCTGGCTCCTCCAATTGTTCATTTTGAAGACACTCTTCAGAGATATTTTCTGCTTGCCTATCTGGAATGATAAGCAATGATAAGCACAGACATTATGGGTATCAAACATGAACATCTACATCATCTGAATTGCTTGTCGGAAAGAGTTCTCATTTCCAAATGATCCTTCAGGTGACCATAACAGATTATAGACTTAATTGCATCCTGTTCATAGCTGCAGAATGTTTCAGCTGAGTGGCTTCTGTTGCCAATGTTTCCCCCTCAAGGATGAAGGAGTTCATGCCCTTCCATGCTGTGTGTAAGAACAGCCTCCAGCCAGTCCAGTGACCAGCTGGTACTGAAGAAGCTCTCCAGCACAGCGGCTAAACTGGTTTTGAAGTTTGTAGTCTTGGATTCAAATCCTACCTCTGCCCCTTAATCAGCCCATTATTCAGCCTCTTCAAGCCTCAGGTAGCTGACTATCAGATGTAGATTAGAAAAGCATTTTCCTCATTTGGGTTGCCAGGAGATCATATTAAGTGAGACTCAGTGGCAGGAACTTAGCAGGAGGTTAGCACGACGCCTAACCCCTCGTAAGCACCAAAAAAATGTTAGCTGTTATGATTATACCAGAAATAACTAGAACATTTTGTGGGTAATGCTGAAGCCCAAGCTGGAAGGAAAGGGGGCTAGTCAGGCTTCAGGGGCCTCACGGCAGTTCTAGGCAGTCAGGGAGACAAATCCCACGAGATCAAGTAAGGGAAAGAAGATGTAGAAAAGCATGTAGGATCTGGCACTTGGAAGATTAAAGTCAACAGAAATCACAAATAAGCAAAGGCCATCAGTACTATACCAGAGGTTCTTGTGGCTCTCAAAAAAAAGTTCCAAAACGTTCCGAAACCCAACATCCACATCCAGAAAGACTTGTGAGGTCAAAGAATAGTTAGTGTCCTTAATATGTGCAGATACAGACATTGAGGAGAATTATCATTTATTGAGCACCTATTATGTGCAAAGTATGGTATAGCCATTTCTGCAAACATTGTATCATGGACTCCTCATGTTACACTGAAGAATCAGAACCGTTGCCTTTGTTTAAAGGTAAAGAAACCAAGGCTCAGAGACATTAACGTACTCAGAGTCATGAGTTAGCACGTGGATGCACTGGAGTTTGAAACCCTGCAAACTCTGAAATTGGTATTTCTCCCCCCGCCCCCCCCTCACTCTATCTTGAAGTTTCAGAGAAACTAGCGTGTGCTGAAGGGCTTTGAGAGATGGCTGGCCCCTCTGCAGAGAAGAAGCATAGAAGACTTGTCCTAAGGTCCCATGTCACAACTGAAATATCATCCTCTCCTTATTTTTTCCTTTAAAATTCCATTGTCTGATCCCAGTTGTCGTTTCCTGCCAGAAAAGCGGAAACATGAGGATTTGACTTTGAATCCATATTTTCCTGACCTTTGCACTTACTTCCTCTGTAATCTTGATTTTCCACTTCCAGTCAAGCTCATGAAGGAGCTGCTTGACCTTGCCTTATAGCGGTTCATTCTGAGAAAGCACTGGACTGGTGGTGCCTGACACAGAGGTCCTGGCCAGTGAAGAAAGAAGGCTGTCAGCGGTACAAGAGGTTTTAACAAACGGAAACGCAATCACAAAATGTTCTTCCAGATCTGAATTTGCATACAACAAAATACACACTAACGGGACTCATTGAATAATGAAAGCTAGGTCACTGGCACGATGTAGAAGTGGCCTGAACCCGTGGTGTCTTTACTGCCATGCTTAGAATCCAGTGGCGATTTTTTGTTTCAAAAAGTGGCCTTACTCCGTATCACATTTTTATTTATTTATTTATCCTTTTTTTAAATTTACTTATTTTGAGAGAGAGAGAGAGCACAAGCAGAGGAAGGGCAGAAAGAGAGGGGGAGAGAGAATCCCAAGCAGGCTCCACACCGTCAGCATAGAGCCCAACGTGGGGCTGGAACCCACGAACCCACGAGATCATGACCTGAGCCGAAACCAAGAGTCAGATGCTCAACTGACTGAGCCCCCCCAGGCGCCTCCCTGTATTACATTTAGAAGTGTGGTTTGTCCCATGGAATGCAGCTGAACATCTTGTCTCCTGTACCTAAGACATGTGATGACAGCATTTATGCACACTGCTCATCCAGCCTCATGTGTGGAATCAGTCTGGAATGATTCTTTACAGGGGATCTGAGTGTAGTGTTGCATGGGAAATGCCTGTGTCAAGAATGCAGTAACATGTCAGTGCACTGTGTCAGAACAACTGTGCTGGTAAAACACTTCAGATTTTGCTCCCTCTGAGAACAACAGTATCACACAAAAGTCAGCATACGCCACCTCCTCAAGTTTTCAGAACATACTGTGATCAGTTTACCTGCAGTCATTGTTTCTCTTCTCCTGTGTGAAAGGTTGGAGTTTCCAGCATTCTGGATCAGCTACTAAAATTTTTCCCTTTGTGCATTTTCCCCAAGGAAACAGAGAAAAAATAATCTGCTTTCGGTGTGATTGATTATATAGTTCCAGAGAGAAGCTTGACCACCTGCCCCAAATACTGCTTTCTTTAAATAATGAAATGGAAACCCAGGAGTATAAATAATGCATACAAATTTACTTACATGGGAAGTGGTGGAACCAAGTTTAGAACCTGCTGACTTATAGAAACATGTGGGTAAAGCAAGGATTCATGTAAGGCAGGGCAGAATTCCAAGGGGAGAAAATGAAAGTCAAGGTGGCATCTGGTTTTTAAGTGAGAGAATATATTTAAAAAGCACATGGCCCACATAAGTGCTCAAAAAATGTCAATTTAAAAAAATTAAATAGATAGGGGCACCTGGGTGGCTCAGTTGGTTAAGTGTCCGACTTCGGCTCAGGTCATGATATGGTTCGTGAGTTTGAGCCCTGCATCAGGCTCCATGCTGACAGCTCAGAGCTTGAAGCCGCCTTTGGATTCTGTTTCTCCCTCTCTCTCTGCCCATTCCCCATCCACGTTCTGTCTCTCCTCTCTCTCTCTCTCTCAAAAATAAAAAATAAACATTAAAAAATTAAAAATAATAAAATAAACAAAATTAATGAAATCCAAAAAAGGTTTCATCTGGTTCCTATCTGGTTTAATTTGCGTGAAAAAATGCACAGTTTCTTGTATTTAAAAATAAACCCTTTTAAGCAGGCAAGGAAAATAGTATGCTCTCGGGGATAGGATGAGAATCTCTAATTTTATACCAACTCGACATACGAAATTTCAGATTGATATTTCACAAAGCAGTATCTAGTAATCTATCATTACCTCAAAGTTCACATTTGTAGAATCTAAAATGTCTAAATAACAAATTATAAAGGGCATCAATAACATGCAATTTTGAGCATCTTCTGTTATCTTCTGAGGACAAAGTCTATCCTGGCACTTGCTGCAAGAGAACAGGCTCTTGTAGAAGCCAACAGACTTTGAGTTGAGTCCTAGGTTAGCCACTAACCAGTTCTGTGGTCATGGGAGAGTCACTTAACATTCCTGGGTCTCCATTTCTTCAACTGTAAGATTAAAATGTCCAATTATGTGATCTCCATAACCCTTTCTTGATCAAAAGTGCATGATTTGATTTTTCCCCCAAAGACTGAGAAGAATAGAGACAGTGATGGATATGGCCATAGCTCTAAGGGTGGCTAGAAGACTTGCTCAAAGGAAGAAGCCAACAGCCAGGGGTCCCAATGAGAACAAGAGACCTCCTGGGACTTCGTCTCTTCTTTGACATCCTCCTTCCCCCATCTTTCCCATCTCCTCTGCCCCTTTCGTGAATTCCATGCATTGTGAGAGTTGGAACCTTTCTTTGCCCACCTTTTACAATCAGAGCTCTTTCCCAAGGACCTCTGGTTTTTCCCTACCTGCCTCTCTACCTTCGTGACCTGTCATTCCCGGAATGTCTCAGCATAAACACCTTTCGGAGAAGGCACACATTTAATTTTGCAAAGGGAGAAAGATAGCAAATAAGATCCCCAAATCAAAACTTCAACTTATGAAATGTTGTGAAGGGTAAGGGAGAAACTGAAAATTCAGCTGGAATGTGACAGTGGGTAGTAGCCAATTTGTGAGAACTACACCCTGCTGGCAGTTGGGGGTGGGGGTGGGGTGCTCTGCTCTGGTTTTTAGGAGGTCCCAGAGCTTCGTACCCGCATTTGACCTGCAGCCAGTCTTCCAGGTTAGGAATTTAGATGGCTATGAAAACAGAGCTTCAGCTTCTTAAATGGATGTGTATTTTGGGTGGGTTGGCTCCAATTTCCTTTCTCTGATTCTTAAGTGGGTTGTCCGTATTTTTTCCCAATATATTCTTTCTCCCACCACGTCAAATCTCCCAACCACTATTCAGTGTTTTGACATTTATTGCTAATAAAAATAATACTACTTATCATCTGAAAGTTAGTAGTATAGTTTGAAAGTTTTATGTACATTTATTTTTCCTTGGATTTATGTCACTCTCTCCTCCAAGCAAAGAATAAATAAATAAAAGCACTTTATCAAATTTATAACCTACTCAAATTCAGAGATTTCTGAATAAGAAACAGACTGGGGACACTTAGCCAAGATTAACTTAACTAGAAAACCAAAACCTTACGTACGGTGCTTTGAAGAAAGATGTTAGTCTTTAAAGACTGTGTCCACGCACAAAATGTGAAGCAGATAACGAGGGCGAAACTACCTCAGTAACAGGACTTCTGGCATTACCTTTTCCCAGAAATGCACAGGTAACAAAGGCAATGGGGGCTTTCTGCTCTCAATTACATCCTAATAATTGTTTCAATTCTCCACTTCCTTTTGAGTGTGAAGATCCAGGCTAAAAGGCTTTAAAAAAACAGGCTGAGAAGGTTTCCCAGACGTGAAATAGATTTTACAAAAGAAACTTCTGGCAAGTTTAATGTAAGTAAATCAGAAACATATGGGCTATGTTTCCCTCAAAATACCCATGGGTTTGAAAGCCCAGAAAACACATAAAAAGTAAAGGGAAACTGTTTTCCAAAGCTAAGCTTATTTGAGAAACTGCATGCTATAACAGAACGCCTGGCTCAGCTCCTCAAAGCAGGGGATGGGGCGGGGGGTCAGGCAGCCCACCAGCCCCTGCCCTGGCGCTTATGCTCAGTCTTCGTTTCTGAGGATGATGTGATTGATGGCCCTATGACCTGTGCCTGTGGGTGTGACTGAGAAAACCATTATTCAGTGCTTCCCATACTGAAGACATGACTTCATAGCTCCTTTGCAACCATCTGTAGTGAATGTTTTCACAGCCTGTTTCTGTTCTTGAGGGCTTCTCACGCTAAACAATCAGGCTGGTGGTAAGCGTCCATTTACTGAACATTTTAGCATGTGCGCAAGGGGAAGGATAACGAAGGAAGGGACAGTCCTATGCCAGCCCAGGAGATGCATTATAGACTCACACTTGGAAGGGACTTCAAGATTCCTGAGTTCCTCCCTCCACCCTGTGTAGCAATTCGGGCTACCACTTCTGGTCCACATAATGGGAGGAAAACTGAAAAACAAAACAAAACAAACAAACAAAAAACAGCTTGATATGAAGAGTCAGAGAATCTGATATCAGGTCCCAGTAAACATGACCTTAATCCTGTCAACTGACCCCTCAGAGTCTTGGTTTCCATCAATTAAATGGGAATAATGGTCAAATCAACTACAGGGGTGCCCTAGGGCATCTCTGTAAATATTATGTCTCTTCCCCACCCAGGTCCTTAAATAAATAGAAAAATGAACAAAGCAAAGAGGATGACAGAGACTAGAATTTTCACCTTTATTCCTGAGAGAAGCCAGGTTGGAAGACAGAGTGGAATGAGAGCTAAGTTGGACTGCCACCTGAGCCCCAGAAGGAGGCAGATGAGTTGCTCAGTCTCAGGCCACTCTGCGCTGGGGCAGGTGTGCACATACGGGGCGGGGGGGAATGTCAAATTAAGGCTTAGGGTTTGGGGGTAGAGGAAATCTCAGCCTCTCAGTAGATAGGTCCCTCCCAAAAGGAAATAGGAGGGCTAGGCTGAGTCCAGCATGCCCAGGTTATTCTTTCCAGACTAACAATCAGATAAATCCCTCAGCTCTCATGAAGAGGAGTTAATGGATAGGCAGAGAACAGTCAAAGGTGACTCATAATATGTGTTCTCTTCACCTAAATGGAAATACCAGGAGAAGCCTGCTAAGCAAGGTAAAGCATGTGAAAGCCTTCATGTAAACTGTAAAATGTTGTATGGATTTTATGCTTTTGCTCAATTCATCCTACATTTACTAAACATCTACTATTTGCTTAGTCATAGCAAACCTGGTTTAAATAGGACATTGTTCCTTTATTTAAGATTACAGTCTGGTAGGAGAAAGAGACAATAAAGCCAAAAATGACAGTATACAATGAGTGTACTAAGTAAGACACTAAAGTCTGCATAAAGCATAACCAACATGCAGAGAAGGGATATCTAATTGAATGGACAGTTAGGTGAGCCTTCTTTGTGGAATGACATTTGAGAGCGAAGGCCTAAAGAATACAAAGGATCCAAGTGGTAAGAGAAACCAAGATTTGGGGAGACCTTCAAGGTAGAGAGAAGTCCAGAAGAAGTCACAAAGGAAAAGGATGGGACATTCCAGCAACTGAAAGTCATTCTGCATGACTGTAGGAGAATTCATCTTAATGTTAAGGGGAATGATCAGAAAAGGGTATGACAGAGGTTCCTGGGTGGCTCAGTCAGTTGAGCGTCCAACTCTTGATTTCGGCTCAGGTCATGATCTCAGGGTTCATGGGATTGAGCCCCATGTTGGGCTCTGGGCTGACAGCAAGGAGTCTGCTTGGGATTCTCTCACTTCCTCTCTCTCTCTGCATCTCTCTCTGTCTCTCTCTCTCTGTAGATAGATAGATAGATAGATAGATAGATAGATAGATAGATAGATAGATAGATAAGAAAAGAAGATGTGGTATATATCTACAATGGAATATTACCCAGCCATAAAAAAGAATGAGATCTTGCCATTTGTGAAGACACAGATGGACCTAGAGGCTTTGTGAAATAAGTCTGACAGAGAAAGACAAATACCATATGATTTCACTTATATGTGGAATGTAAAAAACAAAGCAACAAACAAAAGCAGAAAGAGTCCCATAAATACAGAGAACAAATTGGTGGTTGCATGAGGGGGAGGAATTGGGGGAATGATCAAAATGGGTGAAGGTGAGTGGGATATACAGGCTTCCAGTCTTGAATGAATAAGTCACAGAGGCAAAAGGCACAGCATAGGGAATATAATCAATGATATTGTAATAGTGCTGTATGGTGATAGATGGTAAGTACACTTGTGGTGAGCATAGCATAAGGTATAAACTTGTTGAATTGCTAGGCTATGCATCTGAAACTAATGTGACATTATGTATCACCTGTACTTCAATTTAAAAAATTAAAGAACTTAATTTAATTAAAATATCTGACATCTGAAAAGTTTTTGATTAAAAAAAGAGAGTATGTGTATGTGTATGTATTATATGAGTGGAGACTAGAAGAATGCATTCAAAAATATTAACAGTGGCTACACCTGGCTAGTGGGATTGTTCATTATTATTTTTTACTTATCCTTATTTTCTATCACAAACATTTGTAATTTTTTTAGAGTGAGTGAGTGAGAGAGAGAGCAGGGGAGAGGGGCAGAGGAAAAGAGAGAGAGAATCGCAAGCAGGCTCCACATTCAGCACGGAGCCCAATGTGGGGCCCAATCCCATGACTGTGGGACCATGACCTGAGCCAAAATCAAGAGTCAGATGCTCAACCGACTGAGCGACCCAGGTGCCCCTATACATTTTTTTTATGAAATAACTAATGACACTGACCTGATCACATGAAGTTTTCTATGTAAGTCACCCTTTCAAATGGTTCCAAGCATTATGTTCTTTTGTATAATATTGCTGGCTCTTTGCAGCAATCAATAATCAGGTCACATGGTCCCAGGTTATATGGATGCTATTCCTGTTTCTCTACCACCACAACTGAGACACTCCAGACTTTGCAGTGACCATTAGGTGACAACAGCAGTACAGTGCCTCCCTGGTTCCCACTGTCAGGACTCATCCAGTTGCAAGCTCAGGAAAGAGGTTGTTTCTTCATTCATTCATTCGTTCATTCACTCATTCATTCACCAGTGTTTACTGGGAGAGACTCTGTCCTTGGTGCTGAGAGTAGAGCCACAAAACAGACCCACCTTGGCCCCAAAGAAAAGAGCTACAGAAGCCTTGTGTTTCACCCCCTAGAGAGAAGACTGCATGTTATTTCACCTCCCTGCAGACACCATTATCCTATTTCAGTTCCTTTGTGTTTCCACAGATAAGTATGTCTAGATCAGCTCTTTTTTTGGATATATGAATGAGTTTTTCCCTTTTATTTCACATAGATACTATATATATAAAGCAAACTGTACACATTCCTCTCCATTTGCATCTTTCACTTAAAACCTTATCTTGAAAGGGTGCCTGGGTGACGTCTGACTTTGACTCAGGTCATGATCTCATGGTTTGTGACTTTGAGCCCTGTATTGGGCTCTGTGCTGACAGCTCAGAGCCTGGGGCCTGCTTCGGATTCTGTGACTTCCTCTCTCTCTGCCCTTCACTCTCTCTCTCTCTCTCTCTCTTTCCCTCTCTCAAAAATAAATAAAAATATTAAAATAAAAATAATTTTTAAAAACATATCTTGAAGATGACATCATATCAGTAAATACTTGATTTTGCAAATGAGCAAGCGCGAATACGTTTCTAGAAGCAAAATATGCACCTGGGATTATGACAGACATTACTAAATTGTTCTCTATAAACATCCCAATTTACTCTCCCCCACTCCCAGGGCCTGCTGTCCAGTACTCTTCCTAGCCCAACATGGTATCAAACTCTTGATGGTGGCCCACCCAATAGGTGAAAAGTGTTAGTTCAGTTTTGTTTTCATCTGTATTTTTATTTTGAGTCCAGAATATGCTTGCACAGGATTAAAAAACCATTTTGCTAAAAGCCTGTTTATTACTACGAAACACAATCTTTTTTAGAGATAAGGACTACAGATTCTCTAGGAGAAAAAAAAAAGTACAGCAGTGGCAGTATAAATCTGTTCTCAACCACTACTGTGAAGCAATTGACTGTGCTTTCCACCTATAACCTGAGCATTCAAAAGCCGCTTTCTGCACTACAGCAGAGAAATCGCAGAGGGGACAGAAACCAACATGCAAGTGCTTGCTATACACCAGGTCCCAAGCTCTCTATACACTCTCATTTAATCCTCCTAACATTTTTAATCCATGAGGCTTGAAGAGGTTAAGTACCTGCCCAAACTCACAAAGATTATGAATGGCAGAGAAAGAACGGAAGCCAGGTCTTAACACCAGCACCCATGTTCAGTGCCTGACACCACACTGCCTTTTGCTCTGCTAGGGTGTTTGAAGTCCATGGGCCTGCATCCTGAGAGTCACATGCTAGGAGGACTTCTTTTGACTTTCATCATGACCTTCTAAGCAGAAAAGTACTACGGTAGCACCTATCTCTGGAGCCCAAATGTAGATTTTGATAAGCTTCTCCTGAGACTGAACTGTCACTTGAGACTCAACACTGAATTAACTTGCTGAATTATTGGACATACCCACTTATTAGTACCAGGAATCATTCAGAGATTTAAATATTGCTTGGGCCACCTGGGTGGCTCAGTCGGTTAAGCATCCGACTTCAGCTCAGGTCATGATCTCTTGATTTGTGGGTTCAAGCCCCACATCGGGCTCTGTGCTAACAGCTCAGAGCCTGGAGACTGCTTCAGATTCTGTGTCTCCCCCTCCCCTAGTCGTGCTCTGTCTCTCTCTCTCTCTCAAAAATAAACCCTAAAAATTTTATAAAATATGATTTATAAGACCCCCCAAAATGGCTGATAGTTGGTCTATATGTTGCAGAACTGCGCCATTTAAAGCCAGTCAGCCCAGATGATTTCTCAAACGGCATGCTGATGGGTCACAGTGGGAATGAACACAACAGAGCCCCAGAGCAGTGCCTTGAGAGAACCAAGTTTGACAACTGCCAAGTCCAAATAAGAATCCCAGCCCTTGAGGTTTCCCGACTCCACATCAGAGTCCCTAACCGTGTGATGCAGAACAATGGGAGGCAGACGGCCTCTTCCTCGTACGCTGGGGAATCGCCAAAGATTAGTTCAGGCAAAGCATTCCCTTCCCACATAAGGGGTAAAGAGCCCATCAGTGGAAAAGCTGCCTTGAGAGAAAAATGCATTTCAAAACATCTACAACGCGCGCGTCCAAGCCGCCCGCCTGCAAGTGTGCCGCTCCCTATGGGGGACCACGCAGGGTGTGGTCTGGGGAAGATGCGCTGCTAGGCCACCGTGACGAGATAATTACGGAAATTGGGAAATAAGCGTTTAGAAACTTTTCTAGCAATTTGGCAGAGTAATTTTATGTCTGTTGAAGCTAATAATAAAAAAAAAATTGGGGCTTGCAAAAAAAAATTTTTATTGAAGCCATTAAAACGAAGAAGTGTTTTGACATGTGACAAGTGCTCACACGACAGGGTCGCAATTACTCAGGATAAGGAAGCCCACGTTCGTTCTAGCACATAACGAAGGGTTTCCAGGGTCCCCTGTACAGGTAGGGATGCCTGGTGCGCGGCGCCCGCGTGGGGAGGGGGGTCAGTAGACCACGTGCCACAAGTCCGCCACTGCAGCACTTTGGCCGAAGTTGAAACTAACCCAGGACTGCCGTCACACAACTGTTGCAAATGGAAGTTGGTTTAAAATGTGCAAAGTGGTGGGGGCGCCTGGGTGGCTCGGTCGGTTAAGCGTCCGCCTTTGGCTCAGGTCATGATCTCCCGGTTCATGAGTTCGAGCCTAGCATCCAGCTCTGTGCGGACAGCTCAGAGCCTGGAGCCTGCTTCGGATTGTCTTTCTCTCTCTCTTTGCCCCTCCCCCACTCATGCTCTGTCTCTCTGTCTCTCCCTCTCAAAAATAAACAAACCCTGAAAAAAAGCTTTAAAATGTGCAAAGTAGCTTCTTTGGAGAGAAACTTCCATTTGCCATTTCAAGAGAGGGCAGAGCTAAGACCTCTCGGAAAATAATCGAGGAGTTATGTCACATACTCCATAAATCTGTATCGAAGACATGGGGATGGCCACATTCCAGAGAGCCATCACGAATTCCCAAGGATGTGCTAAGTGAAAGAAGCCAGCGACAAAAGGATAGACGTGTGTGATTCCACTCAGAGGAGGTACTTGGAGTAGGTAAATTCATACACACAGAAAGTAGAAGAGAGGTTCCCAGGGGCTGGGAGGAGAGGTAGGTGGAGACTTAATGTTTAATGGCTACAGAGTTCCTGTTTGGGATGATGAAATGGATAGTGGTGATGGCTGTATAACATCATGAAGGTACTCAATCCCACAAAATTGTACACTTAAAAATGGTTACAACTGCACCTGAAATGAATATAGCACTGTATGTTAACTGTACGGAAATTAAAAACTTGGTAAAATTTTAAAAATGGTTACAATTATAAATGTTATGTACATTTTACCACAATAAATAAATAAGAACTCCCAATGTGCCTTCTGAGGCTCATTTAAAACAAAAACAGAATAGCTTCCAATAAAGCAGCCTCCTTCTGAGGCCTGAGTGAACACCAAAAATGAATGAATGAATGAATGAATGGATGAATGAATGAATTGGTTCAAGTACAGAGTTCATCCCATTCGGATCCAGTTATTGCACTTGTAAACCAGAAATATACCTTTTGCTCCTGGTGAAAGACTAGAGAGTAAAGAGAACAAACAAACAAAAAACACACACAAAAAACCAAAAAACAAAACCCCCCACATTATTTTTTAATGTTTTTTAAAATTTATTTCTGAGAGAGTGAGACAGCGTGAGCAGGGGAGGGTCAGAGAGAGAGGGAGATACAGAATCTGAAGCAGGCTCCAGGCTCTGAGCTGGCTGTCAGCACAGAGCCTCACACGGGGCTTGAACCCATGAACCGTGAGATCATGACCTGAGCCGAAGTCGGGTGCTTAACCGACTGAGCCACCCAGGCACCCCCACATGATTTAAAAATGCAGTCAAGGAATCTACAAGTATTAAAACTCCCTGTGATTCTCTGTATCAATAGACACTTTTAATTTATCCCATCCTATTGAAATTTTCCCCACTCCCATGCAAAATCTGTCTTCTTACTTACTGCCTGAGCTGATTCGACTAATCAGATTTACTGAGTCGACTGCCAGCCTTCGTGTGTAAACCTGCAAACACTCTGATAGTTAAGAAAGGTGTCATTCCATAAGACATATTCTATTTTTCATTTATTTAAGATATATAAGAGTCTTCAAACCAGCTCTCAACAAACTCTACTCCATAAATTTTAATGGTTTTATATTCTCTCAGGACCCTTACATCCCTCTCCATCCTTCTGAATCATTATTAGACTAGATGTTCTCTACATGTCCATTCAGCAGCCTCTCCTTGTCTCTATAGGTTCTCTCTTGGCAATCCCATCCACCCTCACAGCTTTCTCACTATGAGTCTGACCTATTTCTCCCCAGCTTCGCGTCTCTATGTTGACCGCGTACTGAACAACTCCACAATGGTGTCCCACAAACACTTCAATCTTGGCATGATCGAACATTTATCATCTTACCTCCCAAAGCTGATCGTCTTCCTGTGTTGAGCGTTTCTACAAATGACACCACCTCCATCCTCTCAGTGACCCAAGCATGAAACCCCCCTGGCCTTCAGTGATATCCCTCTAAGTTATCCCCTGCCTTCTGGTTTTCTTCCCCTCAACTGATCTGGCACATTGCCTGATTAGATTACTCCTCAGCCCATCTGAGGTGTCAGAAACCAGAACAGTAGTTGATCATTCTCTGCAAAGACTAGAAAGTTCCAAGGACCTCAAATCACACAAACCAGAGGTCAGTGAAAGCGCAGGTACAGGAAGCTAGAATTTTCCTGGGATTTGATCATGGGCACCCAGAAGCTGGAGATGTCCCACCAAACTGCTAAACCTAAAGACATTACCCTTAATATTTACAGGGGCAGCAGAAATTATAATATATCCTTCCAGCATTATAAGATGGAAGTCAGCACCTCTGTCAGAAAATGTTGGATGAGGGATGCCTGGGTGGTTCAATCAGTTCAGCGTCTGACTCTTGATCTCAGCTCAGGTCTTGATCTCAGGGTTCTGAGTTCAAGTCCTGCATTGGGCTCCATGCTGGGCATCAAGCTTACTTTTTTTAAAATGCCTGATGAGCTGGAGACTTTGCAGGATAGGATGGGGGCAGCTATTCAATCTCTCATCATGTATTGAGCATCATTTATGTGCCAAGCACTGTACTAGGGAGCTAGAGACACAAAGAAGCAAGCCACACTGGAATTCCCAGTCCAAAGAAAAGACACAAAATTGTAACACAATTTTGGTGATCCTGCTCCACTAGAGAGAGATGCAGGACATCCCCGAGGACAGAGAGAAGAGTCCCCAGTACTGTCGGGAGTTTGGGTACAGTGGTAGAGATTATGGAAGCCTTCACAGAGGCTGCTACCTCTGAGGTTTGAGCTGGGATTTCCAGGACAAGGAAAGATCACTGTAAAGGAGAAGAACATTTCAGGAGAAGGAACCACAAGTGCAGAGTGAGGATATGAGAGCACACGGGCTGTGAGGAAATAGCTAGTGTTATGGCATGGCCATGAAGGGCAGTGGTAGAAAATGATGCTAGAGAAACATTCAGGTCCAGAATCACACAGAATTTTGTACGGTGAGCTAACATGGACCCTTGACCTTCTCCCAGGACCAAGAAGCAATGATCACAAATCACAATTAGCCCTTAGAGTGCAAACTTACACGTATGTCATCTATCAACTCCTCTTGTTTTGTAACCGAGGAAAGGAGTTACAATGAGTAGCAGCAACTTGCCCAGGGCCTTCTGATGACCCTCGCATATTACACCTGCTCATACAATAAAAATCCCACATGCAGAGTCTCTGCCAAGAGCGCAAAGCTAACCATGTAAAATAGATTCGGTGACGTGAGGGGAGTGAGGATGCGGCAAAGCACCTGGTCCAGGGCACTCCTCTTGAAAGCAAGGCTGAAGGAAGCAATTGGCATTTGCAGAGAGAATAGATTGCACACAGACGTAATGAGGAAAAATAAACACCTTTCAAAGGCAAGCGAACACTCCCTGTGAGTCATCCCCAGCCAAATGTGCCAAACCCCAGAATGTGCTAGCAGCACTTAAGGTCCTAATATCCCAACAGCTGTAAGATAAACAATTAGCCTTAGTCATAATCAAGAACAAATGGTCAAATACAAGCACATAACCTCTAATCCGAACATTTTAAAGGGTTGCTCTGTTCTTTTCAGCTTATATGTTTGTTGCAGCATTAGCAAAGGGAATTCTTAGCACAATGTGAAGATTTGCTGATGCCAGGAGCTTATATTCATTAAACGGAGACCGTGGGGGTACAATCAAGCATGAACTGTGGACCTAGATAGAGCAAGATTTGAATGACAGCTCATTCACTTAGTAAATATGACTTTGAACTGATTCCTTGCCTCCGTAAATTTCTCCAAATTGCTTGGCACACTGCCAGACACAAAGTAGATGCTCAGATATTCACGGGTTCCGTTTCCACCTGTCATGCTCACGTGGGAAACTGTTTGCAAAAATAGCCGTAGTAATTCCCCTTTCTATATCCATGTCCCTTCCTGCGCTGGCTCTGGGCTCACCAAGTGGCTTGTTTTGACAAATGACATGGAGAAAATGTGACATCTGAAGCAGAAACCTGAAAAGCGTGCATTGGAATTTTTCCCTCTTTTGTTCCTCTTGGGAATCTTTAAATCACCACTGTACAAATGAGCCAGGGCTAGCCTGCTGGATGATGAGAGACATGTGGCCAAATCATCTTAGTGCCCTGGCTGACACTGAGCCAACCACAAGACACGTAAGGTGGCCATCGTAGAACAGTTGGCCAGCCCATTCTGAGAATCACCCAGCCAAACCGCTAATCATAAGAAATAACAAATGCTTGTTTTAAGTCTCTCATCTTAAATTTTTTTTTTAATGTTTTATTTATTTCTAGGAGAGAGAGAGACAGCGCGAGCAGGGGAGGGTCAGAGAGAGAGGGAGACACAGAATCTGAAGCAGGGTCCAGGCTCTGAGCTGGCAGTCAGCACAGAGCCTGACGCGGGGCTCGAACTCATGAACCGCAAGATCATGACCTAAGCGAAAGTCGGACGCTTAACCGCCTAAGCCACCCAGGCGCCCCATTAAGTCTCTCATCTTAGAGTGGCTCGTTATACAGCAAAAGCTGACAGATACACTCCTTAAGTATTCAGCGCCCCCTAGATTATGGTCTCAAGCCTCTCCTTACTCACCATTGGAAATCAATACATCAACATCAAAATGATGTATCTCAAGACCGTAGCCTCAGAAAGGTCTCTCTTGCCTATGGAAATTTCATCCCTACATCTTTTAGGGGCCTCACTAAATTCACTGTATTCCCCACAAAATAAAACAAAATGTTTCCCTGGCTGCTCTGTTTCCAATATGTAAAACAAGAAGATTGCTCTCCACTATTCCCCTTTCACGTCTTTTACTCCCAATCAGCCACCAGGTCCTGTCAATTCAACCTTTTAAACACCTATTGGCTCCTTCCCTCTTCCTTATTCCTATTATTTCTACCCCATGAAAAGCTCTTACCTTGTTTCACCAAACTACTGCAATAACCCCTAAGCAATTTCCTGCCTTTAGATTGTTCCCCGACCAATGTCACTTCCATCCAAGCTTGCTACTCCCCAGCTGAAAGCTCTTTAACATGTCCCCATTGTGTATGGGGTGATGCCCAAATGCCTTAAACTATCACATATGTCTTGCTCAAACTGGCCCCTCCACTGCCACTTCCACCTTCTGTCATATCCCAGGGCACTTCAAGCTCCCCAGAGAACCCCAGGAAGGCCTTTGCACCTGTTGTTTGCATAGACATGGCATGTCGGTCCCCCTTTTCCTCTTTTTGAATTTCTACTCATCATTAGATCCAACTCAGAAGTCACATCTTGTGTGTAAAGCGCCCTCTCATCCTTACCCCCAAAGACATTAATCTCCTCCTCTCCATACTATCACTATGCTTTGTACATTCCCTGAATGTTGCTATTATCACACTATATTATAGTGAACTGTTAATAGTTCTGTCTTCCCCAACATCTCCAAACTTTTCTATGACCCTCCTTATGGCAGCATGGGGAACAGGACTTAGTATACAATGAGCATCTCCTAGGGCACCTGGTTGGCTCAGTCATTTGAGCTCCTGACTCTTGATTTTGGCTCAGGTCATGATTTTAGTGTTGTGGGATCAAGCCCCATACTAGTTGCCACAATGAGCATGGAGCCTCCTTAAGATTCTCTCTCTCTTTCTCTCTCTCTCTCTCTCTCTCTCCCTCTGCCTCTACCCCACTTACATGCACTCCCTCTCTCTCTAAAATATAAATAGGGGCACCTGGGTGGCTCAGTCGGTTAAGTGTCTGACTTCTGCTCAGGTCATGATCTCACAGTTCATGAGTTCAAGCCCCACATCAGGCTCTGTGCCAACAGTTCAGAGCCTGGAGCCTGTTTTGGATTCTGTCTCTCTCTCTCTCTCTGTCCCTCACTGGCTCTCACTCTCAAAAATAAATAAACTTAAAAAAAATTTTAATATAAATAAATAAAAGCATTTCCCCCAAAGTTCATCTTATGAATGAAATTTTAACACCCTTCCTTTTCCCTTAGAAGATGTTAGCTTCATGGGTCTGTCATTAATAACTTCCAAATGTAAATATGCTCATTCTACAAAATTTTGAACAAAATTGCCAACACAAAAATAAAATTTATAAGATCTTCAGATTTAAGGGGCGCCTGGGTGGCTTAGTCGGTTAAGCATCCGACTTTCGCTTGGGTCATGATCTCGCGGTTCGTGGGTTCGGGCCCCGCGTCGGGCTCTGTGCTGACTGCCAGCTCAGAGCCTGGACCCTGCTTCAGTCTGTGACTCCCTCTCTCTCTGACCCTCCCCTGCTCACGTTGTCTCTCTCTCTCTCCTAGAAATAAATTAAAAAAAAAAATTTATAAGATCTTCAGATTTAAGATTGCTTTTTGGAGTGTATCCCTTTTGCTATTAGTAGTTCTCTGTGAGTTAGATGATGTAACCTGGTTCTGGAAGGCCATGGACAGCTCTGGCCCAAAGGAAGGCGTTCTAAGGATCAGGACTTTGATGACTTTTACAGAAATCTTACATTCTGATCAAAGAGAGGAATAAGAGATATGAAGGCAAGCAGTAGATTCCAGGGTAGGAAACTTCCATAAAATTCGGGAGGCACCATATGAAATACGTCAAATCCCTTCTCCACTAGGGCACTATCCTGGCGCCAGCATAGGCATCCTATTCCAAAGGGTTGAAGTCGAGGCTACGCTGCTGCATACTTCCTCTACCTGCTAGCAAGGTTTAGGCAGTCTCTTTTCGTGTCTGTAAAATGAAGGATTTGAACCAAATTTACTTCAAAATCCTCTTAAGTTCTGTAATTCTATGGGTCTGAGTCGATGGCAATGAACCCTAAGCCTGCCTATGTATCCATGTCACGTGGGAAGCGTTGTAAATCCACAGTCTCCCAGGCTCTCTTCCCAGAGACTGTGATTCCACCAATTTGGAGAGAAGTCTGGAAATTTTGTAGTTTTTGAAAATCCCAACAGGTGATTCTGATACAAAGCCCCATTTCAGAGCTGGGCCACCATACAGAAACTTCACCTGTCTACCAACTACGGAACAATGTTTTCCAATGGGAATATAGCTCTAATTTCATAATAATGGTTAAAGGAAATGTAGGATCCACTTTACATAAAGTCACCTTAGGGGCACTTTCCTGGAACACGTACATCTATTGCTCAAATATGGAAATTACCTGTAGAGTTTTGTATTTCAGTATCTGTATTATCACCATTTTAAGCATGTGATTTGGTATAATTTTGGGTGAAACACTTTCCCTATAAACGTGTCTAAGGCTTTTTTTTTCATGTAAATCTGTGGAAAAATAATTATTTCATGTATAAATATAGCCACTGCCCAGGAACATACCTACACTGCAGAGTAAGATAAATGTCTGTGGCAGGATAAAAATGTACCGTCTAGGGGCACCTGCATGGCTCAGTCAGTTAAGCGTCCGACTTCAGCTCAGGTCATGATCTCACGGTTCCTAAGTTCCAGCCCCAGGTCGGGCTCTGTACTGACAGCTCGGAGCCTGGAGCTTGCCTCAGATTCTGTGTCTCCCTCTCTCTCTGTCCCTCCCCCACTCACACTCTGTCTCTCTCTCTCAAAAATAAATGAACATTAGAAAGGTTTTTTTTTAGCGTACCATCTACACATAGATAGACACTGGTTTGCCCACCCACCTTCAGTGTTATTCTTACCAGCAGGACCTATCCAGTTCCAGGCAATGAATCATCATGAATCTAAGTTAATTGTGGACGATCCTATTTCCCTTGGCAAGATACTAATTTTGTCAGCCCCTTTGCAGCTAGGGATAGCCTGTGATCTAGCACCGGACACTGAGATTGGAAAGCCAGTCTGCTGATGGGCTTCTAGGAAATATGGTTTTTCCCTCCTTGTTAAAGGGAGGATCCTTTTTGTCACCTGGATCTGAGCTTCCCTTCCTGAATGTAAAGGGCTACATCATGGTGACCATGTGGTATTAAGTGCAAGGCCCAAATGCCCATAACCAGAGATGACATAGTGGAAAATGAGGAAGAGCCTAAGATCTTAATGGCATTAGGGAGCCGCTGTTCCAACCACAGAACAGCAGACCTCTTATTACGCGAGATAAGTAAGAATCTTTATTGTTAAAACCACTGTGAGCCTTGCTTCTATTACCTGCAGTCAAAATACCCCCTGACTAAATCAATTTCTGGTTAGGATTAAGTATAATCTGCAGGAGGCAACTAGGCATACTTGGGGTCAGAGTTTCATGGAATAGAGTGGGGAAAATACCCCCAAGGAAATAGCTGCTCAAAGGATATGCAGAAGACAGGCGGAAGGGAGTGGAGGCATCAACAGCTTTCCTGGAGAAGGTCTGAAACTACAAGGAAGAAATAAAGAAGTTTGAAGTTTATCATTAGACATTCTAGTAGGGGTGTCTTCACAAGGGAAATCGATAAGATTTGTTTCCCAAAAATCTGAGTCAAAACATTACAGGAGTCACCGAAACCTTCCTCACACATTCGACTACTTTTATTGCTCACTCCCTGTCTTGAGGGCTCTGCCTGTGATCCTGTGTCTTGCTCAATGGCATCACCCAAGAGGACCCTTTCATTTCAGGTAATGTGAAGTCATTATGGCACTGGCTCTGGTTCTTGGTCACTGGAGCCTGGACCCCTTTGACTCCAGTGGAGGTCACTGCGAGCAAGCTTATCAGGTCCCCCTGGATTCTGAAAGCTATGTTAGCATAAGATTCTCACATCTGGAACTGGTTTCTGGAAAACATCAAGAAATGCAACACACACTGTATCTCCTCTCTCTCTCTCTCTGGTTCTCATTCTCTCTGTAACACAGAAATTAAAAAGAACCTCTTGGTGTATAGCACATTGGCACATCAAAGTCCCCCAAGGAAAATATTTGAATTTCTTCCATCTCTTTTCCTCTCCCGTTCTTTATGCCTCTCAATGAGAAGAAAGGTAGAGCTTACACTTTATGTCAACACAAAAGGCCTCCGTTTGTGTGCATTACTTATTAAAGTATTCAGCGATTCAATGTCAAGGTATGTATTATACATACTTTTTTTTCTAGGCCATTATCAGCTTTCTTACAACACTATTATTCTTCAGCCCAGCTAATGCTTCTGTCAAAGATTTAGCAACAAGCATGGAAAATGTCAAACAGTGGGGAAGAAACCTAGCTGTTTCCACAACTGCACAAAGAGCCCAAGTTGTCTTTTATGGAAAAGCAGCATAATTCTGCTCTGAACACCAACGGATGTTTTATCAGGGGACAGAGTAGCGGGGTAGTTTATTTGTTTTCCTCTGCACACCTGAGTCCATTTCCTCTGAATACATTGCCTTTCTTCTCTTGCCAATTTACTTAATAAAATAGGGACTATGTTATTATCATTTTGCCCTCTTCCCAGGAGGTATCTGGCTTGGAACGTGACAGAAATCAGCCAAGGGAGTCAGTCCTGTTCTGTCTGCAGAGCAGTGTGATAAGATTTAAGGAGCACTAAAAGGCTCCTCTGGAGAAAAATATTTCCCCAACCTGCTTACCAGGGTGCCTGAAATTACAACCCTTCTGCTTTTAAGGCACTGAGAGCCTCCATTAAAATGCAAATATGTGAGGTGAGTTATTTTATCAAACTATCACATCTTAGCTTGAATTAGTTTATGGCTTAATTCAAAATCCTGAAGTGATGGGACACAGGGCTGTTAAGTTTGAATGTGAGCAAAGATGATACAAAGGTTTTGGGTTTAAAATGTGTTGCTAAGAAGCAGGCCCGGATAGCAGGCCCAAGTGAGAAAACAGAATATAGTCCGATGGCCCCAGAAATGAGGTCCAGAGTTAATTCAGAAGGGCCTGTCTTCTCAACAATCCTGGCTGAGCAACAGCTAAGTGGCTGGTCCATGTGGTTGAGAAGTTGTCATCCTCACACTTCAAAGATAAATTCAAGGAAGTGTCAATAGGCATATGAGTTCCTTCCTCCCCCAGCTGGAAGTGGTGTCCTCGGTTGGATTTATTTACCATTTCTTCCCCTCCTAAATATGCTCAGGACTCTCACCCACTCCCTCCCCACAAGTTTTAGAGGCTGCAGAGAGCCTGTGGTGGACACTACCAATATTCTCCAATATCTCCATTTCTCTCCCTTCCCACCCCCTTCAACTTGGTCATGGCCATATGACCGACTTGGGCCAATGAAATATTAACAAAACTGGTATGTGTTACTTCCAGGCAGAAGGGTGTAAGAAGTGGCTCATGATTCTCCATGCACCCTTCTTCTGCCATGATGAGCTCTGAAGCATGGTGAACTTGAGTGAAGGCGCAAAAAGGGTAAAAGCCACAAACGGTGAACACAGAGAACAGTTATCTGGAAACGTGCTTAGCCTTATAGATGCCCTAACTGAGCAAGAATAAGCTTCTGTTGCGTTAGATCTTTGACATCTTGGTGCTTTTACTTCAGCATAACCTAGTCTGCCCTGACTGATCCTTGCCCTGTTGATTACACCTCAGGAAATATCATCAGTTCCCCCCCCCCCCTTATTACCATCCATTTCTCATTCAACAAATATTTATTGAACACAATAATAGTGCTCAGCAACTGTGCCAGATGATAGTATAAGTAAAGGGATTTAATAGTAATAGTAAAGACAAAGTCCTTGGGCTCAAGGAGGTTACATTCCAGTCAAGGGAGAAAGATTATAAGTAAGTTTATCTGTTAGGAATAGGTTTTGTGGAGTATAGCAGAAAACCCAAATGATACCAACGTAAGCAAATTATATGTGCAGTTTCTCTCACACAAATAAGTCTGGAGGTTGGCACTCCAAGGCGCAGAGGGTGGCTCTGGAGTGTCATCAGGGACCCAGAAGCTTCCTATCCTTCTGATTCATCATCCTTAGCACCTGGCTATCACCTTCCAGAGCACCCGGTATTCCAAAATGGCTACCATGGCTCCATTAGTTTTACCCTCATTCTAGTAGGAAGACAGAGAAAAGAAGAACAGCAAGAGGAGGCATCTCCCAACTGAACCAGCTCCAGGTAGAGAGCTTTCCCTGAAGCTCTAGTTCACAGGTACTACTTACAACTTATTGGCTACTCCTACCTTCGAGGGAGGCTGGTAGGAAAATATAATCCCAGCTGGACATATTTTTTTTGCCACAAAGAAACAAGGTTCAGGGCACCTGGGTGATTCAGTCAGTTGAGTGTCTGACTCTGGATTTTGGCTCAGGTCATGATCTCACAGTTCATGAGATCAAGCCCCATGTCTGGCTCAGCACTGACAGTGCGGAGCCTACTTGGGATTCTCTTTCCTGCTCTCCCTTTTTCTCTCTCTCTGCTCCTCCCCCATTCTCTCTCAATAAATACATAAACTTAAAAAAAAAAGAAAACAAGGCTCTGTTAGTAGAGAGTAACTATTGAGTAGGCATTCAACAGTCTCTGTCATAATAGACAAACAAACAAGGCTTAAATTGGTGATAGATACTTTGAAGGGGAAAAAAATGTGATCAAAAAAAGAAATGAAAACAGTATAGCTTTACCCAGGAAGGGGAGAAGGCCTGCACTGGAGTGATGAGAAAAAGTCCTTCATGGAGAGAGCTGGAGAAGGGAACCCCGGGCAGAGGGAACAAGGAATGACAGTGGCTGCTGGAGCACCAAGGGAGAGAACTCCCCAGTCGGTGGAGCAGAATGAGCAAGGGGGATGTGGCTGCAGATGAGGGCAGAGAGGCAAGGAGAAGCCAGGTCATGAAGGACCTTGCAAATTTCATCCCAAGTGTGGTGGGAGATAAGCAGGGGCTGAGGGACAAGCAAAAAGTGACACTAGCTGAGTCTTCCTTAATCCTATCATTCTGGGTGCTAAGTCTTGAAAATTGGTTTGCCCAGGAAGGAGACCATCTCAGACACCCTGGACATGTAGCAGGATGGATAGGCAGTGCTAAAAATGCCAGTGCAATCAGCAAGCGTGCAGTTTGGTTAAACCCCACTGGCCTTGATGGGTAACTTTTTCCTCCAGAGTTTAGCTGCTTATCTGTAGGCTTAGAGGCCTTTTCCAGAACTGGAGTATGATTGACTGGGGCCAAGGAGAGGCTGGGAAGGAAGGTTCACTGAAGTAGGGGGCACTGGACTCCTAGCAGGATACAAAGGGAAGTGATGGAAGACACCCCCACCCTAGAGTCAGCCACTTTTTGTTTCCCACGTGCAGCTAATGCCTGGCTTCCGCCAGCTAGGGGTACATAGCTGGACAATCTGCCCACCATTGAGTGACCCATACCTCCTGGGCCTCATCTCTCACATCACTCTTGGCCTCATACTCTGCTGCCCATTGGTTGGTCCTGACCCACATCACCCAACCCAAGTATTGGGGTCTCAAGAATCTCAGAAGAAAAAGCAAACCTGACTTATAGAGTCCAATGGTTAAGCATAAGGGCTGAAGGTAGACTGTGGGTTCAAATCAAGCTCCTTTACACACAGCTGTGTCACTGTGAAAACTTACTCAACTTCTTCATGCCTCAATGTCTTTATTTGTAAAGTGAGGCTATTGATAAAATCTACCTCGGGGCACTTGGCTCAGACAATGAAGCATCTGGCTCTTGATTTTGGTTCAGGTCATTATCTCACGGTTCATGAGTTCAAGCCCTGAGTCAGGTTCTGTGTTGACAGCATGGAGCCTGCTTGGGATTCTCTCTCTCTCTCTCTCTCTCTCTCTCTCAATTGGTTTCTCTCTTGTTCTCTCAAAATAAATAAATAAACTTCAAAATATATAAGGCCTACCTCCTAGGCCTTTGTGAAATTCAGACGACTTAATGAAAAGCACTGGGAAGAGTACATAGCACCCAGTAAAGCTCCCACTTAAAGTTATTTGATGTTATTATTTATCAATTTGCAGCACGACTCAGATTGAATCTCACTCCCTCCTGAAAACCCATCCCCACCCCGGCCTCCATTTATCCACTTTCCCCAGCTCATCCTGCATTTGTTATTCACAACACGTAGTCTGCATCTTACAACATGCTGTCCTGTTCTCTAATTGTTGGTATCACTCAATTTGGCATTTGAACCCACGCTAATTACTGTATGCTAATATATAAAATTACACCCTGTCCTAATTCTTCATGTGCAGAGTGCCTTAGTTCTTCTCTCGGATTCTTGGAGGAGATCCCTGTAAGCCAATCGTACCCTCTTCCAGCAACTTCATGGTAAATGGAGCAGTGCTAGGCCGGCTGCAGATGTCTTAAGTACTGGGGTACTGACAGAGGGCTTTCCATCTGGAGAACGCCAGTAATCCAGTACATCGAGGAGACGAACAGGAGTGGAGGAATACTTCAGAACTGGAACTGACATCTAAACCTCTGGTTAAGCCGACCATTCTCTGGGCAAGGCCTAGGCGATCCTGAGGAGAATACTGTCTTGCCTTATCTTCTTAAAGGCCTCCAAATGCCTCAAGAAGTAGTCTGACTTAGTTAAGATGAAAAACTACAACCTTAGGGGTGCCTGGGTGGCTCCATTGGTTAAGCGTCGGACTCTTGATGTCAGCTCAGGTCATGATCTCCCAGTTCCCAGGTGATGCAGATGCTGGTCTGGGCACCCACTTTGAGAATAGCTGCCTTCCAGAATCAGAAAGAAGCATGGGCACAGAAGCAGGACTATGAAACTTCCTGGCCCTCTTTGGGGAGAGAAAGTAGACTAGCATGATTAGACCCAAGGTGGCAAAAGATAGCAGTGGGGAAAGGAGGCAGGAGCTGTTCCCACCACGAAGGCACGCGAGCAGATCTTGTCCACGAGGAGGCGCTTTGCAAGTTCATGGCCTTGGGTGACACGATCAGCTTGTAGTTCCAAAACTATCATTCTGGCATCGGTGTACAGAATGTACTAGAACAGCGGGAGACTAGACAAGGGAGAAGGGTCATTAGAAGACAGCAGACAATAACTTGGCCAGAGGTGGTGCAGCTGCAGTGTGGGAGGAGGAAAAAATAGGGGTCTTGGGGCACAGAGCTGAGCAGATGGGCAGAGGCCTGTACGGGATGAGAGGGAGCAAGAAGGACTAAAAACTACTCCAGGCTGGTCCTCTGATGCAGAGAGGGAGGAGATTCTATTGACGGACAAAGGAACGCAGGGGACAGAAGAGATCTGGGGAGAAGAGAACCTCATCAATTCCATTTACAAGGCCGCTGTGGCAACCATCCATGGTGCCCATTAGGCAGCTAGAAATCCAGGTGTGGGGCTGAACAAAGAAGCCAGAAGTACAGATCGGGGGCTGGGCACTTCTGTACGCAGGTCCGGGTTCGATCCAGGCTGTGATAGGATGGCTGGAGTAGGGAGGGGGGGATTGATTGAGGAAAGAGCCAGTACAGAAACTTGACTTCCCTTTTTAAAATGGGCTCGGTGATGGAAAGTGAGAAGAGAGCCTGTGAGAAGAAGGAAGGAGTATAAAAGCTACAGCCTGGCAGGACTTAACAAAGGTTCTACAGCAGCCTGGTGCCAGCAACACCATCTCTCCAGCATCACAAAGTCTTCTGACTGCGCCACGTTGAAAGGAAAATGTTGGTGCTAATCACTGTCTGTTCTCAGGTCCATTGGCTGTCCTTCCCCATTCGGCCCAAATGCTGCCAGTTATACTTCCCAGGCTCCTTTGCTCTGTGGCTTCTGGTTAATTTCTGCCAAAGAGAGGCACTGGCAAGAGGCTGGAGGGAAGAGAGCCTTCCTCCTCTGCCCTCCTCCTCATCTCTGCCCTCTGTGGCTTCTCATCAGACCTGTGCTTAGAGTTCCCACTAGACACCCAACACCTCACAAGGACTTCCTGAATGAATTTCCCTCTATTGAACTGGCTGGTGAGGGCTCCGTAGCCCTGGCTGGTCGCTGCTTGATAAACGTATCATGCTGATACATCACTTTCTCTCCCCCTAACTTGTTTCAGTCTTCAAAATCCCATTCAGGCCAGGATTATCCAAGTTGATATTAACAAAGGCTTCCATTTAAAAGTTGAGGGGAAACATAATTTTAAAAGAAGCAGTGAGTGAAGATAAAGCTAAAATAAATAAATTGTAAAACATAGAGCGGGAAAATGATAAAATAGTTTAAATGCTGTTTTCTTGATAAGACTATAAAAATAAACACACTTCTGACAAATATAACTAAGGGAGCGTTTTTAATTAGAAATGAAGAAGGAGATAGAACAAAAATATAGAAAATAGGTTTTTTTTCCTCCAAATCCAATGAGGATGTTGTAGGCTAATACATGGAAATCTTCAATGAAATGAATAATTTCTAGAAAAATATAGATTACTAAAAATAACTCAAGAAGTATAAATCTAAACAGAATAATAACCGAGGAAGAAATTGAGGAAATTATCTGATAACAACCTAAAAAATGTAGTTGGTCCCAGCATTTCCACAAGAACAATTTTCATACTTTTAAGAAACAGATAATTCCAATGTTATATAAAACACCCAGAGTGTGAAAAGAGATAAGGGTACCTTTATGTCCATTAGGCAAGCATGATCTTCTTTCTAAAGCCTGATAAAGGTAAAACACACAAAACAAAAATTATAGTCACATATCACAGTGAATATGAATAAGAAAAACTTAAATAAAACCCTCCCCTGTAAAAAGGAACTTGTTTTACTGTACTGCTTCAGATCTTTAGAGGCGAGATAAGTTCTAGGGTGTTTTTTTTTTCTTGTAACAGCTTTACTGAGATATATTTCTTACACCATAAAAAATGTGAAACACCTTACAAATGTGTGTGTCATCCTGGCACAAGGGGCCAGGCTAATCTTCTCTGTACCCTTCCAATCTTAGCATATGTGCTGCGAACGCCAGCACAGGGGATAATAACTTTATAAGTTAAGTTGGAAGAAATTACAAAGGATGGACAGCTTGTACATTGTGAAAATAAATAACCATTTGGCAAGGCTAGAACTAACATGGAAGGAAAAATATCATCCGAGGAAAGCTTCACAGCAAATACAGAAAGGGTTCACTTCTCTGTTACATAAAGAGTTTATGTATATTGACACCAAAAACTTAAATCCCTAATGTGTAAACTGGCAAAGAACTGAAGAAGACAATTCATGAAAACAGAGATGCTATTAGTAAACAAGCATGTGGGGAAATGTTCAACTTCGCTCATAATCTTATTTATTTTTTAATGGTTTTTAAAAAATTTATTTCTGGGGAGGGGGGCAGCGTGAGCAGGGGAGGGTCAGAGAGAGAGGGAGATGCAGAATCTGAAGTAGGCTCCAGGCTCTGAGCTGTCAGCACAGAGCTCGACGCGGGGCTCAAACCCACTAACCTGAGTGAGATCATGACCTGAGCCGAAGTCGGACGCTTAGCCGACTAAGCCACCCAGGTGCCCCGACTTCGCTCATAATCGAAGAAATGCCCACCCAAATAATGTTGCAGCATCTTACTCGCAGGGATTTTAGAAGTCCCCTTGCACACTGTGGTAGCAATATGAACTGGGGTCATCTCTCGGCAATGCATATCATGAACCTTCCTAAAATTCCATAAGATATCCCTTTCTCCTAAGGGATTCATAAAGAATATAAAACATAAAGGTAGATGAGATATTCATGGCAATGTCACTCTGGCCAACTAAAATAAATAAGTAAATAAAAGATGATCTAAATCCAACAACAGAATTATTAAGGAAGGGTTGTACTTAACTGTTTTTAACTATAATGAAAATCAGAGTTTACCAGCTACTCTCAGATACATTAGTTCTTTCATCCTGAACAGTCTCAGGAAGTAGGTACGAATTAATGAAGTAAGAATCAGAGAAAATAAGTGATTTGCCCCCAATCATGCCATCAGTGGCTTTAGAACAACCACTACGAAATCCCATGTTCTTTTGATGTTAAAGGGTGTTTATGAGTCTCTGCTCTGAGCCTCGGTTTCCTCATCTATAAAGGAGGGATGATACAAATACCTACAGAGTGATCACTTTAAATGAAGCTCTTAGTAGCACACAGCCAGGACTTGATTATTAAGAATAATGATAATACAGGGGCGCCTGCATGGCTGAGTCAGTTAAACATGCAACTCCTGATTGCAACTCAGGACACGATCTCACGGGTTCCTGAGATGGAGCCACACACCTGGCTCTATGCTGACAGGGTGGAGCCTGCTTGGGATTCTCTCTCTCTCCCTCTGTCTCTGCCCTCCCCTGCTCAAGTGTGCTCTCTCTCTCTCTCTCAAGATAAATAAATAAACTTAAAAAAAAGAATACTGATAATAAAAAATTGTACCAATTCAATATGATTACAGCAGCGTAAACACAGCAAGCGCCCAAAGCCCAGATGGAATAAAGAATAATGAAAATGGGGGCAGCGGCAGCAAGGCAAGCGTATAAAAAAGCACTTTTCTTTTTGAGTTATTTTGTTTTTAGTACGACAAATAGAAATCTGGAGGGAAACACAATTAGAAGATACAAAATCTCCTAATATGAACTGGCAAGTTGAGGGGAGCCTAGTGTCAAATCTGGGATCACTGCATCTACAACATTTGAAATACTAAACTCGGCACATGCGCCCCTGGGAGATGCCATGTGGTATGTGGGGACCGCTCGCAGATGCCCTGTTTCACCTGCCCAAGGGACCAAGGAGGCATGTATTGGCCTCAATAATATATTAATGCTAGTGACTGTCTTCCTTAAAGACGGACTTTTTTTTTCTTAAAAAAGAGACTCAGAAGCATCTCAAGAAAATTGCCAGGTAGTTAGGAGTGGATGCAAGTCCACTCCTAATGAACAGCAGCATCCCAGGGGAGTGGCGTGACAGTGAGGAAGGTCATCTTCAGAACCCTGCAGAATGTTGTTACTTCTCCCTTTGGTCATGTGACCAGAATCTACCCTCAATGAGCAGGATAGACTTAGCCAGTATCAACTTCCGGTTTTAAACCTGCCAAGAGGAGTAATTCCAACTGCTGGAGAGACAGATGTCAGAGTAATGAGGGAACGAGCTAGAGGCTTTCCTTGGCTTTTCCTCCCCAAAGTCAGCAGGGCCTGAAAAACTCCAGCCACTACAAAGGCATACATGGAAAGTCACTTTGCCATCAGTTCCTGCATTGTCACAGGCTTGTGAAGGACCAATGGGATTAGGTGTAGCTGAGGGATAGAAAAGGAGTCCATCCAGGCTGTGGTTTTGAGCTTGATTCGTGAACAACTGTCTACATGAGTCAGAACTTATGTGGCTAGTGAATGAGCTCCAAAAAAAGAAGTGACAAGTTCAGCAAAGGATATAAATTAAGAAGAGAAATGTCAGGGGATGACCCAGAACCTGGCATGACCAGAGGCTGAATCACACTGAGCTCAAACTCCTATATCCATGTACCTACTCCACTGGGATGTCAAAGTGGCATCTCAAATTTAATATGTGAAACACCAAGCTCCCAGTCTGTGTCCTCACCTGCTCTGCCAATAGCCTTTCCATCTCAGGTAGGAGCAACGCCATCCAAATGGGCCCTCAGACTCTTCTTTCTCTCACATCTCACATCCATTCCATCAGAAAATCCCACCCAAGGGCTCATTCTACAAGATATATCCCAATTCCTCCCCTTCTCATCACCACAACTACCACCATAGCGGTCTAAACCATCATCGTCCCTTGTCTATCTTCTTGTTAGGCTCTTAACTAGTCTCCCCACTTCCACCTTTGCACCCCACTTACTCTGTTCTCAACACAGCAGCCAGAGGGACCCTATGAAAACCAAAGCAGCATGACACCTTAAAACAAAACAAATCCATCAACTAATAAATTGTATTTTGCCAAAACTAAGATCTACCCTTCAGAAGACATTATTGAAGGGCACCTGGGTAGCTCAGTTGGTTGAGGGTCCAACTCTTTATTTTGACTTGGGTCATGATCCCAGGGTCCTGCAATCAAGCCATGCATCAGGCTCCATGCTGAGTGGAGAGCCTGATTGGGATTCTCTCTCTCCCTCTACCCTTCTCCCCAACTCATGTGCTCTCTCTAAAACAACAACAACATATTGTTGAAATAAAATTTAAAAAAACAAGCCACAGGTCAGGAGAAAATATTTGCAAAGCATACATCTGAGAAAAGGACTTAAATCCAGAATATGTAAAGAACTCTCAAAGTTCAAAAATAAGAAAATAACACAATTTAAAAACTGGGCAAATGATTTGAACAGACACTTTATCAAAAAAGATATCTGGATGGCAAATAAATACATGAAAAAGTGCTCAACATGAATAGCCACTAGATTATGCATATTACAACTACAATAAAATACTACTACCCAGCTATTAGAAATAGCTAAAATTAGGGGACTCCCAGGTGGCTCAGTTGGTTGGGTGGCTGACTTCGGCTCAGGTCATGATCTCACAGCTCGTGAGTTTGAGACCCGCATCGGGCTCTGTGCTGACAGCTCAGAGCCTGGATCCTACTTCAGATTCTGTGTCTCCCTGTCTCTCTGCCCCTCCCCTGCTCACATTCTGTCTCTCAAAAATAAATAAACATTAAAAAAAAGGAAGAACTAAAATGAAAATAACTGATCATGCCATATGTTGGCAAGGATGTGGAGTCACCAGCTCTCTCAAACTGGTACAGGAATGTAAAATGGTACAATCACATTGGAAAAGCATTTGATGAGTTCTTTAAAAGTTAAACCTATATCCACCCTCTGATCTAACCATTACACTCTTGGGTACTTACCCTAGAGAATGGAAAGCAGATGCCCACACAAAGACTTGTACAGGAATGTTCAGAGCAGCTTCATTTTTTTTTAAGAGAGAGAGCATGCACAAGTTGAGGAGAGGGGCAGAGGGAAAGAGAATTCATATCTGGTACAGAGCCCGACATGGGGCTCGATCCCATGTCCTTGGGATCATGACTCCAGCAGAAATTAAGAGTCGGATGCTCAACCAACTGAGCTACCCAGGCATCCCAGAGCAGCTTCATTTTTAATACCCCAAAACTGAAAATGATCCAAATCTCCAGAGAAACTGGATAAACAAATGGTGGTATGCCCATACAATGGAATAATACTCAAGCATAAAAAGAAATGAGCTATTGACACCACATGGATGAACCTTAAAATAATTATGCTATGGGAAGGAGATCAGACAAAAGAAGAGTACGTACTATATAATTCCATTTATATAAAATTCTACAAAAACAGTCTATACTGACAGAAAGCAGATCAGTGGCTACTTAGAGACAAGTGACAGGGAAGGAGAAGAGGAGCAAAAGGAAGAAATCACAGAGAAGCATGAAAATATTTTGGGGAGTACTGGATACATTGTCTGTCTTGATTTCTGTGATGGTTTCACAGATTACATCTATCTCTTTATGTATCTATCTACATACATATACATATATAAAAATAGATTATACATAAAATAATATTATATAAATTATATATTATATATTTATATGTGATATATAGAGATTATATTATATTATATATTATTATAGATCATATATAATATATACAGATTATATATTATATAAAATTTTATATATGATTATATGTATGCAGATTTTATATACTTCTCTATGTAAATATATTTATACAAGCACACACATGCCAGAAGTTATCAAATTGCCACAGACAACAAAAGTAAAAGTAAATAAATGAGACTACATTAAAAGTACAAAAATGTCTGTGCATTAAAGGATCTAATCCAATCAACAGAGTGAAAAGGCAATCTATAGAATTAGAGAAATATCCATACATCTGATACAGGATTAATATCCAGAATATATAAAGAACTTCTACAATGCAACTACAAACACACACATACATACACACATACACACACACAAATAAGCTGGTTAAAAATTGGGCAAAGGACTTGAATAGCCTTTTTTTCCAAAAAGGTATACAAATGGCCAGCAAGCACATGAAAAAGGTGTCTGACATCACTGATCATTAGGGAAATACAGATCAGAACCACAATGGGATACCACCTCATACCCATGAGGATAGCTACTATTAAAAAAATGTAGAAAATAGCAAGTGTGTTTAAGGATGTGGAGAAGTGAGAACATGTGTGCACTGTTGGTAGGAATGTATTATGTTGCAGCTACTATGGAAAAGAGTGCAGTGATTCCTAAAAACATTAAAAATAAAATTACCATATGACCCAGCAATTCCATGTCGGTGTTTATACCCAAAAGAACTGAAAGCAGGGTCCCTAAGAGATATTTGTACACCCATGTTCATAGCAGCATTGATGCTAACACTTAAATCAGGGAAGCAATGCAAGTGTCCATTGACAGATGACTGGATACATAAAATATATACAAATAATGGAATGTTATTCATCTAAAAGCTGGAAATTCTGACACATGCCACAACATGAATGAACCTTAAGGACATTATGCTAAGTGAAATAAGACAATCACAAAAAGATAATGTATGATTCCACCCATAGGAGACACCTAGAGTAGTCAAGTTCATCAGCAAAAAGCAGAACGGTGGTTGTGGGCAGTTGGGGGAGGGGCACATGGAGAGTCCTTATTTAATGGGTATAGAGTTCTAGTTTGGCAGGATATTGGTTGTACAACATGAATGGTCTCAACCCTAATGAACTATACATGTAAAAGTGGTTAAAATGGTAACTTTTATTGTATTTTACCATAATTAAACATATTTTAAATTATCAAATTGTGCACCTCAAATATGTGTAGTTTACATCACTTTTATCTCAATAATGCTGTTGTCAATTTTTTTTTTTCATTTTATTTTAAAAAACTAAATAGGATCGTATCCTTTCTCTGCTCCAAGCCTTCCATGGTCTTCCCATCCCGTTCAGGAAAAAAGCCCAAGGTGTTGGAACGGGCCCTAGATGATCTGGCCCTGAAACCAACATGCCCTCACCTCCACCTCTCCCCCTCCAGCTACCTCACTTTCCTGCTGTTTCTCAAACTCACAGGTGCACTTTCTGGGCATTTACAGGTCCTTCCTGCTTTGTCCAGGATGCTTTCCCCCAGGTAAAGTCATGGCTCAGCTCTTTCAAGTCTTTATTCAAATGCCCCCCTCTCTGTGGGGTCTTCCCCAACATGGCAGTTACAACTATAATCTTCCCCATTCCATAGGTACCCATCCCCCTTTTCTGAGTTATTTTTCTAAATAACACTATTTCTATGATCATTGCTTAATGTACCACGTTTTACTTACAAATAAGTATTATTTTACTTATTTATTTTACCCACAAGCACTACGTTCAGAGAGACAGGGACCTGTTGTGGTTTTATTCATTGATCACATTCCCCCACAACTGTCCAGTGCCTGGCACATAGTAGATGCTTGATAAATTTGTTGAATACATGAATGAGTGAGTGAATAAGGAAATGAAGGAAAGAAGGAACATTATATGACCTTGACAACCAGGTCTAAGGATCCTTTATGTAGGCACTCGCCCCACTCTGTATAGCAGGACATCTGTCAAGCTTTATGATTTAAAAAGTGCTTTGTTAGGGCCCCTGGGTGGCCCAATCAGTTAAGTGTCTGACTTGGTTCAGGTCATGATTTTGGAGTGCCACACTGGGCTCTGTGCTAACAGCTCAGAACCTGGAGCCTGGTTTGGATTCTTTCTCTCCCTCTCTCTCTCTCTCTCTGCCTCTCTCTCTCTCAAAACTAAATAAATATTAAGTAAGTAAGTAAGTAGGTAAATAAATAAATAGCACTTTGCACACACTCAATCCTTTCTCACCCTCACAGCAGTGCTCTGATATGAGGTCATTATCCTTGTCTTTCTTACATAGAAGTGAAAGCTCAAAAAGGCTAACTTGTTGAAGATCAAGGGACCACAAACGGCAGAGCCAGCATTTAAGCCAAGAATTTGCCACCAGCCCAGACTCCATGCTGCCACCCTAAGCATGTGCATTTTTTCAACTTTCATAGTCTTTCATTTCACTCATCATGGCATTGCTGACAGATTTTAACAGTTCAGTGGTTAACCCTTGTGCCGTAAATTTCTATTTGTCACACCCAAAACTCGATATTTTAGAAGGCTACCCTTCTGGATTTTAAATGGAAATTGATGACATTGTGTGCAGGAGTACAGGAGCTGCAGACCCTCTCTGGAATCCCTCCCTCTACCTTGAGGCAAAAATAGAAAAGTCAGAAGCACCAAGGCTGCGGGCCTTCCCCACTCCAGCACGGAACTGAGCCGGCTTACCCCGGCGTCACCAGGCCCAGGCACCCCCACACTTAGAAGGTCAGAGGCTTGGTTTGACAGCCAAGGCGTACAAAGAGAGGAGACCAGCTGGAGACACCCATTTGTGGAGAGCACTCTCCCCTCGTGGCTCAAGGTGGCCTGATGTCTCTGAGCATCCAGAAAAGAACACAAACAAACAGATTTTTATGAGGTCTGTAACCCAATTGACAAAGGTGAGCTCTCCCAGCCTGGAAATGTCCCTGCTCTGAACCAGTTGCCTTGCCAACAAGCCGCATGTTTCCACTCTGCAGAATCCAATTTCTGAGCAATGTGACAGTGACAGGTCTGGAGACATGATACACAATTCCAAGGTGACTTCGAACACCTGCTGAATAGCTAAGAACACCGTAGGCCCCTGGAAGTACTTAGCAACAAGGGACAAATGCTGGGCAGATGCCGCTCGTGCCAGATTTGTGCGACAGCCCCGCCTACCCCACTCCACCTCGCTCCAACAGCTTGCAAGTAACAGATAAACCAAGGTTAAGCCAAGTTCTTTATCACCATCATTATAAGCATCGCAGACACTTACATGGGATTCACTCTTTAAATATATTAAGTGATTTAATCTTCATGACAATCCTATGAGGGAGGTATTATTTGTATCTAATGAGAGAATAGAGATAGACATTAAAAGGGTAGGTAATTTACCCTAATTCATAGAGCCGGGGTTCGAACCTAGTCAGTCCTCCTCCAGAGCCCATCCCCTTGAAGACTCTGTGGCACATCATTCTCCAATATTCCTTAAATGGTAAAGCTGACAGATTGTCCTAGTTATCATTGCTGTGTAACAAAGCGCCCTAATACTTCATAAAGCAAAACACCCATTTTATTACAATCAGGGACAGTGTGGGCCAGGAATCTGGACAGGACACAGTATGGACAGCTTGGCGCTGTCCACAAGGCCTATCTCGGGCATCAGCTCGAAAGATTCAAAGCCAAGAGTAACTCAACAGCTGAGGATCGTACATCGGAAGGCATCTTCACATGTCTGGCAGTTGATACTAAAGACCCACTGTCACCTCAGACGGGTGTGTCTGCTGGAGCACCTATGTGAAGCCTCTGTGTGTGGTCTGGGCTTCCCCCCTGCATGGTAGATGGGTTCCAGAACAACTGTCCCCAGTGGTAGAAAATAGGTCTGCCAGCCTCTTAAGACCAAGACCCAAAAAGTGGCACAATGTCACTTCCACCATATTCTATTGGTCAGGAAGTCACAGAGTCCAGATTCAGTGGGAGGGAACACAGACCCTACCTCTCAAAGAAGTCTGGGGTCATTTTTTAAACCACCAATGAGACCATTTGGTCCAACCTCTTCAAGTTCTAGCTGGACAGTTGAGCTCAGAGATGTTTAGTGATTTGTCCAAGGTCACATAACCTGTGAGTGGTAATGGTAGGACAGCACCCAAATGCCTTCATGCCCAGTCACTCTATGCCACTGCTTCTCACTTGACTGTACATTAGACTCACCTGGGGAACTTTTTAAAAATGCTGATGCCCTGATTGTACCTACAGAGATTCTGATTTGTTGGGAGTGCAGCCTGGCCATGGGGGTGTTTAGAGCTCTTCAGGGACTTGCAGCCTGGGCATGGGATTTTTTAGAGGTCTTTGGGGACTTTCATATGCAACAGTGTGAGAACCATGCTCTGGGCAATCCCCCAAGATGGTTCCATGCGGATGACACCCAAGACTGTTTCACCATGGCTCACCATTAACAGAATCTTAGCCTGCTGTGGGGACATTTCCACTAAAAACAGATTTCTGACACCTTCACCTGGTTCACAAACTTCATCTTGAACCATTTGTCCTCCTTCTTGATACCTATACCTCTCACCTCCTCAGCTCCTGCCTTTCCTTTCCTCCCCCCAAGGCCCGCCAAGTGCCCTTGGGAAGCAACACTTTTCTTTGAACACTCAACTCCCCAACTGAGTCAAGTCCATTCTTGGCCATCATTTGCCAAATCCAGGAATTCAGTTCTACCTCTGGGATCCCTCGCAAGTGGAGACTCAAGGCCAGGTTCTCCTGCTCAGTCTCCCTCGGCCCCCAGATGACCACCAATCCCAGTCAGAACATACAACTTTCAACTCCAAAGATGTCTTCTTCCTCACTGGGCCACACAGCACTAGGGTGACAGTGGGATCTAAGTCATGCTTTATATTGCTGATTCTGGGGCACTTGTGTGGCTCAGTTGGTTAAGATACAATTCTTGATTTCAGCTCAGATCATGATCTCATGGTTTGTGAGTTGGAGCCCCACATCAGGCTCTGCGCTGACAGTACAGAGCCTGCCTGGGATTCTCTCTCTGCCCCTCCCTGCCTCCATAATAAATAAATAAACTTAAAAAAGCAAAAATAGTTGACTCTGTGAATCCATTAGACAATTTGGTGAAGAGCAAAATCTGTCCACTTGATTATTTCATGGCAATAATTGGTCAATTGCATCACATGTCATACATCGTAGAAAACTGGCCAAAAGCATTGGCCTAAACAAATATTTTCAGTGTTTCTCCTTAGATTTAGATTCTCATGAAGGCCAAATAAAAAATGTATATGAGAAGGAGCCTTTCTGGTCCTGCTACTCTACTGGATTTACTGATTTATATTAGGTCAGAAGATCTCCATACTTTTATCATGTACACATACCTTCTGAGAATAATTTCATAAAATATATTTATTCTTCACTTAACACAAAGAGGAGTCTTTCCGAACTTCCCAATGTTTTTGTAAACTGGACGCTATTGTAAATGTTCCAAAGAACAGGTATTTAAAGGGACTCTTTCTCAAACTGTATTATACTATTCCTCTACATTTGTCTATGTTGGAAATTTACTACAGTAAGATGAAAAAGGAAGGATGGGGAGAGGGAGGAAGATAAGAGAAGAACTAGTCAGTCTTTTTATTTTAAGTTCAACAATTTATTTTGAGAGAGGGAGAGAGAGCATGAGCATGTGACGTGAGTGGAGGAGGGGCAGAAGGAGAGAGAGAGAACTCCAAGCAGGCTCCATGCTAACAGCATGGAGCCCAGTGTGGGCCTCAAACTTATGAACCATGAGATTATGACCTGAGCCAAAATCAAGAGTCAGACACTTCACCAAATGAGCCAACCAGGCACCCTAGACTGGTCAGTCTTAAGGGATTCTATGGGACAGTAAAAATCTTTAGGTAAGGTAGTGTAAATAACACCCTCCCTTCAAAAATAAATCTGTTTATTATTTCTATGTATGTATGTATTTCTATGTGTAGCATGAGTGTGTTTTCAACTTGTATATATGTACATGAAACATACGTGTGATATATGTGCATATGTGAAACATACATATGACATATATGTTTTATAAATTCTAATTTCCCTAGTCTGGCATTCTAAAACCCTAAAACAATTATTCTTATAAAGCATTTGTCTCTTTCAGTCTTGACTTCTCTCTCTGTCTCTGGGTTGTACTGCTGGGCAAGTGAGAGGTTCACATCCACCTTGGTTTGTAAAAATCCCACCTGCTTTAAATATACAGCAAAAGCTTGGATTGCAAGTAACTTGTTCTGCAAGTGTTCTGCAAGATTTCTAATAAATTTTAACTTGATAAACAGGTGATGTCTTGCAATACAAGTAGTCTGTGATGCCAAAAGTCACATGATCACCACTGAGCCAATAGTTCTTCTCTACCTCTCTCTCTTTCTCCCTTGCTGTGGGTTTGTGGGTGATCATCTACCATGCTCAGATGCTTGGTCTCAGACCGTGGTGTCTGGCAGAAATCAGTGATTTTTCAGAACGTTGGAAGGTGCCCACAACTGGCACTAGTGTATTTTTTGTTACTTCAAAGCACTTGTGTAAGTCCTTTGCTTTTCTACACGGGAGTAAGCTTAGGAATGCTTTGCTTTGTTCTAGGTCACGCTATGTTCTAGGTCAGGCTGCCTGAAGATGTAGACCTTTTCTTCTGCTGCCTTATTGCCAGTTACATTAAATGCAGTATATGACAAGAGTTTATTAATACTGTACTGTAGTCAATATCTGTGTGAGCGTATACAATGGCCCCGATGCAGAAAAAGATTCCATTGAGCCAATAGACAGTGATTCTGCTAGTGACAGTGAAAGTCATCCTATATAATAATTCTCTCTCTTGTCTCCCTCACACCAGCCACAAAGGTCTTCAAGGGTAAATGCAGGTTAATTTGTTTATTTTTCTTTATATTTTGTATTTTCTTTATTATTTTGTATTATATTACAGCACTGCAATAATTTTTAAACGAATATTTTTGGGTTATGGAATAAAGCATTTGAGTTTCCATTATTTCTTATGGGGAAACGCGCTTTAATACACAAGTGCTTTGGATTACAAGCACGTTTCTGGAATGAATTACGACCGCAAACCAAAGTTTTGCTGTACACGTGTTTACTTCACGGCGTAGTCTCTCTTTGGGTGGACACCACGACTTTGCACGCAGCCTGAGATCACTTCTTCCACCCACCCCTTCTCTGCCTAGGTGATCCTAGGGCTCCTGGTCCACTCCCGTCCATGGCTCAGAGTTCATCAGTCCTTCCTTGGTGGCCCGTTCACTGAAGTAAATTCTACAAGGCGCTGCTTTGTTATGAGACACTCACCTGTGTGGATTCCCCGGGACTGGACAGACAAGACAGGGAAGCCACCATAAGCCGGGACACCATCAGGCGAGCACAGCCCAGAAGCAGGAGCACACACGATGTCAGAAACAAGGGGGAGGCAGCATCCGGAGAGAACACCGAGGACACCCTGAAGACCCGAGATGGTGTCTCACTCCTGCGGTTTTATTTTCATTTGCTTCTTCCTCTCTGCTGCACATAGCTGCGTGGGCACTTACAGCCTCGTTGTCACAATTCAACAGCAGGTGACACAATGCCCCAACTCCTTACCCAGATTCTCCTGACAGAATTCTTTCCATCAAGAGCATGAACTAAAAGAACCAAAGGCAAGGCTTAATCCTTCGCCCCTAACCGTATTTTCCCCAGAATACTTTAATCAAAGCGAATCCAGGCCATTTCAGATCCTCTGTAGGACCATCTGAGGAAGAAATGCAAAGGACAATCTCCCAAAGAACTGTGTTATATGAACCTGCTACAGCCTCCTGGCCTTCTTTCAAATATTTCCTTTCCACCAGAAATATCATCACTAATGTCACACACACACACACACACACACACACACTTTTTTAAGTATTAAAAGATTAAAGGAATTTTTTAAATCAGTCAACAGAAATGTCCATAGATACTTTCTAACAAAATCTTTGGGCACAAAACGACATAACTGTAAATGTTGCCTTTGTAAGCTACAGGAACGGTTGTTTTTATATATAAATAAATATGTAACAGAGTATAGTCCACAAAGGATAGAAATCAGATACTGGGCCTGGTTGAAAGCTGATGCTTAAGTTAATAAAAAAAAAAAAAAAAAGTACAGGAAAGACCAACTGGAATGGTTTTCTTTAAAGTGAAATGAGCACAAAATGGAAAGGGTGTAGAAATTCTCAGCCCTTTCTTTTCTAGCTCTTTATTTACTACTCGCCCAAGAAGATGCCTTAAATTGATGCATCCTATCAGCCAGTTGGTAGACTGTATTTTCTCAAATTTTCCATAATAATGATACCCATCACACATGTCCTTCTTGGCACTCCTATTGGGATGTGGGGGTCTGTGGTCCCTCCTCTTGAATCTGGGAGCATTTGCGACTACAGAGGAAGTAATGCTTAGTGGCTTCCAAGGCTAGGCCAAAACAACACCTGGCTCTGTTGGGATGTTCACTCTTGAAACTGAGCCACCATCCTGTGGCGAAGCCCGGGCCATGTGGAGAGCCACGTGTGGGGGGCCCCGTCAACAGCAACAACCACCCACCATACACGCAGCGAGGAAGCCTTTGCGATAACTCCAGCCCCAGCCGTCATCTGCCTGCAGCCTCATGAAAGACCCTGGGCAAGAATCACTAGCTGAGCCCCGCTAACCTTCAGAAGCACAAGAGATACTAATAAAAGAACGATTGCCATTTTGAGTCACTACATTTTGGGATAGTTTTTTATGTAGCAGTAGATGACAGGAACGTATCAGCCATGCACAATGGAATAGCATGCAAACGCTAATGGAAGACACTAGAAGGAACATGAATTTCCATCAAGATCGGTTGTCCATCCAATGAAGAGCCTCTTTAAACAAAACCTTAGTCCTTTACAGTATTCAGGGTAGCCACACATGCACTTTCTATTTTGACCTTGAAGAGCTATAACAAGCTTAATAAGTAAGAGGTTAGACTCCAGAGCCAGACATACCTTGATTAGAATCCCAGCTTGGCCACATTCTGGCTGTGTGACCTTGGGCAAGTCACTCCAATCCTCTGTTTCCTCATGTGCAAAATGGAGACAATAATAGTGTTTGTTTCAAATGGTTCCTATCAGAGCCAAATGAGAAGATGCGCCTAGCGTGGTACCTAGCACAGAATAAGTGTCCAGTAAAGGCGAGGTCCTTTTAGGCTGGTACTTGATGATAATGTTATTATCAATATTTCTCAAAACCAGCTTGTAAATATATTTCACATCAAATATCTTATTATGGCTCACAAGAGGTAGGACTTATTATCATTCACAATTAAAACAATCAGTTCAGAAAGGGCATTTGACTTGCCCCAGATCACACAGCATTGGCATTGAAGAAGCGCAAGTGCACAGGTATGCAAACCCTAGCCTATCTTCTTCACGTCTCTCTTCATCACAGCAGCTTCTACCAAATGGTTTCCCAGCCTGTGATGAAGCACTTCCAACTCTCGGGAACTCACCTCCCATGGAGACAGCCCTAACAATCCATTTTCCATCAACTCTGTCTGTGTTTATCCTTCTATTGAGCTGGAATCTGTCTCCATGTGAGGGCCCTCTGTGGGTCTAACTCTGCCCTGCAGGGCCACCAGAAATAAATCTGCTCTCTCTCACATAACAGCCCTTGAATTGTTAAAGACCCAATCATGGAACCCCCCACCAAGTCCTCTTTCTTCCAGACCCAACCTCCCCAGATTCCTTACCCATTCCACCTCCAGCGCATGAACACGAATACCCCTTCCCACCAGGGCTTCTTTCTCTGCCTCAGGCTTGACAAGAGGCATATACTATTGATGACCGGAGAAGCTTTCATCCTGCCCCCGGAGGCTTGTAATACATTTATGCTTTCTCAGGATGACACATACTCCAGGAGTACTAAGAATTGCTGTCAATCTCTCTGGCATCGTGAAGGACTCTGGCATTTCACCATGTAATCATTCTTTTTCCTCCCAAGGGGCTGCCTGCTTGAGGAAACTGTCATATTCTCTAGCCAAGGGGAGCCAAAGCGTTCTGAGACAGATAAGCATGCCTCTGCCATGGGGTTCCTTCCAAACACTCTTCTGATGCATCAGTTTGTGGTAAAGGAGCTAAAATAACCTGCGGTCATAGATACTGGCTTCAGCCCAGCTCTCCCAAACTGTACTAGCCTTAGAGAAGAGGGAATTATTTTTGTCAGGATAGGATAGGTTATGCTATGGTAACAAAGAGCCCTAAAATCTCTGTGGCTCAGCAATAAAAATTCATTTCTTATTCATGTAAATTTCACTGTGGATCTGGCAACTCCCCAGAGGAGTCTAACTTTCCAGGGGTGATGCAGGGGACTTGCCTCTAACAGCTACATCCGAAAGACATGGCTTCCAAGACCCTGCAGCAAGGGAAGAGCCAGCTCCTCATTGCTTCAACCTAGAAGTAGCATAGGTAACTTCTGCTTGTAGGTCATTGGCCAGAGCTTGTCACATGGCCCCACCTAACTGTAAGGGAGCTGGGAAATCCATGGATGAGCAGGTGGACATTCAAGGAGTAGCAGATGTTCTGCCACTCAATCTCAGTGGTCCTTTGACCCTGACACACCTCCTCCCACCTCCCCTAGGTGAATCACTGTGATACCAAGTTTCTCACATCCCTTCCTGATGATTCATAGGCTGCTCAGCTGCCATGGTGTTTGATGGCTGCTGTCACCAATGTCACCTTCTGAGCCCCCGCATGATGGTTTTAATCAGCAGCTGCAGGAAACTCCCTCCCATCTCTCTCTGGTGCCGTTGACTTCATTGACACCCTCGTCACTTCCTTTCTGAATGTATCATCATAGTGTCCTTAACTGGCCTCAACTACGTCTCTCTGCCACACCACTGTCCACTATCTTTCAAAAATTCAAATCAGACTATACCCTTACTCTGTTTCAAATCCCCCCATAGCTACAGGGCCAACAGGATAGACCCAATTTCCTGGTTTTCCTGAAAACCCTTTTATAGTGTGGTCCCCAAGACCCTTTCAGCACCATCACCCGATGCCCCACTCCTGTGTTCCCATGCTGAAGACACCCCAGATTCACACTCACTCCCCGAGGCACCATGGCATTCCCCGCAGTGCTCCTTCCAATCTGCATCAGCTGTAGAAACTCCACAACTCCTCCAATTCTCTTCAATAAACTATCTTTCCCCTGCTCTGGGTTCCAGATACCCTGTTAATGTGCCTCAATTGGACTTCTCTGTTGGCGTGTCTGTCTCCTCCACTGTGGATTTCTCGTTGGCAGTGGCCGTGCCTCATCTCTCTATCTCCAGTTGGATAGGACAATTCCTGGCCCAGGGACACACCAATCAGGGTTGACTAAACCCATGTTACATATTATCCCCATTCCATCTTACACCGCTGAGAAAGACGTCATTCCTTCATATGCTCCTATGATTTTATTGCAAAATAGTAAGAGAAATAGGATACGGATAAAATAATAACAACATAGCCTGGGCCAGGGGGTTGAAGGAGAACACTAAATTCCCTAGAGCTTTCCTAGCATCTTGAAGATCAGAAGCTCCAGGGGTACTACTTTGACTTTCCGGATCATTCTAAAGTGGCCTCTCTACCTCATTTGGAAAATCCTAGGAGGATGGACTGAAAATAAATAGCTGTTTTATTAACCCAGTATTGAGCTATTTCAATGCATTTCCTCTCCCGAACAGAGAGATTGCATGCTTTGAAATGAAAGGAAAGTGTGCTTGAAAGCCTTGGTTATTCAGAGGAGGAGCAGGGAGAGACTTAAAAACTCTCCAGAAAGCCTTCAGCGCTGTGAGCAAATGTTAACGTTTAAAGATATACCAGTATTTTGGGGAGCCATTGCTAGTGCCACGCTACAGCTCATTCTAGTTTTAAAGAGAAATATTTGACTTGGAGGAATGGACCCCATGCTGGCTCCAAGATAAACTTTCCTAGCTCTCTCAGGCCAATTTTAATGCTAAGAGCAGCTCCACTGGAGTAAAAGTTCATTTTTTGAGAGCCAAGCTGTGAATTATGCTACAGGCTGAGCTGAGCAGTTGGTCTTTTGCTGATGAAGGCAGAAGCCTGAATATGATACAGAAGTGGAGCGGGGGTGCAGCCAGGGACATCCAAGGGGGATTATCGCAGAAGGTCAGACTAATTAAATTGAGGGAAGTCACCAGAGAGCCGGAGCTCCCACACACACCGTATTCAAATGCTCTGACACATGCAGGGGTTGATAAGAAAGAGAGGGTTTGAATTGCCACTTTCATCTGCCCGGAAGGACAACAGTCAACCAAATAAAACTTTTCAGTGTTGGTTTAAGCCAGGTGGGAAGGGGAGAATTGAAAGTGCTGCCAATTCCTAATTATGCAATTGAATCAGAGACAGGGAGAGGGAGGAGAGTCAATTGTCTCTCTGGCTAGTCATTTAACACACAGCTGGTGCATACCTACTGCGTGCAGGCACAATACTGGATGCGAGGGCTAAAACAAATTAGGAAATGGTCTTTGCCTTCAAAGAGCTCACAACTGATGAACATTTGTGTAACAATTTCATGCAGAGTGATCGAAGCTCTATTAGAGCTATCTAAGGATTGCAAGGAGCACTTTAGGGAGAGTCTAACTGTCCGAATAGTATCAGAGCTGGCTCCATAAAGGAGGTAACACAGAGTGTTGGGAGTGAGTCCTAATTCTCCAGTCAGTGAGTGGAAGAAACGCCAAGTGGGGCAAAGGCTATCATACACTCTAAGTCAGGAGACTTAAAACCATGATCTTTTCAGTGGTTTGGAAGTACAAAGCAGGTGGGACATAGAGTCTGTGCCAACGAATGCTGGAGAAGAGATTGATAAGGCAGGTGGGCGTCAGACCCTGGAGGACTTTGAATGCCACGCAAAAGCATTTAGAATCCACCTTGTAAGGAACGGGGAGCCACTGAAGATTTGTAAAGGCGATGTGATCCCAAATGTATTTGAGAAAGTCCCTCTGACCACAGGTGGAAGGTGGAAAGTCATCTAGGGAAGGGTATCTTTTCAAATGTGCTATCAACAAATGCCCCGAGAGGTGGGTCTAAACAGCAGCTTCTCTCTGTCCCCTATTTTCCTGCTCATCCTCACAGTAGAGGTGCTGTCGAAAAAGTAATTCCTGGAAACTTACTGTGTGAGCCCAGCACCGTACTGTCTGTTCTCAGAGCCCCAGAGTGTGCTGAAGCCTGCTTATACCAGCCCATGCTGGCTCCTAGAGCCAACTGTGCACATCACTTTTTGGCTTCAGTGACATCCCATTGGTAGCCTGAAATTGGCCATTGTGGGAGGCTTTTTATACCTCGGAAATCTGTAAACGCTACAAGCCAGGGCTCTTTCTTTTCCAGAGAGCCATTTATGAAACATTTTACCAGCACACCACTTGAAAAGATCCAGCCCCAGCCCTGCACAAGAGCAATATCTACTTAAAGAGAGCAAACCAATACATATGAAATGCAAGAACAATTCAGTTTGAAATTTAGCACCCAGTGAAGGAGTCATGGGGCAGAAGGGAGGCATGGGGGGAGGGGAGAAAAGAAATAAAAGGCCTTTGAGAGCCACCGCCAGCAAATCCTCATCTCAGACTCTGTTGCTCTCATCCAAGCAGGAGGTTAATCAGTTAGGTCCCATCTGGTGGTAATTCTGTCCTATATGGTGTCATGACTAGTCATCTCCAAATATAGTTCTCAGAGATGACAGGAGACCTCAAAACCAAGCATGTTGTCAGAGGACTGCAAACTTAGAAAAAGCCTCAGGGACAGATTCCAGCCCAAATTTCACTTTATTCTTCCATAAAACAAGGCATCCATTAGTAGCGACTTAACTGAAAACTCACAACTATTAACAGCAAAGCAGGACGTGGTCATAGCTCGCCCCTCAGCTCAGCATACACACTCGTGTCCACATCATGTTTACATTTGTAAATGAATGTCCCATGGGGACAGCCTGCCCTTTCTTTAGACCCTTCAGGAACACATTGTTCACAAAACCATCCAAGACCGACATAGTCCTCAGTGCTCTTGGGAATGCTTGATATCCAAAATGTTAACTGAAAGGAAGTTTACTCAATAACAATATAAGACCATCAAATCAGGAAATACACATACAGACTGACTTCTGAGGCTCTATATGAGGAGTTTGGCTACGGGTCTGAGCTGGGTTCTAGGGCCTGGGACGAGGCTGGGAGTGGGTATTGAGGAGCAGCACATGAAATAAAGGAGCTATGAAGATCATCACCAAGGGATAACAGCAGATGTCAAGCACCAAGCAGGTGGCCCAAAAGTCACATCAACCAAAGGGCCAGACAGAGCAGAGGGATCCAGACCAGTTGGTCTAGGGAAGAGCAAAAGGGTCTAGAATGGAGGGAAGGTGGAAAAGAGGGACAGCTTCAAGAGTGTCCCCGGGACATAGGTCTCAGCTACTGACATTTTCACTAAATACCTAGAGCTTGAACTGTGGCCCCCCTGAACTCAGATCTCCTGCCCTGAAACTCTTCTAAAAAGATTTTAGAAGCTAACATAGGACTGCCAACTTTTTCCTTTGCCAAAGCAAGGACAGCAACAACAAATATGCTAGTGCCAGTTCACAAAATAATAATTCTGAAAGGACTAGCAATTTAAATCTCCCAAATTTAGAAAGGATAAATCCTTAGGGCGCCTGGGTGGCTCAGTCAGTTAAGTGTCCAACTCTTGGTTTCTGCTCGGGTCATGATCTCACAGTTTATGAGTTCAAGCCCTGCATCAGGCTCTGTGCTGACAGTGTGGCGCCTGCTTGGGATTCTCTCTCTGCCCTTCCCCCACTTGCATACACATGTGCACACTTGCTCTCTCAAAGTAAACATTTAAAAAACTTAAGAAAGAACAAAGTCTCAGAATAAAGGACATTCATGTACATTGGCTGCATATAGTTTTATGAAAGGCAGCCAAAACACACCACATTAACCATTATTTTGCTTACTGCACCATGGACTGTGGCCCAGACCAGGGAATAGGAGGTGCCAAGCCAGCCTAGGCATATTTAGTTTCCGTACGTGCATGTCCTTCACCTCACTAATTAAGGCAGAAGAGGAGGTGCATTCTCTTGGGTCGTGGTCTCCAGCACCAGGTTGTAAGTGCTATTGCTAGTTCTTTCAGAATTCCTTAAGCCTCTTCCACTGACAATACCTTGAGCCTAGTCCCCAGTGTTCTTGGGAGACCTACTGCTCACACCTTATAGCCTAATATGAGAAGTCCCTTTGCCTTGTGTAAGATCGCCTTTGATCCTGTTACTCAACTGTTAGAAATTACAAAGAAGAGCCAACTAAATCAAAGTTAGCAGGAGAAAAGAAATAACAAAGATCAGGGCAGAAATATATGAAAGAGAGAGATAAGAGAAATAATAAAGATCAATAAAACTCAGAACTTTTTAGCAAAGATAAACAAATTGACAGAACTTTAATGAGTCTAAGAAAAAGAGAGAGAAGACACTAAATAAAATCAGAAATCAAAGAGAAGCCATGACAATTGATATTGCAGAAAAAACGAAGGCTCATAAGAGACTACTATGAACAAGACTACACCAACAGATTGGGTAGCCTCGAAGAATGGGTAAATTCCTAGAAATATATAACCTGCCAAGGCTGAATCATAAAGAAATAGAAAATCTGTACAGATCAATAATGAGCAAGGATATTGAATCACTAATCAAAATCTCCCAACGAAAATCCCAGAGCCAGGTGGTTTCCTTGGTGAATTCTACCAAACATTCAAAGAATCCTTCTCAAATTTTTCTAAAAAAACTGAAGAAGAGGGAACAATTCCATATGCATTTTTTGAGGCCCTGATATTAAAGCCAGACAAGGACACCACAAGAAAAGAAAACTATAGGCCAATATCCTTGATGAATATAGATACAAAAATTCTCAACAAAATACTAGCAAACCATTTAATAGCATACTAAAAGGATCATACACCATGATTAAGTGGGGTTTATCCTTGGGAGGTAAGGATGGTTCAACATACACAAATCAATAAATGTGATACATCACATTAGACTAAAAGATAAAAATCATGGTATCATCTCAACAGATGCCAAAAAGTATTTGAAAAAATATGTCCCTCCATGATGAAAACTCTCAACAAATTGGGTACAGAAAGAATGCCCCTCAACATAATAAAGGCCATATATGACAAGCCCACAGCTAATATACGCAATGGTGAAAGGTTGAAAGCTTTTCCTCTGATATCAGGAATGAGACAAAGGTGCTCACTCTCACCACTCCTAGTCAACATAGCACTGAAAATCCTAGCCCCAAGCAATCAAGCAAGAAAAAGAAATAAAACGTACCCAAATAGGAAAGGAAGTAAAACCTGATCTTTTAAAAAATTGTATTTAAATCCATGTTAGTTAACAGCAGATGATATGATCTTCTATATACAAAATCCTAAAGAGTCTACTAAGAAACTATTAGAACTAATAAATAAGTTCAGTTGAGTAATAACATATAAAATCACCATACAAAATTCAGGTGTATTTCTTTTTTTTTTCTTAAATAGTTTATTGTCAAGTTGGTTTCCATATAACACCCAGTACTCATCCCAACAAGTGCCCTCCCCCATGCCCATCACCCCCCTTCCCCTCTCCCCCTACCCCCTCAGCCCTCACTTTGTTCTTAGCATTAAAGAGTCTCTCATGGTTTGCCTCTCTCCATCTCCCCAACTATTTTCCCTCTTCTTCTCCNCCATTTAATAGCATACTAAAAGGATCATACACCATGATTAAGTGGGGTTTATCCTTGGGAGGTAAGGATGGTTCAACATACACAAATCAATAAATGTGATACATCACATTAGACTAAAAGATAAAAATCATGGTATCATCTCAACAGATGCCAAAAAGTATTTGAAAAAATATGTCCCTCCATGATGAAAACTCTCAACAAATTGGGTACAGAAAGAATGCCCCTCAACATAATAAAGGCCATATATGACAAGCCCACAGCTAATATACGCAATGGTGAAAGGTTGAAAGCTTTTCCTCTGATATCAGGAATGAGACAAAGGTGCTCACTCTCACCACTCCTAGTCAACATAGCACTGAAAATCCTAGCCCCAAGCAATCAAGCAAGAAAAAGAAATAAAACGTACCCAAATAGGAAAGGAAGTAAAACCTGATCTTTTAAAAAATTGTATTTAAATCCATGTTAGTTAACAGCAGATGATATGATCTTCTATATACAAAATCCTAAAGAGTCTACTAAGAAACTATTAGAACTAATAAATAAGTTCAGTTGAGTAATAACATATAAAATCACCATACAAAATTCAGGTGTATTTCTTTTTTTTTTCTTAAATAGTTTATTGTCAAGTTGGTTTCCATATAACACCCAGTACTCATCCCAACAAGTGCCCTCCCCCATGCCCATCACCCCCCTTCCCCTCTCCCCCTACCCCCTCAGCCCTCACTTTGTTCTTAGCATTAAAGAGTCTCTCATGGTTTGCCTCTCTCCATCTCCCCAACTATTTTCCCTCTTCTTCTCCCTCTTGGTCCTCTGTTAAGTTCCTCCTAATCCACCTATATGTGCAAACATATGGTATCTGTCCTTCTCTGCNCTCTTTTGACACATGAGCATGGAATGTTTTTCCACTTCTTTGTGTCTTCTTCAGTTTCCTTCATAAGTTTTCTATAGTTTTCATCATACAGATCCCCTATATATTTGGTTGGGTTTATTCCTAGGTATTTTATGTTTTTTTTGTGCAAATGTGAATGGGATCAGTTTCTTGATTTCTCTTTCTGTTGCTTCATTATTGGTGTATAAAAATGCAAATCAGGTGTATTTCTATACACTAACAATGGAATATCTGAAAAAGAAATAAAGAAAACAATCCCTATGACAGTAGCATAATAAACAGTAAAACAGTTCAGAATAAATTTAGTCAGGAGGTGAAATATCTGGACACTAAAAACTGTAAGACAGATGAAAGAAACCAAAGAAAACAAAAATGGTAAGATACCCTCTGTTTGTGGATCAGAAAAATTGATATTGTTAAAGTGTCCATACTACCCAAAGCCATCTATAGATTCAATGTAATCCCTATCAAGATTCCAATGGCTTTTTTTTTTTTTACAGAAATAGAAATAGCAATCCTAAAATTGATATGTAACCACAAAAGACCCCAAATAGCCAAAGCAATCCTGAGAAAGAGTGAAGCTCGAGGCGCCACACTTGCTAATATTAAACTGTATCACAATGTGATAGTGATCAAAACAGTATAGTATTGGCATCAAAACAGACACACAGATAAATGGAACACAATCAAACTCTTACATATATAGCATAACTATATTTAGCACAAGAGCCCAGAATACTCAATGGTGAAAGAACAGTCTCTTCATAAATAGTGCTGAGAAAACTGGATAATCATGTGTAAAAGAATGAAATTGAACCCTTATCTTAAATCACTCATAAAAATTAACCCAAAATGAATTAAAGACTTAAAGCACCTAGAAGAAACTGTTAGGAAAAGGTCTTTGAAATTGGTCTTGGCAACGTTTTTTGGATAGGACACCAAAATCACGAGTAACAAAATAAAAAATAAGTGGGACTACGTCAAACTAAAAAGCTTCTGCACAGTGAAGAAAGTAAATCACCAAAATGAAAATTCAACTTACTGAATGGGAAGAAAATATTTGCAAGCCATATATCTGATAAAGGGTTAATATCCAAAATATATAAGGAGCTCAGACATAATAGCCAAAACCAAACAATATGATTCCAAAATGGTCAGAGAAACTAGATGGACATTTTTCCAAAAGAGAAAAACAGATGGCCACCAGGTACATAAAAAGATGATCAATATCACTGTCAGGGAAATGCAAATCAAAACCACAAAATGAGATGTCGCCTCAAACCTGCCAAAATGGCTATTATCAAGAAGACAAGAAATAACAAGGTTGTGGAGGAAAAGAAGAAATCCTCCATGCACCATTGGTGGGACTATAAATTGCTACAGCCACTGTAGAAAACAGTAAACAAGTTCCTCAAAAAATTAAAATGAAAGCTATCATACATTATAGTAATCTCCCTCCTAGATATTTACCCAAAGGAATTAAAATTAGGATCTCAAAGAGAACTCTGCTCTCCCATGTTCATTGCACAATAACACACATTCACAATAACAAACATATGGAAACAATCTAAGTGTCTATTTGTGGATGAGTGGATAAAGAAGATGTGAGATATATATATTATATATTCCATATATATTAGAATATTATACAGCCATCAGGAAGAAAGAAATTCTGCCATTTGCAATAACATGGATGGATTTTGAGGACATCATGCTAAGTAAAAGAAGTCAGACACAGAAAGACAAATAATATATGATCTCATTTATATGTAGAATTTAAAAAAAAAAACAAACTCATAGAAACAGAGAGTAGTTGCCAGGGGCTGAGGGGGAGAGAGAAATGGGGAAATGTTGGTCAAAGGGTACATATTTCCAGGTTTAAGATGGATAAGTTCTGGGGATCTAACGTACAGTGTGATGGCTGTAGTTAACAATATTGTCTTATACAGTGAAAGTTGCTAAGAAAGTAGATCTTAAACGTTCTTGACACAACAGAGAAATGGTAATTATGTGAGATGATGGGGGTGTTAACCAATGACACTATGGTAATTATTTCCCAATACTTAAGTTATTGACATGTTATATGCTTTAAACTTACACGATGTTATTTGCCAATTATATCTCAATAAAGCTAGGGGGGAAAGCTGCTAGAGATTTTATAAATAGAAAGTTATTTATTGGTTCTCTCTGTGCAGGTGGATATAGTAAATTCTTAAAACATGACCATAAGGCTCAAAAAGCTCCTAAAGGTTTAGGTCTGTGCTGTGCCGGCACTTGAGTTTAAAACTTGGATGGATATTTGACATCTCCCCAACCACAGACAGAAGGGGGGGAAATGGCATCGCAGGGCTCATGAAATAGAACCCTAAAATGTCATTTATGAAAAGTGCCTTTTTGGATTACCTAGCCCAGGGCTCACAAATTGGTTTCATCGCACACATATACACCATCTGAGAAGGGGTGGCTGCCTGGAGTCAAGGGGAGAAGTGAAGCTGCGTCCAGGCCCAGAGGGGGAGATGCTGTGATAGAATTCCTTACTTCTGCTATGGACGTGGAAAAAACCAAAAAGAAAAAAAACAACTCCCTTGTCACAATTGGGGAAACTAAGTCAGTGAAGTGATTTCTCCACCACAGCCCATACAGACCAGGGTCAGACCCTGCTCTCCAGCCCCTCCACCTTGTCTGCGACCCACCCCACCATGCTGTGTGGATGAACTAACTTCATTCTCTTTTGGTTCTTGTCTGCCTACCGGTTCACGTGCCCAAACCCGAACCTGTGCACCAGCCAGCAATTCCCCATTTCTAGTCCTTTCCCTCCAGGCCTTTCTTTCTTCTTCTCTAACAGGCTGGAAACAAGGTCTGTAGTGTTCAACTGCTCCATGAGGCCCTCGCTGGGAATTCTGTTTCTGGAACTTTCAGTGCACCTTATTTGAGCCATTGTCTGGTGGGCACGGTTTTGAAGTGATGGCACCTCTCCTCTTTACCTTGGGCCACGGTGCACTTACCTACACTGGCACTGACCACACTCCACCTAACCACTGTCTGAGTTGAAGCTGTTCCTGTATTTACAGACAATAAGGTCCTTTAGAGAAAGGGGCTGGCCCTTGGTATTCCACTCAGAGCATAACATACGGCACAAAATAAATATTTGTGAAATGAGGAAATGAGAGGCTATAATTAAGTCTCCGGTTTCTCTTTTGTACTTGGGAGCTTCACATCCAAAGTGCACACTTTTAAAAGTGAAGAAGATACATTTCACCTCCTTTCCGCGACAGAACACGGCCCCCGCCACACTGCTGAAGCTTCCACGCCATTTGCCCACCTAGTCTCCACGCATGCACCCCACAGCCCTCTTCGGTGAGCGGGTGGTTTTCCAATTTTATTTTAGCAGCAGAACTCTGGGGTCAAATGAAAGATTTGGCCAAACCCCAAAAATAAAACAGAAGAAAGCAGTGAAGTAAGGGTCCCCGGCTTACATTCCAGGCCTCTTGCCCCTTTCAGCAGCCCCTGACTCACCCACACTGCACCCCCAAACCCCCCTCCCAGATCTCTAGAGCGCAATAGGCCTCACACTTGCCTCCTGCTTGGGCCTTCCTTTCCTTTCCTCCAGCCCAGCCCCCACTCCACTGCCTGCCGAATACTTTAACACTAGTCTGGCCTTGACATCCTTTTAATCTGCCACTCTTTGGTGCCGTGAAGTCCAAATCCAACCTGCTGGCTCCCAGACACGGATGCAAGTAGCCACACACCCAACCTATGCCCCATTTCTTGCCTCCACCTGCACCACTGGCTTCAACTGGATCACCTATAGACACCATGCTGTCTTCACTCTGGGGGTTCCTGAGTCTGGGCTGCTCACCCACAGAGCCCTCCCCACCCTCTCCCTCTCCAAGTGGTCCATTATCCACCTCACCCCCACCCCCACCTCAGGCCACTTCTTTTGGGTTCCATTGCCTGGAGCCACCTTTCACTCACACCAAAATCCAGAGTCACCCCAAACACTCCCTCTCCTCGGCCTCCCCCTACGCATCCAGTCCACTGGGTTTAGCCTCGTGAATGTATGTTAGAGCCATGCCCCTCTCCTCCTCATGGGCACGGCCTTAATTTGGACTCTAACCTCCTTCCAGGATTCCCAGAAAACCTTCCAGATGGGTTTCCCTGCCTCCCTAATCCACTTTGTCCCAACCTGCAGGGCCACCCATCTAAAACACAGTGCCTCCCACGGCCATCCCACACCTTTCAACAGCTCCCGCTGGCTTTGTGTGCAGGTCCAAGCTCTGAAGTGAGTATAAAAGGCTGGTCATGCTCTGCCCCTCTTCCTTCTGGAGTTCATCCCTACCACAGCCCCAGACTCAGCCAGTAAAGTAGGCTTCCCACCCATCACCACTTCTCCATGGGGCCATTTCTCTCATCTCAGAGCAGACAGACATTCGGCCAAGATGGACAGAATCTGTTGTTAAATACAGAAAAGCGTCTGAACAACACGGTAAGCAGCCAGTGGTCCCAGTGCCCCCCCACCCCCAGCGTCCCCTGGGCCTCCCACCCTCCTNCACGTTGTTACATACTTTGGCTCTCATCCCTGCACAGATCACCCTTCTCCTCAGCCCCTGAGATCCTGTAACTCTCCCTCCTCCAGCCTACCCCAGCACCACCCCCTCCCTGTTCCCACAGAAACTTCTCTCTGCTCCTGTAACACTCCCTCAACTTGTCCTGCTCTATTGTGATTTCTCACTCATCTCTGTCTCCCTCCCACTGGACCAGGAGCTCCTTGGGAGCTAGAGCCACATCACAGATGCTCAACAAATATTGGATGAACTAGACCTTCGAGCAATCTAGAAGAGTCCCACCTCCTGAAAGCTCTCACCTCCTCTGGTTCTGGGGCTCCCGGCTGTAGACTTCTGCACATCTAGGTCTCCACAGGACTTGCTTTGTGCAGAGCTAAGCACATACTAGGTGCTGAATAAATGCTATTGCTGAGGCTAATGTGCATGTGCCCCTTCCCCGCAAAATGAGGACATAACAGCCCTTCTTAGCTGAAATCAAGAGACCCAGCTGAGGCCAAGCAAACCAGGAACTAGCTGCCAAAAACAGCTAAGCACACTCATCCACACAGCTGGTGAGCCAAGAACCACTCACTCCAGCTCTGCCTTGTAAAGGAGGAGCACTTCACAGCCCCCTCCGCCCCCCTTCTGGAAGCTTTTCCTCCTGCCCTTTGTTGAGATCCCAAATAAGACAGCCCAGAGCCAGCTTGAGAAAGATAAAGGAGCAGATCAAAGGAGGCTCCCGTTTCAGCTGCATGGTGCTGTGTGTTTTTTAAAAGGAGAGAGAAAACAGAATCAAAAGAATGTCTTTTCTCTTTCAGAGACAAGCACAAGTGAAAACACCCAGTCTTCCCCCACCTCCGGCAGATTTCTCCTAACAGGCCTGGGAACACACAGAGAGGGTGGATGTTGGCTTCTCTGCCTGCAGTGGGGGGGGGGGGGGGGGGGGGGGGNGGGGGGAGGAGGGGTGGGAGGAGGGGAAGGAGGAGGCAGAGAGGAGGGCAGGAGGAAGGAAAACAGGAAGGGGGGAGGAAAGAGGGGAGAGAGAAAGACAGGGAGGAGGAGTGGGAGAAGGGCAGGGAGGAGGGGAAAGAGGGGGCAGGGGAGAGCAGGGAGGAGGAGGGAGGGAGGAAAGAGGAAGGAAAACAGGGAGGAGGGGAAGGAGGGCAGGGAGGAGGGAGAGTTGGAGTAGGGAGGAGGGATGGGAGGAGAACAGGGAGGAGGGGAAGGAGGGGGCAGGGAGGAGGAGGGAGGAGGGAAAACAGGAAGGAGGGGAGGGAGGGGCAGGGAGGAAGAGTGGGAGGNAGGTGGGCAGGGAGGAAGGAGTAGGGAGGAGGCAAGGGAGAACAAAGAGGAGGGGAAGGAGGGGGCAGGGAGGAGGGCAGGGAGGAGGGGAGGGAAGAGGGGTAGCAGGGGGCAGGGAGGAGGGAGGGAGGAGGAGGGAGGAAGGCAGGATGAAGGAAAACAGGGAGAAGGAGAGGGAGGAGGAGGGGGGAGCAGGGAGGAGGGGTGGGAGGAAGGCAGGGAAGAGAACAGGGAGGAGCAAGGGAGCACAGAGAGGGAGGAGGGAATAGAGAGGGAGGGTGGAAGGAGGGAGGGAGGGAAGTAGTGCAGGGAAGCACACAGGGACGAGAGGAAGAACCCGAGCAGCAGCTACTACAGGCCAGGCCCTCTGCCAAGTGCGTTGCACGTGTCCTCTCCCTGAACCGTGAAAATAGCCCTCCAAGCTTGGTATTATTCGGTTTGAAAGCAGAGGGAAGTGAGGCTTGGGAAGTCCTTTGGTTTGCCCGGTGGTGAAGGCTAGCAGGTGGCGGAGCTGAAATTCTAAGCCTGGAACTCTGACTGGTGCTGACAGGCGCCCCTGGCGCCGCCCCGCGCCCCCTCCCTTGGGGTTGGCCCCAGTCTCCAGCACGGCAGAGCTCTGCCTGGCAGCCAGTCACTCTCCCCACTACGTGCTTGGCGAAGCAGGTCCTCACCCACTGCGGCTTCGCGTCCTCGAGGGAAGTCACTCGACACCCGCATGCACACGTGTGCTTTTCACAAGGTCAGGGCTGAAGATGAACAGTGGATGGGGCTTCAGGACAGCACCGTCTCCAGGCACCCAAAGCAGGTGGAGAAGGAGCTCGTAGGACAGCCCGTTGTTGGAGCGTCTGTTCCAAACATCCCCTGTGCTGGCCAGGCTTTCCCTCACTCCCCGACCTGCGTTGCCCCACCCCCACCCCCATCTCTCTCTCTCTCTCTCTGTCTCTCTGTCTCTCTCTCTCTCACCCACCTTTAGTTTCTTTCTCCTTTTCCTCTACCACATTCTGGAACGACTCTTACCCACATGTTTCCTCGCACAGCATCTACCTGCCCCACTGGAATGGAAGGTTCAGCTGTGCCCCAGCCAAGGCATGCTGTCAGATCCGTGTCCTTCTCCCGACCGCTCTTCTGGCATGCCTCCCCATCACACAAGTCACCCAGTATGCCCTGCGTGACACAGATGCATGTACTGTGTTACCTCATGTGAAGCTAGCCTCCAGATGGATGTGGGGTCCCAATTCTATCAGCATCTGTCTCTGAGAGATTCCTCCAGGAGCCAAAAACATCTGCCTCCATCCCAGAGAGCTGCTGCAGAATGGGATAAGGGGTCCTCTCCAGTCAGCTGCTCACCGGGGATGCCCTTGCTGAGCTCTGCCTGCACACATCTTCCATCAGATAAAAGGAGGCACTGCCCCCACGTCTCCATGAACTGGTCTTTTGAAGACCCTAGGTATTTGGCCACAAGTTTAAACCGGTCCCAGGGGAGAGGAGGGACTATCAAAAATGTAGATTCCAGAGCCCTGAACTTTTGATGCTGGTATTTTGTGACCTTAATTTTGGATGTGTTACTTCCTTCCCACTGCAAACTAGAAAAGAACTGAGGTCCTAACGGGGCACCTGGATGACTCAGTTGGTTAAGCATCCAACTCTTGGTTGTGGCTCAGGGCATGATCTCACAGTTTGTGAGTTCGACCCCTGCATCGGGCTCTGTGCTGATAGTGTGGATCCTGCTTGGGATTCTCTCTCTCTCCCTTTCTCTCTACCCTCCCCACATCTCTGTGTCTCTCAAAATAAATAAGTAAACTTAAAAAAGAAAAAAAGAACTGGAGTCCTATCTAGTTTAGATGATATAACTACTGGAAGTATTTCTGAGAGTTAATCAAAGTTTTCCCCCCTTAAAATATGCAAAACTAAACAAAGTTTTCTAACATCTCTCTTTAGAATGGCACTGTATGTCCAAACTGCATTTCTCTCCTGAAATACATGAGCTGTGTTATTTGTCTGGCTTATGCAAGCGCCAGCCACAGTGGGATTGTACACCTGGCACCTCTCCTCCTCTGTGTTTTCACCTAACCAGCCAAGAGAGAAATCTGGCCTGACATACCTGCTCCCCACTAAAGAACACTTTCTTGAATGTAACTTGACAACCCAATTCAACTCAATCCACAAGCATTATATTTCCATTCAGTAAATTTGTACCTCTCAGTCCGCAATTAAGAAGAAAATATGGTGCATGTCCCACCTACATGTTCTGGCAGGAAGAAAAATGTTTATAGCTGGCTTTAAAGGAAAACTCCCAGCAAGCTAAGACCCAAAAGTCAGACCATGAGTAAAGGGTTTAACCTTCTGGAAGCGGTTTCTGCCCCCGCCAAGTGTTCCTTTGTCCTGCTATTCACCTGGGGGACCTTCCCAGCCATCTCCCTTCTATTCGAACGGGAAATTCAAGGGTGAGAAGTAAGCTGCTTGTGTGATCTAGATACAGCCCCTGGACCTAACTCCGAGATACTAGCTGTCTACGCCCCATCTGAGCACACACCCCCAGAGGCTCATCTCCATCACCAGCTCTTTTGGAGGGGCTCTTGTAAACTCTATTGCCAAAAGCAGTTCCCCTTACAGATGTCCACAACAGCAGAGCTGCCTAGTGTTGCTCTGGCCTGACCGGGCTGCCGGTCCTCACTCGTGAGAAGTACCTGCCTCGTCAGCTCCTCTGACCAGCAATCTGCATGTGCCTCTCATTCCAGTCCCCTCCTTTCCCCACCCCCTTGTCTGAGTCACGTTTCAAATGCTTTTGGTTACTGCGGCATTTGCCTGCGAACGTTAAATATTCAGCAACCTCTGGGTTCCTTCGTGCTTTTGTGCAAATGGGTTGGCTTTGAGCGAAGAACAAGCTGATCTCAACACAGCAAGCCAGCAGAATCAACAGTTCAACCAAAGCTGCAAAGGAGAAGGCTGACTTCATCTACAAGACTACGCACCGCAGGGAGGGGCAACCAGAGTGCATCTTCGTGGGGGTAGCCTGGGGCAAATGCGACCCTCCCTGGGTCCGGGTGTCCTCTCAAAGGAAGAGATTTGTTCCGACCTGAGAGGGGTGTTCGGGTAGATGGCATGGGAAGAGGCACGTGCTTGGCTCAGTGACTGTGAGCTCCATTTAGTAACCAAAACACTGCTGAGGGGAGACCTGAAAATTATCCAAAGGAAACCTCCATCTGCAGATATTTCAAATCTGCAAGTTCAAAAAGGGATGCATATGCATATGTTTTCCATGCACACACACACGCACACACACACACAGATAGCCTGTATTCCTTGGACTAGACATAATAATGGTAATGGCTACCACTAATTGAGCTCTTACTATGTGCCAAGCACTGTATTAGGCACTTTATCTACACTCCTTTCATCTCCAAAACAGCCTTTGGGGAAATGACTAGGTCCCCCTTGCAGAGATGGGCATCTGAGACAGAGACGAGAAGTAACTTACCACTGAGCACACGGTAGTTATAGCGGCAGGTCCCAGAGACCAGCTTCTGGGCTGTCTGGCATTTGCATCCTGGTTAGTATCACTTCCCCCCATGCAGGTAGGGAGTGCCCATCTGGCGGGGTCTTCTGTTTCTTGGATGCCTAGTGTTAAGGAAAAGGGCTAATGTAAGTTTTGGTTCAGGGAGAGGTAGATTCCTCCTCATTCGAGCTGCCAGTCTATACTGACAGCCAGCACAGTCCAACAGAACCACCCCAACCCATGTCCTACCCAGCGAACTCCCCTCCACACCCCGTGGCAGCCCCACCAGGCTGCTCAGGACTCTCCCGTCCAGTGGTGTGACCTCTCTCCGGTGTGCAGAGGCAGCAAGTGTACCGAGGGAGCATGGGGCACTCTCAAAGCACAGCCACACGCCAGGCCTAATTAGCTTATTTTTACCTCCGCTGCTCCTCCCAGCAGTGTCCAATCCCTGCAGCCAAAAGGCTAAGAACCTGGCTGCCAGCATCTCTGTAGCGGCTTCTCAGAGCCTGTTCATAATTAATTTTATCAAGGGCCTTGGCTCCCCAGTTCCATTCCATGTGCCTGATTCAGGGGAGGTCATGACAGGAATCATTGCCAAAGCTCAGTCCGGTGGAACAAGTGCTCACTGGCACGTGCATGTGTGTGCACATGTGTGTGCACGCGTGTCAAAGAAAGAGAGTGAAGACTCCATAACACACCAAAAAGCCAACAAAGGAGGTTCTCATTCTTTTGAGATCCTGGACTGGTCTGAAATGGTAGTAATTTCTTTCAGTAATTCACTCAATGAACTGAGTGCTTTTTGAGTGTGTCAGACACTGCCCTGGGCACTGGGGACTGAGAAATTACTCAGACACGTAATCTCTGACCTCAAGAATTTACTATTTAATGGAGAATCTACACAGGGAAATGACAGCCCAGGTCATTAGGGCTATGAAAGGAATTAGCATAAGCTACTAGGTGAACACAGAGAGGGAATATCCCAGCAAGACTCCATAAAAGACATAAAAAACTCAGACCTTAGCACAGAGTCTGGCACAGTGTAGGCACTAAAGCTAATATTTTTGAATTAAAATGATGTGTCTTCTACATTGATTCTCTGTGAACTAAGTAAGAATTAGCTAGTCCAAAGGTGGAGGTTCATATTTGTATCAGCTAGGAATGCTTTTGCCTACATCTAGTAGCAAAAACAACCAAGAGTTTATTTTGCTCACAGAATAAGAAATCCAGAGTTAGGTTGTAGGTGGCATAGGCCCAGCATCTCAGGGATGTCAGAAGTAGCATCTCAGTGATTCTCTTGATTTTTCCCTCATGGTCCCAAGATAGTTCCGCTGGCTCTAGACATCACATCTACCCCCAAAGCACAAAAGATGTGGCATGGCATCAATATTGGCTTCTCTCTTTTTTTAAATTGTATTCTTTATTTTTTTAGAGAGAGAGAGAGCTCAAGTCAGGGAGAGGGGCAGAGGGAGAGCGGGAATCTTAAGCAGGCCTCACCTTCAGCACAGAGCCTAATCCAGGCCTCAGTCCCTTGACCCTGGGATCATGACCCAAGCTGAAATCAAGATTAAGACACTCAACGGACTGAGCCAACCAGGTGCCCCAATGCTGACTTTTCTTTTTAAAGAACATCTTCTCCCCAGAATCCCACCCACATCTTGGTCGGACCTTGCTCCATGGCTTCTCTTAACTACCAGAGAACCCAAGAAAGGTAGGAATTTGGGGCTCCGTAGTGAAGGCAAGCATGAGAGAAGGAGGTTGGGATGACGGGCTTTCGATGAGCTAACCACCAGAGTCAGCCATAGCATTCCCAAGTCCATTTTTCTTCAATACTGCCTAGTTTCATTTATTACCCACTCAGTCCATTAACATTTATTGTGTGTCATCTTTGTTAGCTCCTATGCAAGGCCAAAAGTCTCTGCCTTGAGATACAGACACATCATGATTTTGTCTTAGAACAAGCTTATTAATGGAAATGGGCCAAGAGAGGGTAGGGAGAGCTTTTTCTGGAAAAGTCTTTTCCCTCTTCACGTGCTTTTCCCGCCCATCCTCCTCTCCATCCAGTTACTCAAGTCCTACCTACTCTTTTTTTTAAATGTTTTTAAAATATACATATCATCAAACCTACCATCTTAACTAGTTTTAACTGGCGTATAGCTCAGCAGTGTTAAGTATGCTCACATTGCTGTACAACCAACCTCCAGAATTCTTTTAATCTCGTAAAACTGAAACCAGCTCCCTCCTATCCCTCCCCCAACCTCAGACAGCCGCCATTCCACTCTCTGTCTCTGTGAATTAGATTATTCCAGGTACCTCATGTAAATGGAATCGTGCGGTATATGTCTTTTTGCAATTGGCTTGCAATTCACTTAGCATAACGTCCTCAAGGCTCCTCCAGGTTGTAGCCCATGTTAGAAATTGCTTCCGTTTCAAGGCTGTATAATATTCTGTTGTATGTATATACCACATTGGGTTTATTCACACATCCATCAACATCACCACATACCTGTTTTAATCAGACAAAAGTGCTTCCTTCCGTGACAACCAGAACACTGTAGCCCTCGGCCACCTTTTTCAGTGTCGTTACTGTCTGTGTGAAAAGTAAATGAACATGTGTGTTGAAGCTACTGACACTCTGTTTTCTGTTCGTCGAAGGCATACCTTTTCTTTATTAATATACCCCATGTGTCCGATGAATATATTCACAGTACCCACCTCCAGGGGCTGGTAATCAGACGGTTCGTAACTATGTGGTCATACCAGCTGTTAAAATACTCCCAATAGAATCAACCCCAATCCCTGAGTACGCCACCCCCCATGCCCCAAGAAACGCCCCCCATCGTCTTGCAATCAAAAGGTTAATGTGGACTCGTTGTTAAATGTTTTTAATACCCACACTACTTCCATCATAAAACCGTTGTGATAATTAATTGCGATAACACCTATAAAGTACTTAACATAGTGCCTGGAACCAGTAAATAATAAATTTTTACTCTTATTGCATTCTAATTGTTGTAGGACACTCAGAGATCATGCACTAGAAATCACTTACAAAGAATTGACAGTACTTTTTGGGAAAACATTCTCTCCAAACACTGTTTAAACCCCTTGGCTTTGGGGAATTTGCTCCTGGTCTAAGACATCTGTCTCCTCTGCTCTGAGTGGGAGTATTTGCTAGAAGTTCAAGGAGACACCCCGCTGGCTAGTGAGAGGAGGTTCTGGGCGGTGGGCACGATCGGCCTGGCATCCTGACTTGAAGGTTGTGAATCTCATTTATTTCTCTGACGCTCTTTGCTCTAGCTTGGCCCTTGTCTAGATATGGGGGGTGGGGGTGGGAGGAATATGAAAAACTAAGAATTTATTTAGGGCTCACCAATTTTTCTTCAGCTTTGTAAACAGTTACAGTGAGTGGTTTGTTTTGTCTGTTTTGTTTTGCTTTTCAGTAAGAAATTTTTCTTCCCCCGGGCCATCCGTGCTCCAGTGCGCACTGTGTAGCTCAGCATCTAACTGTGGTCACCAGTGATCTCAAACCTACTCATTTGTTTGCCTAAGTGATGCCAAAACCATTGGCTTGGCTCAGTGTTTCATACTCAGCCAGTGGTCTTGATGTCGTCCCCACCTCTGCCTCTCAGAACAAGGACTCAGCCTGTGTGTCTCAAAAAGGACCTTGAGAGGCGCCTGGGTGGCTCAGTTGGTTGAGTGTCCGACTTCGGCTCAGGTCATGATTTCATGGTTCATGAGTTCAAGCCCAGAGTAGGGCTTGTGCTCACAGCTCAGCCTGGAGCCTACTTCAGATTCTGTGTCTCCCCCTCTCTCTGTCCCTGCCCCACTCAAACTCTCTCTCTCTCAAAAAATAAATAAATAAATAAATCAACAACAGCAACAACAACAAAAAGACCTTGAATTCATACCTAATTCTGCCCAGACTCATCTTTGCTGAAACTGTGACTTCTGTGCCTTTTGCTCTCTCCCTCTGTGCTGCTGATTAAAATTTTTAAGTTCTCTCAAAAGGTGAGTCAAATCCATAGAAGGAAACATGTTACAGAAATGAGTCGGTAGGGCTCTGCCAGCAGGTCTGACCAACGAAAAATGTTACATGCCAGCCAACGCACGAGGGTGGCCTTGGTGTAATAAGAACATAAAACCTTCAGCGTGAGCGGCACCAGGGTCTGCCCTGCACAACAGTGGGGCATAAGTAACATGGCTGATAAAAGAGCAAGGAGCCTGGAATGATCTGATAAGGAGCAGGTCCCACCACGGAATCTTAAACAGAGCAGGGACATGATCAGAATGGTGAACGGGACTCCCTTCCATGGGCTGGTGGACTGGAGAAGGAAAGGACAGCCAGGACGGACACAGCAGCAATGGACCCTGACCTATGTCGGTGACAGCCAGAAGACATGCTGCTGACACTGCAGGGGAAACTGTAGGGAAAAACCAAGGTTTGAGGACTATCTGAAAGTGGGGAACAGAAGTCATTGACATTAGAGGTAGAAGTGCCGATGTCTCCCCAAAGGAACAAGAAGCTCAGTGGGACTCGCAGAAAGTCTCTGAATCTGGGCTCTCAGGAAACAATTGAATGCAAGGGGACAAAGCCTGACATCTGAAAAGAGGAGCCCAGGAGCTTTCTGAACTCAGGCTAATGAGAAAACAGTCTGCTGTCTAAGCAGCAAGTCTAGCCCAATCCCCAGTGGTAGTACCCCACAGGGTGATAAATATTAAAACACTTTTTAAAGTTACATTGATTTACAATTAAACTATATTAAAAACAAAAGTGATTAAGTCTTTTTTTTAATTTTTAAAAATGTTTTATTTATTTCTGAGAGAGGGAGAGAGATAGCATGTGCAGGGGAGGGTCAGAGAGAGAGACAAAGAATCTGAAACAGGCTCCAGGCTCTGAGCCAGCTGTCATCACAGAGCCTGATGCATGGCTTGAACCCATGAACCCTGAGATCATAACCTGAGCCAGCGTCAGACACTTAACCGACTGAGCCACCCAGGCGCCCCAAAAGCGATTAAGTCTTTAAACCTCATCACTTCCTAATTATTTTCCTTGGTTTTACTCTTACTACCACCTACACTCTCGAGCTCATTTGTGGGTTGTATCAGTAGTGTGCAAATGTGATAGAATAGTGTGCTGCTGTGCATCTCTTCCCAACTCTGGGTTTAGTGATGTCACTTTAGTAGTTTGCAGTCAGATGTGATGGGATATTTACACCATGGAAATTGGCCAATGCTGCATATCGGCCCGTCCAGCTCAGGCCGCAGGAGGCACTCCCCTGCTAGGGTTGAAGCTGGGTGGAAGCTGGACACAGGCAGAGTGTTTGTCCCGCAAGTAATGGCCATGCCCCTGGGGCCTGCCTCCATGAAGGCAATACTCTGTCCTGGGAAGCATCTCCTATCTATTGCCATGCAACCTCTGGCTTCTGGGGTGCCAGGCTTGGGGTGGCAAATGGGCCTTAAATGGCCCGTGTTGGGTGTCCTTGGGATTCCAAAGTGTATCCAGGTCTTTCTTTCACTTGTACTTTAAAGATCCTTCCTTAGGCAGTAGTACATTTCCAGCTGCTAACCAGGCGCCTGAAAAGATTCAAGCCCCTGGGTTCATTCCGTTCCCAGAGATGCGCTGTCAGGGCCTGTCAGGAGATGGCAGAACACTCCCGGTCCCTACGCCTCATCAGTTCATACCAAATGGCTTTCCCCCAAGAAACCTGGTTAACTATAGCTGGAGGACAAAGGAGTCACTGGAGGTCAGCTTAGTAGGCCTTTGAAATAGGTGGAGGGGCAGCCTGGGTGGCTCAGTTGATTAAGCATTCGACTCCTGATTTCGGCTCAGGTCATGATCTCACGATTCCTGAATTTGAGCCCCAGGACAGACTCTGCACTGACAGCGTGGAGCCTGCGGGGAATTCTCTCTCTCAAAATAAATAAATAAAAGGGTCACTGGGTGGTTCAGTTGTTAAGCATCTGACTTCAACTCAGGTGATGATCTCACAGTTTGTGAGCATGAGCCCCACTTCAGGTAAAACACGAGCCCCAGGTGAGCCCCACTTCTCTTTATCTCTCTCTCTCTGCCCCTCACTTATTTGCTCCCTCTCTTAAACAAACAAACAAATAAATATTAGGTGGAGCTGTTCCACACTAAGGAGAGGGTTCTGGAATCCAATCTCCTCCCTCAACCACACCACTCACACCACCTTCACTGAGAAACTTCCCCCGCCTCCCCCCTCTGGCGCCCCATCTTCTCTGCCATCTCCTGTTTCTGTAATAACAGCCCACCTCCCGGGTTCTGGTTTCGCACCCCTCACGTGCCCCATCCTCCACAGGGCAGACACCAATCCCCGGGCACATTTAGGGCTGGTGCACCGGGACTCTCTTGCTACAGTCACCAGGCCCCATTCACATGCCCCACTGTGTCTTATGCATAGTGAGACCTTCTTCTCAGCGCTTACTTTGGCCTGGCACACAGAACGCACTCAGTGAATGTTTGATTGCATAAATGGCTGACATCAGTGCCTTGGTGTGCTGTCACTCACAAGCATGTAGTCTCCAAGAAGGAGGTCAGTGGTTTCAGATCACACGCTTTGGAGAGGCTTGGGTGTGCCATCCAGCCATGCCACTCACTCACAGTGTGGCCTCAGGATTTTCCCCGATGTGAGAGCTTATATACCTTCTCTATGTATTAATTTGTTTTATCCCCACAATCAATCTATGAGGAACACCCTGCTATGGTTATTACTGTTATCCTTTTTTTTTTTTTTTAATTAAGTAGGATCTATGCCTAGGGCAGAGCCCAACGCAGGGCTTGAACTCATACTCTGAGATCAAAACTTGAGCTGAGATCAAGAGTTAGATGCTTGGTCATCAGGGAAATACAAATTAAAACCACACTGAGATACCACCTCACGCTGGTCAGAGTGGCTAAAATGAACAAATCAGGAGACTCTAGATGCTGGTGAGGATGTGGAGAAACAGGCACCTTCCTATACTGCTGGTGGGAATGTAAGCTGGTGCAGCCCCTCTAGAAAGCAGTGTGGAGGTTCCTCAAGAAATTAACAATAGAACTCCCCTACGACCCAGCAGTAGCACTGCTAGGAATTTACCCAAGGGATACAGGAGTGCTGATGCATAGGGGCACATGTACCCCAATGTTCATAGCAGCACTCTCAACAATAGCCAAAACATGGAAAGAACCTAAGTGTCCATCAACTGACAGATGGATTAAGAAGATGTGGTATATTTATACAATGGAATACTACATGGCAATGAGAAAGAAGGAAATCTGGCCATTTATAGCAACATGGGTGGAACTAGAGGGTGTTACGCTGAGCGAAATAAGTCAGGCAGAGAAGGACAGATANCGCTGGTCAGAGTGGCTAAAATGAACAAATCAGGAGACTCTAGATGCTGGTGAGGATGTGGAGAAACAGGCACCTTCCTATACTGCTGGTGGGAATGTAAGCTGGTGCAGCCCCTCTAGAAAGCAGTGTGGAGGTTCCTCAAGAAATTAACAATAGAACTCCCCTACGACCCAGCAGTAGCACTGCTAGGAATTTACCCAAGGGATACAGGAGTGCTGATGCATAGGGGCACATGTACCCCAATGTTCATAGCAGCACTCTCAACAATAGCCAAAACATGGAAAGAACCTAA
>NW_027532208.1:4798630-4800258 GCF_008692635.1 Crocuta crocuta
GGGGAGGGCACTTGTTGGGAAGAGCACTGTGTGTTATATGTAAACCAACTTGACAATAAACTATAAAAAAAAAAGAGAGAGTTGGATGCTTGGGGTACCTGGGTGGTCAGTTGGTCGAGCATTCGACTTAGGCTCGGGTCATGATCTCTCGGTTCATGAGGTCAGTGCAGAGCCCACTTCAGATCCTCTGTCACCCTCTCTGCCAACACCCTACCTCCCCCACTTGTATGCATGGGCTCGCGCTCTCTCTCAGACGCTTAACCGACTGAGCCACCTAGGTGGGGACAACCAAGGCACAAAGAAGTTAAATATTTGGATAAACACAAAAATCCGGACTTGAGATCTCACACTTAACCAGTAGGCTATATCGCACACCAGTAACTTAGCACAAGGCCAGACATGCTCTAAGTGCTCAAGAGACATGAGCCTCCCGCAGACCACAGCTTTGGGGAGCCCCAAACTCGAGTCAATCTCCCATATCAAGGAAAGCCCCTGCCTGGTGGATCTGTTGCGGTCACCCAGAACAAAATCTTCTAATATCTGTGTCATTACTGGCATCACTGGGGAGGTGTCGTTCACACGAGGGGAGCAGCACAGGATGTCATAAAAAATGACCCTGAATGAGGACGACCGGACAAGGCCAGCGGAACGTCTCCAGAGCCTGATCTCCTCACCTGTAAAACGAAATCAAGGCGCAAACTACCTCACAGCATTGTTCTCAGGCTTAAATGAGGTAAGAAATGTCAAAATGTTTTGTAAATTGGAAGCTATAAAAGATATTAGTTCACGGGGGAAAGCCCTGCGGGGAGCAGGGTGGGGAGTTCTGGTGTGAGTGGGGGTGATTGAGGGGCCCCTGAGTGGCCCAGTCGGTTGAGCATCCAACTTCGGCTCAGGTCATGATCTCAAGGTTCATGGGTTCGAGCCCTGCGTCTGGCAGCTAGCTTAGGGCCTGGAGTCTGCTTCAGATTCTGTGTCTCCCCCTCTCTCTGACCCTCCCCTGCTCACCCTGTCTCTCTCTCNCCTTCTGTCATGTGACCTGTAGGGAAGGACACAGTGAGAAGACCACCAGCCATGAACCAGGAAGCAGGCTCTCAGCAGACACCAAATCTGCCCGTGCCTTGATCTTGCCGGCACCCAGCCTCCAGAACTGTGAAAAATCCATTTCTGTTGTTTCAAAGCCACCCAGGCTCTGGTATTCTGTTATAGCAGCCCACATGAACAAAGATGGGAGTTTTATTTTTTTTTTTAATTTTTTTTTAATGTTTTTATTTATTTCTAGGAGAGAGAGAGAGAGCGTGAGCAGGGGAGGGTCAGAGAGAGAGGGAGTCACAGACTGAAACAGGCTCCAGGCTCTGAGCTGGCAGTCAGCACAGAGCCCGACGCGGGGCTCGAACCCACAAACCGCGAGATCATGACCCAAGCGAAAGTTGGACGCTTAACCGACTAAGCCACCCAGGCGCCCCAAAGATGGGAGTTTTATAACAAATTATTTTAAATTGACATGATTTCCAAAAGGAGATCCAAAAGCCATATAAACTACGTTATCTTTGACACCATCATGAAAAAAGAACTCCAAAACACACACACACACACACACACACACACACACACACACACACACTCCTCAC
>NW_027532208.1:4800350-4801178 GCF_008692635.1 Crocuta crocuta
ACACACACACACACACACACACACACACACACACACACACTCCTCAAACCATTATTTGTAACTAGAAAACATTTCTTGATGAAGACCAGTTCACACTCACTCGGTACAGGGGTTTTGCTTGTTTGCTTATTTGTAACGCAGAACCATTAGTTTGCTCGTTTTATGGGGTTTGAATCGCTAAGAAAAGCTTTTATGGGCAGATAGGGATGGGTTTGGCAGCCTGACTTCATGAGGCAGACCTGAACATTTGCATTTTCTGGCTTTAATATGCCTAAGTTCACAAACTAAAGTCCTAGTCAACAAGCTTTTTACATGTGAATAGATTACAAAGCGTTTATAGGTCTGAGCCCTTCCAAGACAGTAGTTAATTGGCCTCACAAACAACAGCGGGAGAGTCTCATTATCCTGATTTAACAAAGGAAGACACTCCATCCAGGGAAGTTAAGGGACTGGATCCAGGCCCTCGCGCAGAGTCTAATCATCATTGTCTTCAGTGCCCTTATTGTTGTCACTAATTTTTAACATCCTGGGAGGGCACTGTAACAATCTGTCCTTTTCCTCCAGGAGCTCAGAGATTAATAGACCTTTGACATGACCATTTCTTAAAGAGCTAAGCAGATAATAAAACATAAATATTTATTGAAAGCAATACTCTGATACCTCAGGCCTTCGGCCTTCATTAGACGAAATCAAAGGGACCAAATCCAGAACCATGAGACGTCACTCCTGTGCTGGGTCTCAGTTTCCCCATCTATGGTAGGGAATTAGTGGCAGCTGAGGTCTTCCATCCTAACGATCACTTGTTAATTCTCAGGATCCTGCATAAAG
>NW_027532208.1:4801279-4902583 GCF_008692635.1 Crocuta crocuta
TTATCAAAGTCTATGGGAAATGTGGGAAATGCCGTTTTAACTAAGGATGCAATAGAAGAGAGGATGAAAGCTTCAGGGATAAATGTGTCGACGGCATTGTCATTGTGATGTGGCCCTCACAGCTGCTGACCCAGAAATATGGTTTATTTTTAGAAATTTGGACAAAGCCCGAGCCTGACAGACCACTTATCTCATAGAATTGAATCCAACTAAGCGCCTTGAATGGATAGCAACGTGGTCACCTAATTAGGACTGTGACGAGGTGTCTTTCTCTACTGGACACAACCTACCCAAACGTAGTCAGAAGGGCATAAAGATGAGGAATGGCCCAAGTCAAACGGCTTGGGCCTCAAATGACCTTGGACAACTACTTACCTTCCAGTTTCCTCATCTGCAAAGTGCAATTAATATGCAGAAAGGATGGATTTTGAAAACATGATGCTAAGTGAAAGAAACCAGATACAAAAAGCCACATCTTCCAAGATTCTGTTGACATGAAGTGTGCAGAGTTGGCAAATCCATAGAGACGGAATGCAGATTAGCGGTTGCCAGGGGCTGGGGGGAGGATGGGAAGTGATTGCTTAACAGGTACAGGGGTTCCTTTCCGGGTGATGAAAGTGTTCTAGAACTAGGCAAGTAGTGATGGTGGCACAGCATTGTGAATGTGCTAAATGCCAGTGAATCGTATACTTTAAAATGGCTGAAATGATGGATTTTAGGTTATGCATATTTTACCACAATTTTTAAAAATGCGATTAACAATCGCTTGTCGCCACCCCCTCTCCCCATCCAGCAGGGACAGAGTCAGGACCCGACAGTGGCAATGAAAGTGATGTCTGAGAGGTAGGCAGGCTGCAGCTATTACGTCCTCCACCTCAGGCGTCTTAGACCCACACTGATTGCTCGTATGCCCACGAGGATATCTCCTTCCATAGCCCACATGCACGTGCCTTATCCCATGCATTCTTTTCTTCTTCTAGACTCCCAGAAAACTGGGGCTCAGAGCGGCTCAGAGCTTGTAAGTGACATAGCCAGGTTTGAATCCAGGTTGGGGACCAAAATCTGAGCTCTTGCTATTATAAGACACTGCCTCCTGAGAGCAAAGATAGTAATTTTGATGAATATACATGTACTTTCTGTACTTTCTACACTTCACTAAAGCCTTCCAAACTCTTTACCTTTATTCTCATAATAACCCTGTGGAGTAAGTGTTCTCTCCAGTAATGTGCTTTGCCTAAAGTAGGTGGCCCAGCCCTAAGAGTCTGCTCTTCTTCCCTTGAGAGCAGTTCCCAGGCAGAGTAATTAGATTATAAACAGAAGTAGGGTAGGTCCTGTGAGAACTTTCTAGATCAAGGGTATGGGGGAAAAAAAAAAGGTTTTTGTTTGGGATTTGCTTTGTTTTTATGAACCCTGGATTGCTAGCCAAAAATGTTCCCATCAGATATGGAAATACTGACCCCTCCCCACCCTGAGTCCCCAGCTGAACTACCGCACATTAGCTCAATTAAATGCATGCTTCTCTCCTAAGGAAAAGTCTGGAAAAGAACAGAAGGGGAAAAAAGGCTACAGACAAGAAACTCATGGGAGCATGATGTATTAAGGCTTCTTTCATTAAATTAATATTTATCGAGCATGTACTATGCATGCTTCTAGGCATATTTAGGACACAGAGGTAGATAAGGTGGCTACCTGACTTCTGACCTTGTGAAACTTGGAGACTAATGCAGCATTTGTTACTTAAACCAGAGGGATTACCTAGAAAGCTTTTTAAAATATAGACTCCAGGGCTTTACCCCCAGAAATTAAAAAAAAAATTTTTTTTTATGTTTATTTTTGAAAGAGAGAGACAGAGAGCAAGTGGGGGAGGGGCAGAGAGAGAGAGGGAGACACAGGATCCAAAGCAGGCTCCAGGCTCTGAGCCATCAGCACAGAGCTCAATGGGGGGCTCGAACTCATGAACTGCAAGATCATGACCTAACCCGAGGTTGGACGCTTAACCGATTGAGCCACTCAGGCGCCCCCAAACACAACTAAATCTTATCCCTTGAGTGCTAATTACTCCATGTGGGAACAGGAAGAATCCCGTAAGATCTTGTGGTTCTGCCATCATGAAAGGAAAACAGTTGCCTATATTGCCAAAGCTGCCATTTGGAAGTACTCCACTGCCACAGGATTCTGTCCTTTTCGGCAAAAAATTCAGTAAAAAACAAGACACACCCTCTGTGTATTTGTACTATAAACCATAATCATCAAATCAAATTAAAAAAAAAAGCAACCCTGATTTCAAAGGAATTGTGCTAAAACCTGCAATGCCAAGTTTACCAGAAGACATTTCTCTTGGAAGGCCATGAACCTGTATATGCCTCTAATGCTTTATAAATAAATAATGGACATAAAAATAGCAATAATGAACTTGGAAAAATACTAGCTAATTTACACCATAATAGAAATACCCAGGGATCTTTAACAATTGAAGGACGGATGCCAGCCTCCCTATTAAGTACACCGAGCCATATTATTCCACATGTGAGTGTAATTTCTAAATTGCAGTGTACAATTCAGAAGGGTGTATGCTCTCAGAAAGGCAAAGGAGTATTTATATGAACGCTATTACTCAGCTGCATCATCCCCTGATGCGAAAAATCAAAGGAATTATTGGAACAATGTATTCCTTGAGGCCCAGGAGCAAAATGTTGCAGAAAAAAGCTATCATTAATTTTTATGCAGTTGCAGAGATAAACCAATGCTCTATGCCACGCAAAGCACACAGAGGTGTGAGCCTTTTGTGTGGGTGGCCTCGCTCCCTACATCCCCATGTGGCTAAGAGAGCCACCAGTGCTATGCTTCTGTGTCCTGGGAAAGCTCTGCCCTGACGCTGGCTGTTTGGTTGACACTGAGAATGTTGGGGTCAGTGGCTGTGGATGGATGGGTCACCACACACCAGGGTCCCTTTCCTTTTTTTTTTTTTTTTTTTAAATTTTTTTTTATTTTTTTTTTTATTTTTNAAGCCACCCAGGCGCCCCGTAGGGTCCCTTTCCTAAAACCCAGTTCTGAGTTCCTCATTTTGACTTGTAGGATTCTCCAAAAGCAGCCTCTACCTACCCATGTAGCATCATCTCTACCCCTTGACTTAACTCAGCCATATGGCTTGCTTTAGCCAATAGAGTATGGCAGAAATGATGGTGTCTACTTGTTGCCTCTTACCTCTGTTGGTGTCATGATAAAGTTCTGCTAGTGATCAGGAGAAGGATGAGAGACACATGGAATGGAGGTGGTCCCCAACTAAGCCCAGTCCACAAACCTGTGAGAAATAATCATTGTTTTAAGCCACTGAATTTTGGGGTGATTTGTTTTGCAGCAATAGCTCACTATTGCATACACAATGCTGCTTTGTGCTTTTGTCCCAGCTGCTTAGAACGCTCCCTACCTACAACCTCCATCTTACTTGGAAAACTGCTACTAATCTTGCAAAATGAAACTCAGGGATCCCCTCTTCCAGAAATCCTTCTTGGATTCCCTGCAGATAATGATCAATACCTCCTCTTTGACACACTTTCACTGTGGGGTACTGTGCTATATGTATTAACTTGTCTTTCTCTCTCACTAGACAGTGAACTCCTTAAGGGCAGAGGCTTTGTCTCAGCCCTCTGGCCCCAAGGCAACACGGCGATTAGAGTGGACATTCAGGAAATATTTATGGAATGCGAAGGGATGGACTAGAAGGTTGGGGGAGGGTGATTATCAAGGGTATTTATCAGCTTTGGCTCTCACACTGCAATGTGCCTGGAACATAGCCCAATCCCTGTGACAAAAGGAGAAACTGTTGGCTCCAGCCTGCGGTCTGGATTTCCCTGCCAATCAAAGTTGTCATGGAGAGGAACAGCCTCTGCTATTACTGTTTAGCACAATGAAACTGTTTAGAGGAGAGCCTTACCTTCAGGAAATTCCAATGAGCCTGTTTTATTGTTACCCTCCAACAGTAATGACTCCCATGGGATTAAACAGAGTGTAAAGTAATTGCTAAAACATCCCCTGCCGTGGACAGAGAAGGCTGAACAAGACATAATGCTCCCACTTCACTTGAGAGGGAGGGGCTCGCTCATGGAAACTAAGTGTGTTATTGGAGCCTCACAAGGTAGGAAGAGGGAACCAAGGGAGGAAAGATACAGGGTCATGCAGTAGAAAGAGTCCAAAGTTGGGAAACAGACCATCTGGGATTGAAGTCACACCTCAAGTCACTTCAACCTTCTAAATCTTGGCTTGCTCCTCTGCAAAATAGGGATATAAAATATATCCCTTCTAAAGATTGTAATGATAAAAGAGATAACACAACATACATGAAAACTTGGTGCAAAAAGGCTCAATGATTTTAGTCCACTCTCCTCCTATGGAAGTTTGGAGTAAAAACGTATCAGAACAAATACATAAAAATTAAGGGACCCCCGAGCCAAGAAAACATAAGCTCCAAAGAGATCGTCTTACCAGAAAATCAAGTAGGAAGCAGCTCAGTGGGAATTAAAGGGTACTGGAAACCTCCTTCCCACCAACAGAGAGCCATGTGGCTAGATTCTGGCTGGGAGTCAGTAATTCTCAAATGTCTTTCTCTCACAAAAATGGTTCCATGTTACAGGAGTGCTGATGCATAGGGGAACATAGCAATACTCTCAACAATAGCCGAAACATGGAAAGAACCTAAGTGTCCATCAACTGACAAATGGATCAAGAAGATGTGGTTTATCTATACGATGGAATACTACACGGCAATGAGAAAGAATGAAATCTGGCCATGTGTAGCAACATGGATGGAACCTGAGGGTGTTATGCTGAGTGAAATAAGTCAGGCAGAGAAGGACAGATAACATATGTTTGCACATATAGGTGGATTAGGAGGAAGCTAATGGAGGACCATGGGGGAGAAGAAGGGGGAAAATAGTGGGGGAGAGGGAGGGAGGCAAACCATGAGAGACTCTTGAATGCTGAGAACAAACTGAGGGCTGAGGGGGGTGAGGGAGAGGGGAAGGGGGTTGATGGGCATGAGGAAGGGCACTTGTTGGGAAGAGCACTGGGTGTTATATGTAAACCACTTGACAATAAACTAAAAAAATGGTTCCATGAATGGATGACCTGAACAGTCATAGAAGGTCCTATGCTCATAAGGGTTTATGCTTGGTTTAATACTCTGCTGTCACTATATTTAAATTCTTTGTAATATTTGAACAAGAAGTGCCAGATCTTTATTTTGCATGGGGCCCTACAATTAAAAAGCCAGTTCTGTGCTCTTGTTCTTCAGTTGAAATAGATAAGGGGTGGGATATTTTTTTATCTAGGAGTTCCTGTCTGCTAAAAGATATGTGTAGTTCATAGGGCCCAGCCCATTGGGAAATTCTAGCTGGAAAGTCCTCAGAGCTGTCACTACCATATAAAAATTCCTAGGAGAAAACACTCTCCTGTAGACCAGAACTATCAGAGAAGATGCCTTCCACTGCAAGTAACAGGATGTGGGTCAAGGGTGACTTAGATGATAAAGATGAGGAATTATCTACCTGGAAACCTGGTAAGAAGCTGTATCAGGAGGATTTGGCCTCTCTGCGACTCTCATTGTCTTGAATCTGTGGTCACAATACGGAGGTAGCCATTCTAAACACAAGTCTTCCCCTAAGAGGGGGAAGGGGAAAAGAGGTCTCTTCCCATATTTCCTATTTTTATTAGAGGATATAATCCTTTCCAGAAGTCCCTAGCAGATGACTCTTTGGGTCTCATTGTGCAGAGCTGGGACAGACGACCACAGCCAGCTACACGGAGGCCTGCTGGGCAAGTATAAATCTGCCAGTAGGGAAGGAGAGGACTCTGACTGCCTTACTGTGATCTGAACAATGGTGGTTCCTATGCCCAAGGAGGAAGGATGAACGGCCAGTGGACAGGTGGCCTCGGATTAGGTGTCTCCCACTTCCATAGCTGTCCTCACTTCTGAGAAGCTGATGGGAGCCTGCCTTCTCCTTGCTGACCAAAATACACCGTTCATTGCTCCCACCGTTCATTGCACCATTCCTTGTTGTATGGGGAGTTAGGACAGTTCATCATCCCATGAGGACAACGCAAAGGGGTCTTGGGCATCGGTTTTGGAAACACTCAGAAACTCTATGTTCTTGAATAATTTCTGTATTCACTCTGAGCCCCAGTTTTTTTCTCTCCTATAGAATGAGAACAATGATGATTACTATAGAAGGCTGTGGAGAGGGCCACATGCGATAATTCTGTAAAACATTCAGTAGATGTTAGTTCTCTCTAACCATGGCATTCTAGGTAAAGAAACAGCCCCAGATGAGTTAAAAACTTACCTAAGTTAACAAAGTCTGAGAAGGGTAGGCCCAGGCCCTGTGCCACCTCTCTGCTCCTGGAGAATTCTCCCACCCAGAACATTCCAACACTTTCCTTTGAGCCTTGATGACTTCTAGGTGTTCAAAGGCTTCTTGCTAAAATGCAAATACTCCCGGGAAAGGGACCACCATTATGAGCTAACACCAGATGGAAGATGGCTTTTCTGGCAAAGAAGATCTCGGTGGGCAAAAGAGGGTAAGAAACAGGCTGAGAGGCCCCACAGGGGCCTTCCTACTTTGCAATTTTTGTCTCCAAAATCACACCCAAAAAAGTCAGGCGTGTGTAACACAGAGTGTTGCGACCTCAAAAATATTTGTATTTTCTCTGAGCTGACAGAACAAGGGTAGAAATGTAATGTAGAATCGTGTTAAGTCCTATTAAATTAAGGCAGTGTTCAGATCCTGGCATGGAGCTTTAGATAATAACAGTTTATTGATTTGCGAATTGTGTTGAGTCAGAATTAGGCCTGTCAGCATAAAGCTGGGTTTTGGCAATGTGATTATTTTGCAGCGACACAGCATTTGAATATCAATATCAATAACATTTACCTTTAGAGAAGAAAAAAAAAGAAACACCTGCTATCATGACTATCAGGATTCAGAAACCTCCCTGTATGAGGCATTAGGTGGGAGGGCCCACAGGTCTCTGGCCCTCCCCGCCCAGGCCTGGGACATCAGTACTCCGGGGGAAATACAGACACCACACTACAGCCTTACTACTGCATTAGTCTCCCCAGGGGCCCAGCCCCAGGCTCATATTCCACTGTTCACAAACTGTATTCTCCATTGTTTTAGTCTGTTCTGGCTGCTATAACAAAATACCAGTCTATGTGGCTTATAAACAATAGGCATTTCTTAACGTTCTAGCAGCTAGAAGTCCAAGATCAAGGTGCCAGCTGATTTGGTGTCTGGTGAGAGCCTGCTTCCTGGTTCACAGATGATGGTCTTCTTACTGTGCCTTCATATGGAGGAAGGGGAAAGAGAGCTTTCTGGTACCTCTTTTATAAGATACTAATTCCATTCATAAATGTTCAGCCCTCGTGACTTAATCACCTTCTAAAATCCCCACCTCCTAATGCAACCATTGGGGATTAGGTTTCATGATGTGAATTTGGGATGGGGGGACAACATTCAGTATATAGCACCTACCCATCTGCCTTCACCATTAAATGAAAAGTAGCAAGAAATCTACAAGCTGTGATTTGAAAACGCTTAAGAGTCCAGTTCCCCAAACATTACTCTTCCCTGACCTCAAGCCTGGAATGCAAACCTCAATTCCCTCATTGGTGGTGCATATATTCTATTTCAACCCCTACTGGTTTACTGCAATTCAATTCTGCCACTAGCCAACTGCATGTAACACAGAATTAAGTCCTCCGTCCTCCATAAGATTGTCCTCACTTCAGATGTCAGCTGGACCTTGGCTTTCTCAGGCCACGAGTGCTTTTAACTAATGGCTACAAATCTGGGGGTTCCCATGACCCCCTCAGATTTGATAATTTGTCAGAATGAGTCGTAGAACTCAGAAAAGCATTGTACTTATGATTACAGTTTTATTACAAAGAATATAAATCCCAACTGGGTAAATGAAAAGACACATAGGGCAAGATCTAACAGGGTCCCAAATGCAGAGCGTTCATACTGTCTCCCTGTGGAATGGGGATACTTGACCTTCCCAGGACATCCATGCGTTCACCAATCAGGAAGCTCCACTGAGCTCTGGTGTCTAATGTTTTTAGTGAGGTTTCATGACATCAAGATGAATAATGAAGTCACTGAGCATGTGATTGAACTCAGTCTCCAATCCCCCTGCTGCTTACAGGTCAAGCTGGCTCCAAGTCCCAACCCTCTAATCACATGGTTGGCCTTTCTGGTGACCAGCCCTCATCCTGACATCCTGATGCTACCAGGGAGCCCACCCCCACCGTGAGTCATCTCATTAGCATAAATTCAGGTGTGACAGGAGGAAGGGCTCATGAATAACGAAGACACTCCTGTCACCTGGGAAATTCCAAGGGTTTTAGAAGCTCTGTGCCAGAAACCCAGACAAAGACTAGACAAATTATTATATAACACACATGTGCTGCCTTTGGAGCATAAAAATAGCTAGGCAGGTAAGCCATGGGACCCTTGAGTCTGTCCTTTTCCCTTTCAAGAGGAGACACTAAAAAAGCTAGTTACCTTTGTTTTTTGTTTCTAATTTCTTTTTCTTTTCCTGAATCAATATTTCTCTTCCTGATACCCCAGTCCAGTGATTCTGGATCACTAAAGCTTCACCCGGCCAAAATACCAAATTAGGACCTCTCCTCACCTCTGGCCCCAACCTCCTGATCACAAACATATCTCGGGATCAACCACTAACTTTTGTTTCAGTGACATTATAAACTCACAGACATTGTAAAATACAGTACTCATTTTGTATTCCTCACAGTCAGCACCTATTAAACTGCCAAGAACTTATCTGGTGCTCAATAAATACTTGTTCAGTTTAATTAGCTGGTTAATCTGAATATTAGCTATAACGTATCCAATTCAGAAAACCACAAACATTTAATGAGCATGAACGGTAAACCACGCTCTTGAGAAATAACAGTGAATGAAGCATACATAGTCTCTGGTCCTGAGGACTTGACTATGGTGTGGGGAAGACAAGAAAATGAATATAATATTCTCATTATAAAATTTAAATTCTATAATAGAAGTAATAGCAAAGTAGTGTAGGAACCTTCACAATGATGTTTGGGCTGCAATGTGTGTGTTGTGGGTTTAGGAGGTAAAATGCAAAGGATGGAATTCACAGAAGAGAAGGAGCCTGAGCCATCATTAATTGGAGGAGTTAGACACCAGTGGAAGAGCATAAGTACATTTCAGGCAAAGTACAACTGGGGGTGGGGGGAAGGATGGGACTACAAAAGGGACCTGTAGAGTAATTTTAGGATGGTAGGACTATTCCAAATGGAAATGGGGTGCATATGTCAAATATCATGCTTTTGTCAAAACCCATAAACCTTTCTATCACAAAAAATGAACTTCAGTGTATGCAGATTTAAGTCAACCAGGAGATGTGGAGATCTTAGGATGAAACACAGACTGTGACAAAAGAATTGAACTGTTTTACAAATGTATGAAGGGGGTTAGGGAAAAGAAGGGCTGATCTAGGGGCACCTGGGAGGCTCGCTCATGCTCTCTCTCTCAGATAAACAAACAAACAAACAAATAAGGGACTCCTGGGTGGCTCAGTCAGTTAAGTGACTGACTCTTGGTTCATGAGTTTGTGCTCTGTGCTGACAGTGTAGAGCTTGCTTGGGATTCTGTCTCTCTCTTTCTGCCCCACCCCTGCTCAGGTGCTCTCTCTCTCTTTCTCTCTCTCAAAATAAATAAAAATAAAAGTAAAATAAAATAACTGAAAAGATGAGTGTGTTAACCTAACAGGGACTTTGGGGAAAGGCCAAGGGGACAGACATTGTGGTCTGAGCCTGTGGTCTGAGCCTGTAGGAGATCTGGCTGCAAACACGCATCAAGCAAAATGAACTCTAGACCCCACCTCAGAAGAGGTTGGGACTGAGCAGAAAGCAGTGGCAGGTGGCATACACCAAGCCCTCTCCAAGGCTGTCATGTTCAAAACTCCCTGACATGGTGAAGCCTTCCCATTTCCACATTCAGTTTGAAACCCTTTCAAACATGACGATAGATTTCTCTCGACACAGAGCTCTTTTTAAAAATGTTTATGTGACACACAAGAACTAGAAGGTCCCCATCCATCTCTAATTTCAGCCTTGAAATTAGAATTTGTTCCTTTAAGAAACAAGGAGCTTCAGATGTCCAAAGTCAAATTGACAACACGGGCTATGAGCGGTGTAATCTTATAATTACTCCTGAAGAATGGCTGAGCAAAGCTAGAACGTGGTGAGAAAGACAGGCATTGACAGATGACAGACAGTACAAGTTACAGAATCCAGTTTCAACACTGACTGGCAGTGTGATGATCCTGGGCAATTCACCAAGCTTTACATAGCCTCCCTTTCCTCATGTAGATAGTAAGGTTAAAAAAAATAGTGACTTGGAGCTCCTGGGCGGCTTGGTAGGTGGAGCGTTCAACTCTTGATCTCAGAGTCTTGAGTTCAAGCCCCACGTTGGGGGGGTGGGGAGGGGGCGCCTAGATACAGTAGCCCACAGTAGGGTAATTGTGAGAACTGAAGGAAAGACCATGTTTGGCACATACTGAGTCCTTGAATAAATGTTAGCTTGTAGCAGCACAGTAACTGTAATATTTGCCTCCTTAGCTTCATGTGTATAGTGATTTTGGATGGAAGGAGCAAAAATTTCTAGAAGTACTGCAGAAATGTTCTCAGTTACATAGTCCCTCATCAGCTTGCCAAGACTGCATCATATTTTGCAGTAAATGAGTAATAAAACATTGAATCAATTCATTTTGTCACTAGTTTACAACTTCAGGAAAAAGAAGGCTGATTTAAAAGGGAGGGGGTAATGTGAGTCAGTTATTTCTTTTTATTTATTGTTTTTTCAGACGGCTGGCATTTGTCAAGTCTCGTGTTGAGAGGAAAAGTCAGTCTCCCAGCTGTGGTTTTTCCAAGGACTCCCAAAGGAAGCAAAGGTGACACCCACTGTGATGTCACAGACTTTCTGGGGGAAAAAAAAAATCACGATGCCCTTGGCAGGCCAAACAGAGAGGAATGCTGTAGGCAAGATTGCAAGATTTGTAAAACATCAGCAAAAACAAATCCCCCCTATTTAAAGGATGACATTTGATGGAAGCACAATGGAATTCGCTCTCTTTGTAACAAAAATTTAAGGGCAGTTACCTTGCAAGGAAAGAAAGAAAATGTAATTAATGAATGCCATTTGGTTTTGTCCATAATGAAGAAGACACAATGTGCCGCTATTCACTTCCTCTGCATTCAGAAGACACGTCTCATGCAAATACACGATTTTATTTTAGGTTATTAGTTCGGTGATGGATTGAAACCAGGAACCCTGAACATAGCAAAGAACATTTTCTTCTAGTTCCTTTTACTTGGAACTAGAATATATGCAGCTTGGTGTCCTACATATTGTGAGCAGCTCAGAACTGTTGGTGATTTTGACCTTGAGATGAGTGACTTAGAAGAGACATCATTAATTGTAAATCTTGAGTATCAACAAATACTTTTAAATATTATAATTGATGTCAGGGACTGAGGATAAATTAGAGCAGGGATTAAAGGCCACTCAAGAGCTATGCAGTTGTAGGCACCTAGGTCTTAGGCTGATCATCTTCTGAGTGGGAATATACCAGGAGGGCTTCCCCCTTAAATTAAGTATTTAATTAAGCATTAAGTGAGAGGACATCTGTCATAGTCAGGACAGGGCCTGACAAGAGATAAGACATCAATCCATAGTCCTCTTTGTGATATCCATTCTCTTCGTCAATGATTGGCAAATACCTCTCCGTGGCTGCAATAGGGGAAGGAAAATGTCTCCTCTACCTTATAAGGTCTCTGGCTGGGCCTAAGAATTAAAATGGCATGAAACAGATTAACAGAAGAAAAGCATACAAACTCTGTTCAGCAGTTTTTATACCTGCGTGGGAGCCTTCACACACAAAATGAAGACCCAAAGAAGCAGTTAGGGCCCAAAGTTTATGTGTTAGGTTGGACAAAGAGTAGCAAATTGCAAAAACATGACAAAATGCATAGATCTGGGCTAGCATAGTTAAATGTGGAAAAGTAACTAGGAACGCAAGAGTTAGTTTAACAAGGTTTGTTTGTACAGATTCCTCTCCACCTTGATTCCTCATCTCTGGTGATAAGAATGTTTCTTTCCTCCTGGCACTAGATTGGTACCTTTCCCAAGGGAGTTTTATCTCCTGCCTTCAAGAAGAAAAAGGAAGGTCAGAGTGCCCTTTTTACATCTGCTATTCTTCAGGTGCCTTTAATTTAAAATACTCACTATGCCAAAGTGGCTTGTTTGGGGGTGGCATATTGGGATATCTATCCTACCCTGCCTTCACATACTTGGGGCACAACCCAAGTCAAAGGCAATAAAATAGTCAGAACTGACTCGTGAGATAAGAACTCTTATTCCATCTACCTCACTGATGAGGAAGCAGGTGCAGAGAGGTGGACTTGCCCAAAGGCACACAGAACCATAACTTGAACCCGGTTTCCTTTGACCGTAGAGCAGTTCTTTGCATTTCTGAACATCTGTCTCTCTAGGGAGGGGCATGAGAGTCATTAGAAGACAGGCTTCCCACCACCCATAAAACCTCCTGGGCAATGAAGAAAGGGTGACCTTGGGAAAGGAGTAGGGTGTCGGAAGGCATTCAGAACCCTCTCCAGGAACCCCTTCTCCACAATGGCAGCTGATATGATCCCCATGGGATCTAAGACCCCCAACCCCAAAGATGCACAGGTAGCATTGTCTCTGAAGCTGCCCAGGCTACGGCAGAGGAGGGAGACCCAGAAGGCAAGAGCAGAGGCTGCCTGGTACTCAGCTCACCGCTAGCCTAAACCTGGAGAGAAAGGGGCACCTGGGTAGCTCAGTCGTTTAAGCCCCCAACTTTGGCTTAGGTCATGAACTCACTGCTCCTGAGTTTAAGTCCCACATCGGGCTCTGTGCTGACAGCTCGAGCCTGCAGCCTACTTTGGATTCTGTCTCCCTCTCTCTGCCCCTCCCCCACCCAAGGTCTGTCTGTCTCTCTCAAATATAAATAAACATTAAAAAAAATTTTTTTTTAAAGATGAAGGAGAAGACAGTATTTCATAGTGGAATATCATTGTAATACATGAATTCATTACGGACTTTTCTCAAGCCATATTTTTATCTCTTTACAAAAGTAATACATATTCATTATAATAAGCTTGGAAAACATATCAAAAAAAGAGGAAAGTAAGTCAGTTATAATACCACTACCAAACAGCACCACATTTAAGAGTCTGGTGTATTAATTTGTTTTGCTTTATGTAAATGCATACATTAATGGCCAAAAAAGAAAAGTCATAGTCCGGTTTTATTTTACATTTTATGACCTGCTTTTCAGGTCCCATTTCATTCACCTTTTCCCAAAGCGTGAGTGTTCCCCTCTGAGTCCCATTTAACGGCTGCAGACACGGTACTCTCTTTGTCCGTGTACTAGAACTTCAACAGTCTCAAATTCTGAGATGTCAAGGTAGTGTGTAGCTTTTTACTACTACAATACTCTTTGTACAAACAGATTTAACCCATTCATGATTATTTCTAGAAGAAATTTCTAGAACAAGGCACAAATTGTGCCTCAGTTATTGAATGCAAACAACACTGGTAATGCACTTTAATAATCAAAATGCAACCAGATTAGAGCAAGGACAGCCTTAGTCTGTCCTTTCCTACAGGGCCTGCTTCCCTTCCAGAAATTTCCCCTTCTACCTTCCTGTTATGTTATCAAGAGAACAGCCCTAACTAGCATTGGTTTATCCAGGAAACAATGGGGCCCACTCCCCACATACGGATACAGCTGAGGTAATCCACTGGCCAGATTTTATCTAATTTTTAAAATTCCTATCCTTTTAAAAACAGGATTGCTTTCTGGGTTGCTGACTCATTCCTTTGAAGGTAAAAGACCTATTAACATATAAAAGAACAGTACACCTGGGCAGATCACCCACCAACTCAGATAATCTGTCTTCCTGGAAAACTACTTACCACTATATAAAAGTTCACTTCTAAACTCCCAACGGGGTTTGACCTATTCAGGTTCCTTCAGTGATGAGAAAGGCTCATTGATCCCGAAAACCTAAAAAGCCTGGGATCTTAATAAGGAAAGATCGGAAGCTACTGACAACGGAAGCTGTGCTTGGAGTTCAGGATCAATTCAGTTCCAGTCTGTTTGCGAAAAGCTAATTATGGCAGAAAACTATGATTAATTTTTGAATAAACAATATAATGACTCGAGTGTGTTATTAGTGACTGGAGAGATGAAGCATACTTAGTAGAAGATGCCTTAGTCAGACATGTAATTCTCTCCTTAGCTCAGTAAAGTTGAGTGTGGCAAAAATGCCAGAATCAGCTTTGCAATTGGAATATGCAATTTAGAATAAGTAAAGATTACTCCCAGGTAGTTTATTGCTTTAACTACATCGACGCATGTCCCTGTAGCAGACAATATAATGGCTCCCATTTCATTTTTGGTTTGCGCCAAATATCTTCAGTTAGTTTTGCTTTATTGGCTTCATGCAATTTATTGCAGCACTAGAATACGATTGTAATGCAACTAGTATTTTAGTTTTATCTTCCACTGGTAATTTTTCTTCTTTATGGTGACTATACTGTCTGCATTAATACAAGCCATAGAAATTATACAGTGTGCAAACTTGTTTTCGGCAAGTCCCTTTCTCAGGAAGAGGAGAGCCTTAAGAGCCAACTCCCATAACATGGTGATAGCCAAGTATTTGCCAGAGGAGAGGCATCAACATGTATTTACAGCATTTACAACTCCATAAAGTGATTTATTTGACTAAGAATTACTAGAAAGCCTAATGTTCCCATGGATTCAAAAAGAGGTGAAAAGTTTTTTAAGGTCTTCTAAGTATTCTTTCTCTTTTAGAGAGAGAGAGAGAACACGAGAAGGGCAGAGGGAGAAAGGGAATCCTAAGCAGGCTCCATGCTCAGTGCAGGACCCAACGCAGGGCTTGACATAGGGCGTGATCCCACGACCCTGGAATCAGTACTCAAGCTGAAATCAAGAGTCAGACACTCAACCAACTGAGCCACCCAGAGACTCCTAAGTATTCTTAAATGCAAACCCAGTGCCAAAGGTTGTAGGTAACATTTGGGGAAGACTAGAACCTGTCAGATATTCTTCAAAAATATGTTTATTTAGCCTGCTCTATGTTTATTGATTTCACCAACTTCGCACCACTGCTAGGGAATTATTTAACTATTTCCAATTTGCTGAAAGTTGGCTAAGCAATGTGCCAAATAGGATTTTACCTAGAATTAGGCCAGATCAATAATATCCATCATCACATTAAGGGTGGTTTCCAATGAAAGGAAGAAAGAGGACTGGATGGTCCAGTCCTGAGAGCACCTTATTCTAGGCATGTTTGCAGAGCTGTATAAGAAAAGAACCAAAATTGGGGCACCTGGGTGGCTCAGTCAGTTAAGTGTCCAACTTGAGTTCAGGTCATGATCTCACTGGCCCATTCTGACAGCTCAGAGCCTGGAGCCTGCTTTGTATCCTTATGTCTGCCTCTCTCTGCCCCTCCCCCACTCACACTCTGTCTTCCCTCCTTCAAAAATGAATAAACATTCAAAAAAAATTTTTTTAAAGAAAGAAACTACATTAAATCACGTTAGTCTTTTAGGCCCTGCTGAAAATGTATCTCTCAAACATGTTCTTTCATCCTACCTAAATTTTGCTGTAAGTAATTTATCCCATAGACTAAGTTATACCTCTTTGAGAGTCCCCTGTTAAAATCCAGATTTCCCAGGGGCGCCTGGGTGGCTCAGTCAGTTGGGCGGCTGACTTCGGCTCAGGTCATGATCTCGCGATCCATGGGTTCGAGCTCCACATCAGGCTCTGTGCTGTCAGCTTGGAGCCTGGAGCCTGCGTCAGATTCTGTGATTCCCTCTCTTTGCCCCTCCCCCGCTCAAGCTCTGTCTCCCTGTCTCAAAAATAAAATAAACAGTAAAAAAATAATAATAAAATAAAATAAAATCCAGATTTCCCAGCATAGCAAATTATTACCAGCCATTACTTCTTAATAAAATGAGTTTATCAAATTAATATACAAACACGGCAGAGCCAATGCATATGGGGTGATTATATTTTTATGGAGGAGGGGAAAGTCCAAAACATGAGTTCTGCACACAATAATCTCAGATAGCACACTATAGTGGAAGTCCAAGGGTAGCCAGGAAACAGCCCAGAATAGTGGGTTCCAGTGGACAGGAGTGCTGGGAAACCACAGGAGGGCCCAGGAAGGGAAAATACAAATGACTTTTAGTAAAAAATAATAATTCCAAGTGTCAGTAAGTATGTGGAGAAACTGAAACCATCATGCGCTGATGGTGGGAATGTAAAGTGGTGCAGCCACTGTGCAAAACAATCTGGCAGTTCCTCAAAAGGACCCAGCAATTTCATTCCTAAATATATACCCGAGAGAACTGAAAACCTATGTCCACACAAAAGCTTCTACAGGAATACTCATAGCAATGTTATTCATAAAAGCTAAAAAGTAGAAGCAACCCAAATATTCATCAACACTAATGAATGGATAAAGAAAATGTGGTATATCCATACAATGGAATACTATTTAGCAAGAAAAAGAAATGAAGTACTGATACATGCTACGGTATGGATGAGACTTGAAGACATGCTACATAAAAGCAGGCAGTCACAAACAATCGCATTTGTGTGATCCCACCTATATGAAAAGTTCAGAACAGGCAAACTTATAGACACAGGAAGTAGATTAATAGTAGCCTAGAGCTGGGGGATAGAGGCCGTGGGGGAGTAACTACTAATGGGCATGGAGTTTCTTTTGGGAGGATGAAAGTGTTTACAATTAGATTATGATGATGGTTGCACGACCCTGTGAAAGTACTAGCAAACACTGAATTTTGTACTTTAATAAATTAAATGGTATGTACATTATATCTCAATAAAGCTATTGACACTATTAATAGTACTTGGACTTAACCCAGGCTCCTCATTCAGTCTTATTACCTATATTTCTATTTTTTTAATGCTTATTCTTTTTTTCTTAATTTTTGAGAGAGAGTGTGCGAGTGGGGCAGGGGCAGAGAGAGAGGGAGACAGAGGATCTGAAGTGGGCTACAAGCTGCCAGTTCCATGTAAGACTTGAACTCAAGGAACTATATATGAGATCAGGACCGGAGTCAAAGTCAGATGCTTAACCAGATGAGCCACCCAGTTACCCCATTACCTATCTGTCTAATTAACTTATAACTAACTTATTCTGAAACTGCATAAAAATGGAACCTAAAACTTAAAATGTAAAGGCTGCAAAGCCAAAAACCCAGTAGAACTGGATATGAATCTGAGCTCCATCATTTGTTGGACCCCTGAAGTGGACGGTTTGCCTAGAGCATCGCTTCTGATTCTTGCCCTGACCAAGCATCAAGTACCAGCCTCCCAACCTATTTACCATCTCATCTTGCTGTGAGTAAACACATATGTCTTCAAAATAAGTTCCAGATTTTAAGTTTTCATAAATAAAATTCTGGGAGCCAAAGGATTAAAAAAAAAATCATTCACTAGGGACAGATTAAACATATTTCTGAATGTCATCCAACATATCTAAGCTGCCAGAAGGATGGTGACCTGGTCTCTTAGATTGAATGTCTGGGAAGAAAAAAATAAAAACTTGACAAAATTAGGGAGCTGACATCACAATTGGAACACATAGAAGACTACATCAAAATCCAAATTCAAAGCCTCTCATTTGCCAAAAATTCATTTTTAATGAAATTTAGATTTAGCCTTAATAGATTTGGTGGCATTGGTGCCCATAACATGACTTCTGTAAGAAACTGTCGGAAACCAAGTAACTACTGATACCTGAGAGAGTTAGTCTTTTGGAGCTTACAGTCTGAACAACACCCCTCTGTGTTTCATAGAATCCTGAATTCTCTACAGCTGAGTATAGGAATTTCCTCCATCCTGGCCTGCTTCCCTTCCAAAAACTCTCCATTCTCCTTCTACCTACCTGTTATGTTATCAGGAGAATAGCCCTACCTCTACCATTGGTTTATCCAGGAAACAATGGTGCCTGCTCCTCAGATAGCCCTGGATATGGCTGAGGTAATCCACTGGCCAGATTTTATCTAATTTTGTAAATAAATGTCCTTTTAAAGACAAGATTGGTTTCTGGGTCGCACCTTTAAGACAAAGTGTAGACATTTACCACAATCCTTACTGATAATTCTATACAAAATGACTTTTTAGATTATAGGTCCTTTGGACTGAACACAAAGTAGAGTTTACCCCATCTTCAAAAAGAGCTTTCCCATCACCCATCTAAGATTACAAACTCATTAACTTGAAGGATTTATTCTCAAAATTCCATATTGTCTTTCTTCTCAGTAAGCTTGTCAAGAAAGCATCTTTCATGAAGAGCAAAAAGGTTTTAGGTACAACTTATCCATAAGAACAATTCTATTATTTGCTTCTTGTATACGATAAATCTTCTTGAGAAGTTAGTTATGAACAATGTAAGACTTCATAACACACTTATTAGTCTATCATCAGCCTTTGATTCTCTGGACAGGGACTGTCTTTTCACTAAACTTGATGATCTTGGCAAACATCCCAGATGATTAACATTGCCCAAAACCCATATCATAATACTATTGCCAGAATCAGAATGGCTAGGCATGATCTTAGGTCAGACAAAATTCCATTTTTAAGCAGGATAAAATAGGGCTTTCTATATCCTACTTCATTTTAATTTGTACATATTAGACAACTTGATTCTGTTTCAGATGCATGGGATGCCTGCCTTTCTACCATAGTTAATAGGAAGATAAATGAGTTACATGGACATGCAGAGGGGGGAACTTTACAACATGAAAAGACTTAAGACCCAACTCAGACTGTTGGCCAATTGCTGTCAAAAAGAACAGTTCAAATTCAACTATGCAAAAAAATTTTTTTAATTTGATTTGGGCAACAATCTATCGATGTTTAAATAACACTACAGAGCTTCATCCATCATATTATTGCATTCTATAATCGAAGGGTATGATTTTTAGCTAATTCATCCTGGTGGGCCTATGTGTTTCCAAAGAGGGATTAGCTGGGTCTCCCTTTAGTTCACTCCATGTCCGGGAAGGCAACTAGAACCATGGCTTTCTAATTTTCCTTGCCACAATGTTCTCTTCCTGGTTCCATGATGTGAAATTGTAGGGCCTCAAATGAGAATTACTCCAGGCTTCCGAGTATATTTCTCGCTTCTTTTTAAGGAAGATGTTTCTTGTCAACAGGCTCCCCTGTGGCTTACCACCATGCAAACTTGAGATAACCCCTCCTTCAGGACAAAAACATAGGGTTCTACAATTTCTTTTCTGAGTGGAAAGTCATCTTTGTTAGTTGGGACCTAAATTACATATCTGCTGCTTTCCTGGATAGTAATACAATAGACCCATCCAGCTTCATGCACTGAAACTGACTCTACATGATCAATCAGAAAAGGAGAGACTGACTTGTTTGTTGCTTGGTTGGCTGGATGGTTGGTTGGTTGGTTGGTTGGTTGGTTGATTAACTGTCTGCTTATTATTTTATGGATATTGAATAGCACATGGAATCACCATGGAATGGAGAACCAGATTTCAGGTTCAGCTTCCAGAAGCAATTCCCAAACCACACCTCAGAACTGAGTTGATGAGGAAACCATTGACACTGGCTCTAAGATCTGAACACTTTAATTGGCCCCTCTCCCTCTTTAACATCAGGAACACCAATCTGCCACCACTGCTGCTGCCTCCTGTACTCAGAAAACCTCCATATCCCTGCCTTCTTGTAATTCTGGGACCAGAGTTAAAGTCTGATATGGATATAACCAACTGGCAGACTCTAAGTCCTACGTCTGGGCCCTGGTTTCAAGGGACACTAAAAATAAACAAATATAGACTATTTTTAGGGTCTATGCAGGATAGTTTTTGCCCCAAACCAAGACTCAAAACAGAAGCATTTCCTAAGCCAAGAATTGGAATCAGTTGCTCCCTGACCGTGATGAATGACAAATATCTACTACAACTACCGTTTGAGACCATACTTCCAAAAGTATCATTATAAAACAACTAGTATTTAAGAATGAGAGTTTATGCAAAGAGCAAGTTAGCTGTTCTTTTAGGTCAACAACATCAGTGGTTCTAAAACCTAACTATCGATCAGAATGATTAGGGTGACCTTTGTTCAGGTTTCATACATGGAGATTCTAAGTTAGTAGCTCAGAGTCTGGGCCTTGAAATGTATATTTTTAACAAATCTCTGGTAATTTAAGTACAATCTTTAGTGATTTTGGAAACTATTTGTTGAAACCTGTCCTTATACTCTTAGCAAAGAGAAAAGAAACATGAATCTGTATTAGTTTTGGTACTTACGTCCGAGAAGTCTCCACATAAAAAAAAAATCCATCCACATATTCCATAGTTACTATGGAGGACACCAAAATTAATAAGTGATGATTAATTTAAGTGTGGTTTATCTATATGATGAACTCTTATAAGGAAATTTAAAGTGTTCATTATAAAAAGTATTTGACGGCATAGGAAAATACCCATTACACAATATCAAGAGAAAAAAGTATAATACTCAATATTATGGGGTGTGTGTGTGAGAGAGAGAGAGAGAGAGAGAGAGAGAGAGACGTGCTCTCAACCATGTGAAATAAACATACACATAAGTGGCAAAAGTGAAATTAAATGTGCGTACTACACACCTCCCTTTTCCACCAATGAATGGAAGAGAGGCCAGAAAAACCAGGAGGATTTAAACACAGAAGCTAATTCTGTCAACATAATAAATATCTGGGAGAAAGAAGGTAGTAAAGAGAAAAGGCTTTGGTTACAAAAGAGAGAAAGTGTCTTTTGAGAAGTGGCTGTGACTTCTCAAACCTGTGGCTGCAACATAGGTTTTGTCTTTCCTACTAAGTATAGAAGAGAAAGCATGTTGGCCAGGGACGGGGTGTCTCAACTTCAGCACTACTGACATTTCAGGCTGAATAATTCTTTCTTGTCAAAGGGGAGCTGACTGGGGGGCTGTCCTGTGTATTCCTAGCCTCTGCATAGTAGATGTCAGTAGCATCATCCTGCCCCTCCTCCCCAGTTCTGACAGCCAGAAATATCTCCTGACATTGCCAAATGTCCCCTAGGGGGCAAAATTGCCCCTGATTGAGAACCACGTCCTTGGAAGTGGCTAAGCACCAACCTGGGCAAACTGAGTAGCAAACCCTCCTGAGAACACAGCCAACTCGGAGCAAGCAGAACTAAGCAAGGAGGGAATGATAATGTGGGTCACTTTGTTGGTGCCCAGAAAAAGCCTTCCCTGAGGCCAGACTTAACTGGAATCTTTCTAGGAGCTTGTAAGTACCCCCCAATCCCACTTTGTTTTCGATGTTTCATAAATCACTCTCTCTGATGCCCTTAAAGTCTTTTTTAAGAAAACCAAGCATAGTGGAGAAGCTGGGGGGGCGGTGGGGGGGGGACCAGAATGTCTAAAAACACCTTCTACTGGTTGGAGGGATGGATCATCTACCCAGGGTTCCAGGTGGTAAAATGGTCACTTGAGAGAAATAAAAATCCCCAGCTGGCACCATTTGCAGGACTGGAGTCCAAGTTCACAACCAGTGACAGGGTGCAGGAACTGCATAGTAAGAATTTAATATATATATACTAGCCTAGAACAATGAAATTTGAAGGGCGTACATGGAATCATCTGGTTATGGCACCTCTGAAACCCAAGGTCATGAGTTACCCAAAGATAATCCATTCCCATTCAAGATGGGCTCTCATTTAAAAATTCTTTAATGGGGGGCGCCTGGGTGGCTTAGTNAGAGAGAGCATGCACACAACTAGGGGAGGGGAAAAGGGAGAAGGATAGAGAGAATCTTAAAGCAGGCTTCATACCCAATGTGGAACCCAACTTGGGGCTCAAACTCAACCTAAGTCCAAATTGAGAGTCAGATGCTTAACTGAGTGAGCCGCTCAGGTGCACCTTGAAGGAGGTAGTTAAGAACTAGTTAGATGACTCTTAAACTCCTCACCAACGTCAAGGAGAGGACTTGGGGATTGGTGGATTTCTTTGGAGAGAGTTGGTGTGCGAAGACCCACTTTGCACAATGAGGAGAGAGAGAGATAGAGGGGGGAATGGCAGGCACATGGGCTAGTCTCTGATTCCCACCTGAAATCTAATGTGTAAGAAGCAGTCTGGTAGACTGTGGACAGACAAGCCAGAGAAAAGACAGATGCTCTGGGTTCAGCCCATTCTTCCAATTGTGTTGGGGTAAAAGATGCATGTGTATTTCCCATGGACTCAACGTGGGCCATGTAGAAGAGAGAGTTGACATAAGGTTCACAGAGAGTTAACATAACGCCTTCCCATAAATAGGCCTGAGCAGAGAAAAACTGAAGGTACCACGAGACCCTAGGAACTGTGAAAAGAACATGAGACAGCTGAAGACATGTGCATCACCCAAATGAAGGGAACATTAGACAGATGGGAAGGGAAGTCTCAGAAGAATCCGTAAACACCCCCAAGGGAAACAAGTCAACTTTAAACACCCAGATAGCACAGAACCATCTAATCACAGTACCATTTTGTTAGAAATGTTCACCTCTCTTCATCTTTTCTCCAGTCCCAGAGGATCAGTAACCATTTTCACTGGGCTAGAAAAGAATTTGGGGAAGGAAGGAAGGAAGGAAGGAAGGAAAGAGGGAAGAAGGAAGGAAGGAACAAAGAAAGAAAGAAAGAAAGAAAGAAAGAAGGAGGAAGGGAAGAAGGGAAGGGAGGAAAGGAAGCAAGGGAGGAAGGGAGGAAGGAAGGAAGGAAGAGAAAAAGACTCAACCACACCCCTTTTCCAGAATAACCTGCTGCAAGAGAAAGTCAAACTCTTAGCCTTTTTTTTTTAATGTTTATTTTTGAGAGAGAGAGAATGATAATGAGTAAGGGAGGGGGAGAGAGAGAGAGGGAGACACAGAATCTAAATCAGGGTTCAGATTCTGAGCTGTCAGCACAGAGCCCGATGCAGGGCTCAAACCCACAAACCGTGAGATCATGGCCTGAGCTGAAGTCAGATGCTCAACTGACTGAGCCACCCAGGTGCCTCAAGTCTTGGCCTTTTAATGAAAATTTAAATACAGAGAATTACATGGGACTGGACATGAAACCACCCTTTCAATGTAAAGTGACTGTACAACTTTCTATTTCCTAAAAGAGTATTCTATTCCTAAAAGAGTATCCTAAAAGGCATGGGGCCTGAACAAATTTATAGCTCATGGCAGTTGGAAAACCAGTACAATGGAGAAAATTTTTAAGGGTGGCAGAAATAAAAGTAAAATTGCCACACCTGGCTGGTTCAATCAGTGGGGCATGTGACATTTGGTCTTGGGGTTGTGAGTTCAAGCCCCACATTGGGTGTAGAGATTACTTTAAAATAAAATCTTAAGGGAAAAAAAGTAAAATTGGTTTCTGATTATGGACTACTCCAAAGTACTCATTTATTTTATGAATCATATGAGGAAACTAAGCCCCATGAGAGAGAGACAAGAAAGGCAACAAACTGCAGACTGTACCTTCTTAAGAAATTTAGATAATGAATCAATCTTTAAAAACAAATCCTTAAAATAACCATTTTAATTTTTAAATATAAAGGAATAAAATTGATTAGACAAGACTGGACATTATGTAAAAAGAATAGGAACAGGGGCGCCTGGCTGGCTCAGTCAATAGAGCATGCAACTCTTGATCTTAGGGGTGTGATTTTGAGCCCCATATTGAGGGTAGAGTTTACTTTAAAAAAGAAAAGAAGAATGGGAACACTTGAAAAAAAACCTAGCTAAATAGAAGTTTGAAAATGAAACATATAGTCCACTAAATAAAAATAATTAATTGGAGGGTAGTTTGAAGAGCAGACTAGACACCGGGGAAAAGAAATTCAGTGAATTGGAAGATAAGTCTTAGGAAATCATCCAGAACTTCTTTGAGCTAAGATGCTAGTGTCCCATCACCAGTGGGTTTTTCAGGATCTATTCCTCCACAAGGAATCCCCCACCCAATTCCTACCAGTTCATATCAGCCGGACCCTGTACCTGGGAGGAGAAGGGGGGGTCTCCTCCCAAAACAGTGACTATATTTCCTCACTTGGGCTATTCTATGAACCTGATTGTAACTCATGGTCAGAAAGCAATGAGTGGAGAGACCTTAGGAGACAAGAATCACCTTATGAGGCTTTGTAGTTTTTCAGGCAAGAGAAGTCTCCTTACCCCTGAAGGGGAAAGATTCTGCTTTTCCAGCCCAGAGTTATAGGAGAATCTGGAGAACCCAAGATTTTCAGGCCTGTCTATTCAATTGTCCTAAGGCCAGAACTTGGAGTCGTCTCCTATCAGGGCCTTGTCTTTGCCAAAGACTTGGTGGGGTTGTGCTTTTACTGTCCTTTATAGCTCTGCTATCCCTACAATTGGTGCCTGAGCCTGGATTTCAGCCCTGTCTTCCCTGCAGCTGCAGGAGATGAATCTCTTTAAAAACTGCCTTGGGGGCTTTCCGACATTCACAGTGTGCGTGAGTCGACAGTGAGCTGAACCGAGCCTGCATTTTCTATTTTCAGGGCTTCTGTATCAGTCAGAGTTTGATCAGAAAAATAGAACCACTAGAAAGGATCTAGAATATGAGCTTTGTTCCAGGGCTTCAACCTCATGCAATTGTGGGAGCTGGTGATACAGTCTCTGCACAGCTGTTGTCGCAGCATCCAGTGCTAAGACTACAGCAGGCTGGGCAAATGGTGCAGCCCAGGAGACAGAGAAGCTGAAGGAGGAGATCTGGTGACAGCTGAAGAGCTGTGGGCTAGGAACTGCTTCATAACCCACGAGGGGAGCCAACAAAACAGCAACAATATTCGTGAGCTGCAACAGCGCCTGGTATCCTTCTCACCTTCTGCTAAGGCCTGAGTGTCTGTGGCCCCCCTCTGGCCTCCCCCTTCACATTTTGAAGTCCTAATAATCAATGTCATGATGTTAGGAAGTGGGGCCTCTGGAAGGTGCTAAGTTCATGAGGGCAAGCGAGTGGGTCTCTTAGAAATCTACAGAGCTCCCTAGCCCTTTCCACCATGTAAAGACACAATGAGAAGTCTTTGACCTGGAAGAGGGCCCTCACCAGACCATGACCACACCCTGTTCTTGGACTTCCGGCCTTGAGAACTGTGAGAAATAAATTTCTGTTATTTATAAGCTACCCAGGCTGTGCTATTTTGTTACAGCAGCCCGAGCGGTAAAAGACCCCTTCTGATTGTAAAACAAATAGGGCTGCTTTCAAATCTCACATGGGTCTTGTAGTCCAAATTAACCAGACTGTATGGGAAAGGGGATTCTGGGAAACAAATCTTAGCTCAGGTGACACAGCACATACCCATCCCGGCTCCTAAGCAGTTAACAAAAGTCAACCAACACTAAAATCCTTATAATTACCATTGTCCCCATATGACTCAAATGTTACTACTATTGTGTTAATGTTTTGCCCTCCACTTGCCCCTCAGGCCTCTGTCTTCCTGATGAAAGTCAGGTAACTGGTACTCCTAGAAGTCAGGAGTCATCTTACCACTTACCCCATTGCCCTGACCATAGTGATTCCAGCTCCAGAATTCATCCCGAAGCTCTGCTTTCTAGGCCATTTCGGCCTGGATTTCCCCTGGAAAGCAGACCGTGAGACGGGCTAGTGTGCAGGTGGCTAATTTGGAAGGCTATCCCAGGGATAAAGATAGTGGGCAAAAGAGGAGGAAAGCCAAGATAGGGGTGAAAACTTGAGTTCCTCACCCCTGTGGGAAACCAGGGCTTGACCCAGCCAGTGTTTCGGAGAAGCCATACAAGATGTGCCTTAGGAGTGACCACAGGAGAGATGCATAAAGAGATTATTTCTGGATAAGGGAGGTATCTACCTTTTCCCAGTCCACATTGAACAAAGTTTGCACCCTAGGGTGTTATCTCGGTCTTATTTTGGGGACGCAGGTGCATGAGTGCCAAGAGGGTTTTGTAGGCATCCAGTACCATGGCCCTGCTGCTGAACCAGGGACATCGGGTTTCGCCCGCAAAGAGCTGGTGGCTGTGGCGATGGCCAAAGTGGAAGCTGAGGAGCGAGGAAGTAAAATGGAGCAAAAGTGGTGTCCAGGACTAAGGGGAAGAGGAGAAAGAAAAAGAAGATACAGGGAGGAAACAGGAACACTGAAAGCTCTGGTCCCTCCGATAACGCTTGATCAGGTGAAAAGCAGAGATGCCACAGGGAGAGGGTCAATTCACCAAGCAGTGCCCACGGACCCTCAGGCCATCCCAGCAGCACGTTGGTGACACATGGAAAACCAGTCCTGGTCTCCAGCCATCTCCCCAGGATAGCCGTCCCCCTTGCTTTCCTCAATTAGGCTAAACTCATCCACAGCCAAACCCCAGAGGAAAGTAACCCACATAAATGAAGGGTCATAATGATATGGAAAAACACCAGATGTCAAAGTGGCCCAGTTATGCACATTTTATCGACTGAAGACCAACAGAGAGAAATAAAGAGAGAGAGACTGCTTCTGCTATGAAGCAAGGGGTAGGGGGCTGGTTCCAAAGAATAGCTCGGAAGAATAAAGATCTAAATGCGCTCACCGGTGAGTCATGCCAAGAGCACTTCGTCACGGCTTGAGCTCTTCCCTGACATGTTCCCATTTTCGATTTGGTCTCTAAAGAACGGCTCAGGTGAAAAGGAGGGGGGCTGAGAATGGGTTTATTTGAGAATGCTGACCTAACACAGCCCACCCAGAGAAAGAGATGCCCTTTTCTCCTGCAGCCACCTTACAAACATTTCCAGAGAGGGCAACAGCTCCTACACGAAGCGTAATCCTTATCTACCCAGCAAAGGGGCTATCAAAGCAGCAAAGATCACATGGCTGTTTTAAGATAAAGGTTCAGCAGGTCCAGGGTGGGCTTATCAAGGTTTAGCAGTAAGCGAGTTTTGTTGCTTCGACTGCATTTAAAAAGTTCATTGATTTGTAGCTAATACCAAGTTGTCATAGTTTCATGAGTAACAGCTTGTGGTTTGCAGAATCAAAGGCTTTTCCTGAATCAATAATAGCAGATTCACGGAGGTGGCCTGAACAACTGCAGGGAGGGGAGAAGCCCAGAAAGGCACCCAGGAGTGGATTTGGTTAGACTCTGAGTAGTCTGTAAAAGAGGAAAAATAAAACTCTCCTTCTCAAATCAGCAGAAATCAAGCCTTTTAAAAATTCAAAATGACTTGTAAAGAGACTATTGTTTTGAAAAAAGCTATAGATTAACTATGTGTATACACACATGTAAGAAGTGGACTCTAAGGAGGTAAAGCCAAACTGAAGATTTTTAAAAAGCTTATCAATGGTTTTAATCTCTGTTAGGACAGCTTTTCCACACTGTGAGCTTGGCACAACTATTTTTCTACAACCAGGATCTTGGAAGAGTGACCTGTACGTCTCTTTTTCCCTTGGGGGAAAATAGATGCACACAGGTAGGTGTGTGTGCGCGCACACACACACACACACATACACACACACCCCCCTTATATGAGCCCTGACCCCATTAAAGTGTATTTCTGATAATATCTTAGTACTGTATTAGATTTTCATAGCATTTTCTCAGCCTACTCCGTTTGAACTTTGTAATATCCATGTTGGGCTGACAGAGCTGTTATTCTTATCCCCTTTTGGGGGAGGAAAGAATTGAGTCTTAGAGGGAGTCAGAACATCGAGCCCGATCTTCCCAGTGGTGCCCAGGGCAGACATCACTAATTCTCTCCCAGGAAGCTCTGACTAAGCCTCAGAATCCTTTCCGCAGCAGACCTCCAGGCAGCCACCATCAATTGCTGGAAGATGACATGAACAGTAAAGCCTATTTGCCTTCCTGGACCCAAGTGACCTGCCCAAGGTCATAGGACAACTTCATGGTAAAGCCAAGACACAGGTCTCTCCTTTCAGTGCTTCCTTTATGAACAGTAGAACACTTTCACCCCTATGAGGTGGGCTTGCTCTGGCTACAAGCTATATGGCTACTGGGGTTTTTATTTGCCTCCCTGCACACAACTGCCAAACTTCATTCATGCTCACTGTTTAGGAAGCTTAGGACATAACAGAGAGCACCTATAAACTTTGAAACTACATATGTGGTCCACATTCTATTTCTCTCAGATTCTGTTGCTCTAGATGATGTATAGCTGTCAGAATCTTTAAAGAACAGTATTCTTTAATTTAATATGTATTGAGCCCAAGAAGCAAATAAGTAATATAATTTCAGAGCATGATAGATGCCAAGAAAAAGATGAAACTGGGTAAGGGGATAAAGAATGGTGGAGATGGGGTGAGCAGTAATTTCAGGTAAGGTGATCAGGTAAGGTCTCAGAGGAGGTGACTTTGGAACAGAAACTGGAGTGGCATGGGGGCCGTGGCACCTGAATATCTGGAGAGAAGGTCTTCCGCAGAGCAGCAAGAGGAGAGGAACGAGCTGTGCGTGATTGAGAAATCGCATGGGGAATACGCGGGGTGTCACAGAAGCCACTGTAAAGACTTTTAATTTTATTCCAGGCACAATGAGAAGCCTCTGTAGGATTTAAAGCAGGTAAGTCGTGAAGCTAATTCAGTTTTAAAAGATTACATGACTGGGGCTCCTGGGTGGCTCAGTTGGTTAAGCATCCGACTCTTGATTTTGGCTTGGGTCACCATCTTATAGTTCGTGAGACTGAGCCCTCTCACAGGCTCTGCGCTGACAGTGGAAAGCCTGCTTGGAATTCTCTCTCTGCCTGTCTCTCTCTCTCCCTCCCCCACTCAACGTGTGTACTCTCTTTCTCTCTCTCAAAGTAAATAAACTTTAAAAAGTAAAATAAATGAAAGATTACATGACCAAATGTCTATTTTTAATGATCACTCTGGCAGCAGGGTGAACAATGTACTTAGCTGAAGGGTTGAAAATGGTCAATAAAAAAGCTGGGGTTACTCACCGCAACACCCCAGGTGAAGTGGTCCAATCAGAAGTTAGAAAGGCAAGTCTTCCAGTCGGAAGAGAGTAGCCAATAGACAAAGGCTGACGTGGGCGTCAATAGCTGTTGTAGGTGTGGGTCCTCCTAGAAGCAGATGTGAAGACTGGATCAGACATGCAAGAGATTTATTGGGGGGAAATGCCTGAAGAAGATAAAAAGGAGGAGGCGAAGGAGGCAAAGAGGGACTTGAGGCCATAAGGAGGTCTGGCACCTTTGAAGGAGGAGGGGAAGGAGGACTGGATAGAAGAGTCTCTGATACAGTACAGTTCCAAGAAAGGTTTGGCCAGGGCTCTGGGGAGTCTTCATGCCAAAGTCGCGGTAGGACTGGGCCTGCCACGCTTAGTCATGTACTGAGAAGAGCCTGGGGGAGGCGGCCTCAGCAGGCAAGCGGGAGTAGATCCAGAAACACAGCAGCTGGGGCTATCAGCCAACCATGCTCTGCACAGAGAAGAGCTCAGCCGCCAATTTTTGTGGTCACTTGAGCAGCCAGGAATATGGGAGGACCCCGTTCACTCTGACTTTTCAGGGACCTGGCTCCTATATCTCCATCCTGTCCATCTATTCACAAGCATGCTTGAGGAAGTTGTAGCTTAGGAAAACCTTCTCTTTTTGATCTCCAATCCTCCAAATAATGCTCTTTCTCATCCCCCAACACATCCAAGTTTCTACAAAGAGTTACCCTCCCCAAAAGAAGCCTCCACTTTCCCATCCCTCTTTAGTACTCTTTGCTCCATTCCTCTCTCTTCTGCTCTTTCCAAAGCCACAAGGCTTCTCTTGTGAAGACCATCAGCGACCTCCGTCTTGTTCAAGCTGATAGTAGAGGTTCTACAGTGCTCTTCTTTCCTGATGTCCTGGCAGCATCTGATGAGGTGGATTACTCACTCCTTCTTAAAATACTTTCTCTCCACCGGTTTCTGTGATGTCACATCTGCAGTATTTTCTTTCTCTCTCTCTTACTCCCTGCTGATTCCACACACCTTCTAAACCTTCCCAGCTTCTTTTCCTTCTGCCTAGAAGAGCCTCTTGTCTTACTATATGTAATGGTAGAAAGTTACCTCGACACTGTCTTTCATCTTCTCTCCTGTGTGACTTAAAATGAGAACCCTCTGGAAAAAAAAAATTGAAAACCGTCTGCTCAGTTGTCCAGGTTTTACCTCCTTGGAAATCACAAATCTTTTCTTCTCTCCACAAAATCTGTCCCTTGCAAATGAAAAGGGTTTGCTTTTCCTATTTTTTTAAGTACTACAGTTTCTAAATTCATTTAGCTTTTAAAACTCTTATTTTTTAATTGATATAATTAACATTTATCAAATTTATTAATTGATTATAATTAACATTATTATGATAGTTTTGGGTGTCCAATATAATGATTTGACGTATGTATATACTGTGAAATGATCACCACAGTAAGGTTAGTTAACCTCTGCCAACACAGAGTTATAATTTTCTTCTTGTGATGAGAACTTTTAAGATTGAACCGCTGAGCAACTTTCAACTACACAATGCAGTATACCTATAGTTACAAGTATACTTGTTACCTATAGTTGCTTTGCTATAGAATTCTAGGACTTATTTAAAATTTTTTTTAATGTTTATTTGTTTTTGAGAGAGAGACAGAGCATGAGTGGGGGATGGGCAGAGAGAGAGGGAGCTACAGAACCCAAAGCAGCCTATAAGTTCTGAGCTGTCAGCATAGAGCCCAACATGGGATCTGAACTCACTAACTGTGAGATCATGACCTGAGCTGAAGTCAGACACTTAACTGACTGAGCCACCCAGGTGTCCCTTTTCTAGGACTTATTTAATCTCATAACTGGAAGTTTGTACTTTCGACCATCTTCACCCATTTTGCCCACCTCCCAGCCCCTCTGCCCTGCCTCTGGCAACCACCAATCTGTTCTCTAGGTCTGTGAGTGTGTTGTTGTTTTCTTGGTGTTGCTGTTGTTTTTAGGTCCCATGTATAAGTGAGATCTTACAGTATTTGCCTTTCTGCCTGACTGATTTCACTTAGCCTAACACCCTCATGGTCATCCATGTTGTAACAAATGACAGGATTTCCAACAGCTTTTTAAAATTATTATTATTATTATTATTCTATTAGGTGATATATTTTAAAAGCAAGGCTAATCTTTACCACCTTCTTCTCAGCTATGTCTGCCCTCCCCTGAAGCAATGGGATGCCTCACCTTCCATGCGTGGAGAGTGCCAGGTCAAACCACTTTTTTGAGACTGGAACACCTCATCACCAAACTCTCCATAAAGCCTGTCCACCTATGTGTCTCAGAGGTATAACAAATTGTTACATACTTAAAACTTGTGATTCCCCACCCCCACATATCCACATCTGCATTACCTCTAGTCTTCCTCAACCAGGAGAATGACTCTACCAACTCCCAGAGAAATCTGGGAAACAGCTCTACCAACTCCTGGTGGGGAGGTGGGGAACCACATCTCACCCAGACTGCTCTGTCCTTTCCCCGGTTGTCTCCCCCCCTGTCTCTGCTTCTCTCCATCTCTGTTCCACTGTCCATCTCCTAGCCATCGTGATCTCCTCTCTGGATAGCTGCGGTAATCTTCTGACTGGCCTTCTGGCTTCCACTCTTGCTTCTTCTCAATCCCATCCCCACACAGCAGCCCGAGAGGTCTGACAAAGTCCCTCAGGTCCTGCAGACACCTTACTCTCCATCTTTTCCATGGTTTCCATTGCACTCGCCGTAAAATACAAAATGCCTGAGGGGCGCCTGGGTGGCTTAGTCGGTTAAGCGTCCGACTTTCACTTAGGTCATGATCTTGCGGTTCATGGGTTCGAGCCCCGCGTCGGGCTCTGTGCTGACTGCCAGCTCAGAGCCTGGAGCCTATTTCAGAGTCTGTGACTCCCTCTCTCTCTGACCCTCCCCTGTTCACGCTGTCTCTCTCTCTCTCCTAGAAATAAATTAAAAAAAAAAAATGCCTGACATGGCCTCCAAGGCTCCATGTTTTGTCCTCTGCCTCCCTCTCTAGATTTACAGCAGACTACTTTGCTCCCCAAGCTCCAAAACTGGCCTTCCCATGGTCTCTGAATGTTCCATGTACTTTCCTCCCTCTGAGCCTTCATACATGCTCATCTTTTCTCTCTCCAAAACCTATTCCTTTGCCTTCTACTCAAGCTTCTACCTGAGATTCCTCAAAGGAGCTCTTCCCGAACTTTTCAATCCAAATCAAGTCTCCAAGTTACTCTCATGGCACCCATTTCTTTTCCCTCATGTCGGTGATTCTTATATGGGATTATAAAGTCATGCATGAGAATAAACGTTTAAATCCTTCCATTCCCATAGAATTAAGGGCAGGGACCATGTCTATTTTGCTTATCAGCTACCACAGTCCCTAGCATATAGTGGAGACTCACTATCTGCTGAAGGGATAAATGAATGAATGTCTAGGATAAATAGAATAATAAAGCAAAAAGGAAGAAGATAGAATCTTAGGGGAAAGACTACACGTAAAGAGTGGGCAAAGGAAAAGGAGTCAGCAAAAGAAACTGAAAGATCAAGAAAGAGGTAGAATCAGAAGAAAATAGGATTTGGGATTTCTATGGAACTACAGCTTGGAAGGCAGGGCACAGAGTTTTTGCTCTATGCCCCAGAGAGAAAATGCCAGTGCTGGCAGAAACAACTAGAGCTAGTGCACACTACTGATATTTGTATAAAATGGTACAGGCGCTGGTTGGTAACATGAAAGCTGAACGTATGCACACCTATTGCATCTGCAACTTTACTCCTCGGATTCTGCCCAAAAGAAGGGTGTGTACATGTGCACCCACAAAAACATAGACACCAATGTTTACTGCGGCACTATGTATTACAGTCAAACACTGGAAACAACACAAATGCTTATCAACAGTAAAACGAATAAACTGTGATATGTTCATGCCGTGGAATACTATATAGCAACGAAAATATTTAATTACGTGACACACAATGAGTTCGATACATCTCACAACCTTATTGTTGTATAAAGGGAGTCAGACAGCAAAGAGTACATTCTCTTTGCTTAAAGTTCAAAACCAGGCAAAACTAATCTACAGTGTTAGAAATCAGAATAGTGGTTACCTTCAGGGAGATCATGTAGCGACTGATATGAAGCATGAATGGGGCTTTGGGAAATGGGATGTCCTGGGATATGATTATCAGGTGAGTTTAGTTTATGACTATTCACTTGACTCACACTTATGATTTGTGTGCTCTCTGTTTGTTACACTTCAACACCAGTTTACTTCAAAAGACAACTTAGTAGCCTTCTATTTAAATTGCTTAGCAGTGCTTAAAATAGATTATCACTGAATCTTTTCAGGAAATGGAAGTGTTGGTGTGTATGCCTCTGAGTGTGTGTGTATGTGTGGGTGTTGAACACTGAATATTCTTCAGGAATGCAGTCAGGTGAAAGGAAACATCAGATTTATTATGCTCTCTTAAATAACTTGGCTATGTGCCATAGTGTTTCCATAAAAGTTTCTCTATTCAATGAGAGTCAATCTACTTGTATTGTTAGAAGGATCTTATGTAACCCTAACCTATACCACATCTATCAAATTCCATTGTACCCTCTCCTTTTATTCAGTAAATTATTCAATCACTGAGCATTTTCTCCGCACAAATCCCTGTGAGGAGTATTGGGGATTCAGAGAAAACTCTATACACCTCCCTTCTTATCTCTATTCCTGGGACCTGAGGAATCCTAACAAACCTGTGGCAAGGATGCTTGCCAAGAGCACCTTAAGCCACAGGAACAGGATCTGGGGCAAGACTATGTGAGGTTTTCACCTAGAATAGCTAGAAATTGTATAATCAAAGAGCCAAGGGAAGCCAGAGCCCAGTGGAAGGGAGACTTGGTATAAGAAATCAGAGATGGCAGTCAAGCTGACCTCAGGAAACAGACGTTGAAGAGATCAGGCACAGGTCAGGAAATAGATGGAAAGATGGCCCAAGAGATCAGTGGAGATTCCAGAGTGTTGGTGGGCGGGATCCACCCTGGGTGCTTGGATAAACAGAGCATTGTCTCTCGAAATTGAAAAACAATTTGGAACTGTCTAAGACTAAAAGTCTGACTGCTTTGTGTTATCACCGCGCACCATCAGTCCTAAAAAATGCTAATAAAGTATTCCTGCCTAAGAATGCTGGCCACTGTAGTATTTGTAAGAAAGCAAAGTGTTTATAAAATTATTTCTTAATTTTATTTTGAATTATTCACTGCTACTATATAGAATATAGCTGATTTTGTGTATTGATCTTGTACCACACAACTGGGAGCAGCCTAAATGTCTCTCATCTGAAAAATACATAAGTGGGTCTTAGTATATTCTCACTAACTGTATAGCAGTTAAAGCGTTTCAACCAACACTTTCCACGTGGACTTGGGCAAGTCCAAACCATAATTGTTAGTTGAATTGTAACCTAATGCCACTTATACAACGTTTCGAAACATGTAAAACATAGGTGGTGTGTGGATCATTGTCAAAGCCCACAGAGCGTATGGCATGACCAACATGGGAAAAGAGTAATGACCCCAGGCAGTGGGGAGAAAGGAAGCAATCAGAAAGGGTACACAGGACATTGTTTTTTAGTTTTTTGTTTTGTTTCTTTTTGTAATTTTTTCAAGCCTAGAGGTGGAAACCACACGTTCATTATTTTTATTATCTGTTCTTTTTCTACATGTCAGAAAGATCTCATAATACGAAAAAATACTCCTGCCAGGGGAGGACTGTATCTGCCTGACCCTCCATCCTCCAGTCAGAAAAAAAAAAATCTGACATATGTGAAGGTATCAAGAGTCCATTGCTACTGGTGGCATGAGATGGGCAAAGAGCCAGGTGAAAAAGAATCTGGCTTTCAGGGGAAGACGCTCTTTGCAGTCTGTTATCTGAAGACAAGACATGTTCTTAAAGCTGATGTAGAGTAAAAAGGTTACCATCCGTGTGATAATCTGCTCCAAAACACCACGCACAGACCTTGTTACACATAAGCAGGCAGGGATGACTCAACTCTAAACGGCTCTAAATCTGGGAAGCAGTATGCCCGTTAAAACCAGGCACCGTGACATTTTGGAATATGTGTTGGTAAGGCTCTCCATGTTAAGTAGCTTTACAAGTTGTTATTACAATCACGTTAGCGCAGCACTACAGCGAACGTCCCACGTCCACAGATGATTCTTTCCAAGAAACCTTATTGGTTTGCTTTTCTTCTCTTTTCCTTCTGAATAGCAGCTGACAGACAAAGGGGAGCTGGCCTGGGCCTTTGATGCCAATGCCAAGGGAACAATAGCCCGGCTTGTGGCAATCACCCTCTTTGTTCAGCCAGGAGAATGCTGAGGCTGTTGCTCATTGGATCTCGTGCATGTGGGTGGCCAGAGCAAGGTGCATTTGGCAGCCAGATGTAGATTCTGGGTGGTATGAGCTGACTGTCCACATAGCTAAAGCTTGGGACTTGGCTGGAACTTCCCTGACCAGTGCAATCACAGAGACCAGATGGACTCGCCTTCTCGTCCTTTGAAGATGGTCCTTTATTTAGCTACAGGGAAGAAGCAGCCAACCATCTGACCTGGAAAGCATTCTCGGGCAGCCCATTTCTTTTCGGGCAACATCTGAGAGAAAGGGAAAGTGCGCCGTTGAAAGGGAAATTTAGGGACAGCTTTCACAAGCCACTGAGGACTTTGCAAAAATCACACGTACAAATGGGCATCAGAGGTTCAATTAACCAGTGGGGGCTTCCCATTTATTTTCCTGGGGCAGTTCCATTTAGAAGGCAGATGACGCTTCAGGGAATTTGTCACCATTTCCAGGGGCTTCTGTGTTGTTGCTGCCACTGCTATAATGGCTATGACTGTCAACAGAGCCCCTTCTCCCTGCCTGACTGCTCCTCCCTCAAGCCCACCCACCAGAGAAGGGCAGTCTGGACACGGCTGGTGGGCTGGAGCACAGCAGCTTTGCTTGCCATGCTTGTTTGCGCTGCTCTCAGGTGGAGGTACTGAGTTATAATCACAACCCCATGGGGACCCAGTTGTGGCCAAGTCAAGTTGCAGTATAGACAGCTCCATCTCTGCCCACTCTGGGTTACAGGGTTCCTCTAAAAGGCCAGCTAGAGCTGGGCCCTCCCACCTAACAAACCCTTTGGGAATCCACCAACTACCTCATGGGTTATTTGTCTTTGCATTATTCAATTGTATTAGTTCTGCATATGTTCTAGGTAAAAGTCCTTTATAAGATACATGATTTTCCAAAATTTTCTCCCATCTTTGGGTTGTCTTCACACATTTTTGATAGTGTCCTTTGAAGCACAAAACTTTTTAATTTTGAAGTCCTATTATCTATATATTTTTATTTTATTGCTTTTGCTTTTGGTGCCATACCTAAGAAACTTTAGCTAGCTCAAGGTCACAAAGATTTACTCTTTTATTGTCTTTTCAGAGTTTTATAGTTTTTGCTCTTACATTTAGATCTATGATCCTTTGTGAGTTAATCATGACATATGTGTTTGGGTCCACTTCATTCTTTTACATGCAAATATCCAGTTTCCCATCTCTATTGCTGAAAAGAATATTCTTTCCTTACTCATCATCTTGGCACCTTTCAAAATCAATTGACTGTAAATATAAGAGTTTCTTTCTGAACTCAGTTTTATTCCATGATCCATAAGTCTATTCTTATGCCAATACCACACTGTCTTAATTACGGTAGCTATTTAGGAAAGTTTTGAAATGAGGGAGTGTGAATCCTCTAAAGGTGTTGTTCTTTTAAATTTTTTAAATGTTTTATTTATTTCTGAGAGAGAGAGAGAGAGAGAGAGACGGCATGAACAGGGGAGGGTCAGAGAGAGAGGGAGACACAGAATTTGAAACAGGCTCCAGGCTCTGAGCTGGCTGTCAGCATAGAGCCCGATGCGGGGCTCGAACCCACAAACCATGAGATTATGACCTGATCCGAAGTCGGATGCTTAACCGACTGAACCACCCAGGTGCTCCAAGACATTGTTTTGGCCATTGTGGTTCCCTTGCATTTCCATATGAATTTTAGGATTAACTTGTTAATTTCTGCAAAACTGGAAGTTGCAATTTTGAAACGGTTTGCCTTGAACCTGTTGATCATTTTGGGGAGTGTTGCCATCGTAACTATATTGTCTTTCAATTTATGAACATGGATTCCATTTACTTATGTCTTTTTTAATTTTTTTCATTGATGTTTTATAGTTTCAATATACAAGACTTGCATTTCTTTTTAAAATTTATCCCTAATTATTTTATTCTTTTTAGTGCTCATGTAAGTGGAATTATTTTCTTAATTTTATTTTGGAATTGTTCATTGCTACTGTAGAGAGTATAATTGATGTTTTGTGTAATGATCTTGTACCATGCAACTTTGCTGAACTCTCTTATTAGTTTCAATAGTTTGTGTGTGCATATGTGTGTGTATACGTATGTGTGTATTCCTTAAAATATTTAACATATGAAATCATGTCATCTGCAAGGAGAGATAATTTCACTACTTTTTTTTTCAATCTGGATGTATTTTATTTCTTTTTTTGAATAATTGCCCTGACTGGAATCTCCAGTATCATGTTGAATACAAGTAATGAGAGGAAACACCCTTGTCTTGTTCCTGATCTTAAGGTGAAAGCTTTCAAACCATTAAGTATGCTATTAGTTGTGGGGTTTTTGTACTGTATGTACTTTGTCAGGTTCAGCAAGTACCCTTCTATTCCTTGTTTGTGAAGTGTATTTATCATGAAAGAGTGTTAATTTTTTTTCTGTCTATTCAGGTGATTAGCAGTTTTTGTCCTTTATGCTACATATATAGTATATTAAAATGATTGACATTTGGGTGTTAAACCAATTTGTAATTCCTGGGACAAATCCTAGTTGGTCACGGTGTGAAGTCACTTTTATGTGTTGCTGGATTTGATTTCCTAGTATATGATTAAGGGTTTCTGGGTCTGTATTCATGAGACATAGAGGCCAATAGTTTTCTTTTCTTGTGCTGTCTTTGCCTGGTTTTGAGTAAGGTTAATACTAACCTCACAGAGTAAGTTGGTAAGTGTTCCCTTGTCTCTGATGTTTTGGAAACATTTGTGAAGAACTGATTTTAATTGCTCTTTAAATGTTTGATACAATTCAGAAGTGAAATCATCTGAGCCTTGGCTTTTCTCTGTAAAAAGTTATTAAACTAGTAATTTCATCTCTTTATTTGTTACAGGTCTATTCTTCTATGACTTCTTTGGGAGTCACTTTTGGTGTTTGTGTTTTTCTAGAAATTTGTCTATTTCATCTAAGTCATCTAATTGTTAGTATACAGTTGATCATGGTATTCTGCTATAATCCTTTTTATTCCTCTAAGGTTAACTAGTGATGGTTCCCTTTTTATTCCGGATTTAGTAATTTGAGCCTTTTTTTCCCACTGGCTACTCTAGGTAAAGGTTTATCCATTTTCTTGACCCTTTTAAAGAATCAACTTTTGGTTTTGTTAATTTTCTCTATCATTTTTCTATTTTCATTTCATGACTCTCCACTCTAATCTTTTATTATTTCCTTCCTTCTGTTTGCTTTAGACTTCTTTTTTTTTCCCTTTTTCCAGTGTCTTAAGATGGAAAGTTGGGTTGTTGATTTGAGATCATTCTTCTTTTTAAATATAGGTATTTACAATGGGAAGTTTATCTCTGAGCACTGCTTTAGTTTCATCCCACAAGATTCAGTATGTTGTGTCTTCATTTTCATGCCTCTCAATGTACTTTCTTTGCTCTTTCTTTCTTGAGAGAGAGAGAGTGCACATGAGCAGGGGAGAAGGGCAGAGACAGAGACAGAGACAGAGAGAATCCTCAAGAGGCTCCACATTCAGCATGGAGCCTGAGGTAGGGCTTGATCCCACTACCCTGGGATCACGACTTAAGCCAAAATCAGGAGTTGGATGTTCAAGTGAGCGAGCAACCCAGGCACCTCTCTCTTTCTCTCTTTTTTAAAGATTTTATTAAGTAATATCTCCACCCAAAATGGGGCTGGAACTCAGGACCCCCAATCAAGAGTTGCATGCTCCACTGACTGAGCCAGCCAGGGCATCTCTCAATGTACTTTCTCATTTCTCTTGTGATTTTTCTTCATTTAGGAGTGTGTTGTTCAATTTCCAGATATTGTTGAACTTTCTCAATTTCTCTTATTAGTGTTATCTAATTTTACTCCATTCTGATTGAAGAACATACTTTTCATGATTTCAATGCTTTTATATTTATCGAGGCTTTTTAATGGCCTAGCATATGATCTATACTGGAGAATGTTACATGGGCACTGAGAGAATATGTTTTACTGTTATTGTGTAGAGCGTCCTATAGAAATCTTTCAGCTCTAGTTGGTTTATATTATTGTTCAAGTCATTTATTTCCTTGTTGGGTTTCCACCTAGTTCTATCTGTTACTTAAAGTGGGATACTGAAGTCCTGAACTATAATTATTGAATTGTCTATCTCTCTTTAGTTCTGTGAAATTTTTGCTTCATGTATTTTGGGGCTCTGCTTTTAGACACATATGTACTTAGAACTGTTACATTTTCCTGATGAATTGAACCTCTTATCATTATAAAACATTCTTCATATGTAGTAACATGTTGTTTTAAAAACTATTTTGTCTGTATTGTATTAGTGAAACCATTCCACCTTTCTGTAGCTGCTGATACACCTTTTTCCATAGCTTTGCTTTCAATCTATTTGTATCTTTGGATCTAAAACTGTGTGTTCTAAAGACAGAATAGGGTTGGTTCTTGTTTTTTTTTTTAAATCCAGGATGACGATCTCTGCCTCTTGACAGAATTGTTTAATCCATTCACATTTAATGTTATTACTGCTGATAGTTGAATTTACATCTGCCATTTTACTTTTTGTCCTGTATATGTCGAGGTCGTTTTTGTTCTTCTGTCCTCATTTCTCCTTTCTTTTGCGTTAATTTAACATTTTGTAGTGTAATATTTAAATTCCTTTTAATTATTCTTTCACTGTATATATTTGTTATTTTCTAGTGGTTGCTCCATGGCTTACCATATACATCTTATCAGAATTCACTTCAAATTTATAGTAACTAATCCCAGTGAGATATAAAAACATTACTCCTATATAGCTTTATTCCATCTTCTACATTTTTATGCTATTATTGACGTGCATATTGCAAGTATATACATTACAAACCCAACAATACATTTCTATAATTATTATGCTACATAGTTTTATGTCTGTTAAAGAAGATGAGAGAAGAAATGAGAACAAGTAGGGGCGCCTGGGTGGCTCAGTCGGTTAAGTGTCTGACTTCGGCTCAGGTCGTGATCTCACGGTTCGTGGGTTCAAGCCCTGCATCGGGCTCTGTGCTGACAGCTAGCTCAGAGCCTGGAGCCTGCTTCAGATTCTGTGTCTCCCTCTCTCTCTGACCCTCCCCTGCTCATGCTGTCTCTCTCTCTCTCAGAAATAAACATTAAAAAAAAAAAAAGAAAAAGAAATGAGAACAAGTATTTATAGAGCTTGTTACATGAACCTTCTTACTTGCCATTTTTTATTCTCTTCATTTGTTCCTTGTGCATTCAAGATACCATCTGGTGTTGATTCTTATTCTTATACAGCTTTGCTCCCACTTGCCTCCTTTGTGCTGTTATTGTCAAATATATTACATTTTTATACGTTATCAACATGATAATACAAGTATATGTGTGTGTGCATAGTTTTATACAATTGCTTTTCAAATAAATTAAGAGAAGAAAGAAGAAAACTATGCATTTACCTTGTCTTTTATAATGACATGATCACCTTTATTGATGTTCTTTCTTTTTTTGTGTAGATTTGAACTACTGCTTGGGGTTACTTGTTTTCAGCCTTGCAGAATTTTCTTTAGTACTTCTTATAAGACAGTCCTGATAGCAATACATTATTTTGGTTTTTGTTTATCTGAAAATGTCTGTATTTCACCTTCATTTTTGAAAGATAGTTTTACTGGATGTCAGATTCTTGGTTGACAGACTTTTTTCTTTGAGCCCCTTGAATGTAGTATCCCACTACCTTTTGGACCCCATAGTTTCTGATGAGAAATCAGTTGTCAATCTCTTTGGGACTCCCTTGAACATGAGTAGTTTTCTCTTGCTGATTTTAGGATTTTCTCTTTGCCTTGTCTTTACCCACACCTAGGGTAGAGTGTCCACCTTGTAAGTGGAGGATGGGTGGAAGAGGAGAATTTCTAGACCTCTCAGTTGCACTGGCCTGGATCAGGGCTTCTACAACATAGAGTTGGAGGAAACAGGAGAGGAGGGGAAATGCTGGTGGCCTGACCCTCCCAGGGAAAGACAATAGCCTTCAACTGGGATAATGTTCTTGGCTGCACCCACATTGAGTGGGACTTCTGTCACACTGAGCTGGGCTTGGTTGGGAGGCAGGGAGAGGAAGCAAGCCATGGCTCAATGCCATGGATTGACTGTTCTTAATGTGATTTTCCATGTTTTCTTGAATAAACATTTCATCATCTGCCTTTAGGACAATTTCCAGAGTCCTCAAATTGTTGGGTTTTTAAAATTAATTTTTACTCATTAATGGTTGTTTTGCTGGGTGAGAGGATCCATGGAGCTTCTTCATACTGTCATACTGGACGTTGTCTCCAATACACACTGTTTTGAAAGTTGCAAAATTTTACATCCTTCTTTTTTCACTTGGCTTAAAACTTTTCTATATTATTACAAACTCTTCACAACTGTCATTTCTAACTGTTGCACAATAGTCCATCAAATTGGATATACCATACTTTAACACACTTTTTATTTTAGAACAGTTTAGATTTACAGAAAAATTGGGAAGTTGGATTTTCAATACATGCTTCGCTCAGTTTTACCTATATTAACAACCTATATTTATTCTGAAATTAGCTTTTGGTTTGCTTCTCATTTTTCGCTGTTTAAGTAATAACATAGTGAACACCTTTGTGCATATTCTTTTTTTAAATTATTTTTTTAAAGTAAGCCTCACACCCAGCATGGAATACAATGCAGGGCCTGAACTCATGACCCTGAGATCAAGACCTGAACTGAGATCAAGACTCAGATGCCTAACCAACTGAGCCACCCAGGTGTACCTGTGCATAAATATTCTTTTGTATTTTTGGTTATTTACTTGGCATAGATTATTTTTCAGAGGCATAATTATGTGGTCAAAGGATTTCAGAACATATCTGATTCTCTAAAATCAAAGTCCTTAACTTGGGTCTATTACCAAAATTCTACTTATCATCAGAGTTTCCACCCTACATTTTACAATTTCTAGTTTTGTTCAGGTAAGAGATGTGTCTCTTAAGCATAGCCACTGGCAAAGCATGACCATGAGGCTAAACTGTTTGCAAAACTTGGTTGAAGTCCTAGGTATGATGATCTTGACACTTGCAGCATATATGGCCTTACCATGCCAGTCACCCATAGGGATCAGTCTAATCATGATTAAATATATAAAAGGGCAGTTAGCTTTTTCAATTTGACCATAAGATAGACAGCCAAACAAAAGTTAGTTAAATTTGGTTTTATGTGGTGGCATGTTGACCTAGACAAGTGATTGTTACACGTGTTTCCCAGACCAGCAGAATCACTGGCTTAGAGAGGTCAGATATTGAGGGCTGACACCAATAGTGAGATGTAGGAATCAAAATCTTCAAACCTTAAAGTCTGACACGCTTAGCCTCACATCTAGCCCCAAGTGCTGTGTGTGTCTACTGCAAATACTTTGGCTTTCTCCAATTGATAAAGGAAAGGACAGAGGAAGGATATGAGATTAGCATCATGATAACCATTTGGGAGTAATCTGACATAGGAATAAAAGGTAATAAATCACCAATATTACAAAACCACTCTTTGGTATTCAGGCCAGGCTGACCGTGGCTGAAGGGAGGTTGCTAAGGCTCAGAACACATAACGTGCAAGCTCAATGTTCCCTCTGAACTAGGATTTGTGAGAAAGGTCTTGGTACTTGCATGGCCTGTCCACCTCTGGCCTGAAATAACCCTTCTTATAGATAGATTTGGGCTAGAGACAGGAAAATTAGAAGGCTCCTAAGACTCATTTCCTGAACTTGAAGGCTACAGAGGCTACCACAGTACCTGAGTAGCCATCGGCCAATGGCCCACAGTGAGTGACACTATGATACAGTCTAGGAGAGGCACCTCACAGAGGTCATGAATGTGTCTGAGGCTCCACAGAGAGGCTGCAGCAATCAATTTTCCCTCAGCTAACCCAGTAGTGCTAAGAGATAGAAGTGCTATGGTCTCAGAAGCAGAGCTTAGCTTGGATGCCCTGTGTTCATTAAAAGATCATATAGATGCTGGGGAATTTTAAATGCTTATTAATGCTTCACAGTATAAGGGACCAAGCCAAACTCTGGCATTTGAGAGGTTTCCCTAGAGTTTATGAGCTCTAACTTCTCTCTTACCCTGGTGGACGGGTGGTTGGCTGTGGGGCAAGCTGATGAGGCCAAGGCCAACCAACCCATGCAATGGTCTTGGAGCCTTCTCCAAGTACTGACTACTGAAGGTTGGCGAAGGAAAGGGGGAAGGAAGGAGTAACAGAATTAGTCATGCCCAAGTCTAAAGGTAGGAAACTGGATGCTGAAAAAGGCTTTATAACTTGGAAGAAGACAAGCTCATCTGAAGCCAGAGGGAAATTTGTCCCCCTCTCTGAATTAAAGTAGGGCTCTCTGTCTGATCTATGATGGATGGGTGAGGAGGGAAGAATGTGGATCTCAAGAAGATCTCAAGCATGGGAACCCCACTTTTGGATGTGCAAAGTGCTAAAGTTTGTCTAAAATGCCCAGCTCCCACTCCTGCCAGAACTTAGTAATTATAAAGAACTATCCAAAAAAGAAGAAAAAGCACCTGTATTTGTAATGCCAGATTCTTCCCAGATCTTACCAACATGGGGGTACAAATGATGTTATGTTAGTAGGTAATCCTACCTGCATCTGGTGCCAAATCCCACCTGCATAACGGTCAGACTTCTGACCCTACTTGGCATTCCCCTCCCCATTATGATCCCCCCCAGGAGTGCTCAGAAGGTCTTCCAGGTGCTCCTGAGGGAGCCTGGCCCACTGCCTGAACCCTGCTCCAAACTGTGACCTCAGCCTTCCCCTTGGGCCAAGAGCTCTGGCAGGCTGCTCATGGCCGCCCACAAAGGGATCTCTTCTGGTACAGCCTGTTACTCTTACCAAAAGGAGCAAATAGCTCTTTGTCACTTGTCTGGTTTGGTTCAGGGCCTGGGAGAAATTAAGATATCCAGGCAAAGGAGCAATCCGGAATTACGAGACCAGACAGGTCAGTACGTACTGCGTTTTTATGGACGCAAATATGTACTATGCAAACCGGCATCCCTAATAATTGCCTCTGATAAATAACAGTATGCTACAGTGCACTGTGGTTCCAGCTTAGCTTTAAAATTAAGACACATAATGTAACTCACATGTGCAATTTTTCAATTTTTCCCCTTGCAGTTCATCTTCTCAGATTGTCAGAGATGATAATGATTATTCTTCGCTTGGGTAGCTCTGGCCTGGTGGAAGATCACAGAAGGAAACAGGCCAATAATAACATTAGCCCTTTACACTGGATTCAGGGAGCACTGTCTGTGGCCAAGGCTGGAGGTCGGGGGATCACTGCAGAGGAGCTGTTCTGGAGACACTTGTCCACATTCTTAGAAAGAGAAAATTCTATCCAACAGACTGGTCAACTCCCATGGTGGTATTGGTTAGCTATTTAAAAAATTTTTTGGAGGGAGGGTGCCTGGGTGGCTCAGTTGGTTAAGTGTCAGGTTTTGGTTTCGGCTCAGGTCATGATCTCACAGTTTGTGGGTTCGAGCCCCACATCAGGCTCTGTGCTAATAGTATGGAGCCTGCTTGGGATTCTTTCTCTCCTCTCTCTCTGCATCTCCCTGCTTGCATTTTCTCTCTCTCAATCTCAAAAATAAACATTAAAAGTTTTTTGCTTTTTAAAACTTAATTGAAGTTCTTGTGGCTTAAAAAGTAATGCATAATTGTTTAAACAACTCAAATAATTCAGAGGCATATAATAGGCTCTTTCTTTTCCCCTTTAATCTCACCATTTTATGTTTGCCATTTTTCCTACATTTATTTAAATGCATGTAAACATATTAACATTTTTAGGCTATTTTTCCCCCCATAATGCAGATCTAATCATTAGATACTGATAGGTATGCTTCCTGTGCCTGGAAAACAAACACAGCAGTGTTCAGAGTTGTCATAAATAACCAGAGCTATCATGTTGAAACATATCTGCTGTGTGACAGGCGCTGTCCTCAGCTCCTTGGCTGTCATCTCATTTAGTTTTATAGCAAAGCTATGAGATAGGTATTATTCCCATTTTACAAAAGAGAAAACAAAGGGGTGCCTGGGTAGTTCAGTCGGTTACGCATCCGACTTTGGCTCAGGTCATGATCTCGCAATTTGTGGGTTCGAGCCTCACATCAGGCTCTGTGCTGACAGCTTAGAGCCTGGAGCCTGCTTCAGATTCTACGTCTCCCCCCCCACCCCGCTCCTCCCCTGCTCACGTTCTCTCTCTCAGATATAAAATAAAACATAAAAACTTTTTTTTTTACAAATAAGAAAACTGAGGCTAAGAGCAGTTAAGCCTGACCATGGGGTCTGTGAGGACAGAAACCTTGATTTTTTTGTTCCTCAGAGTCTCCCAGCACCCATCACAGTGGCTGGCAGGTGGCAGAGCTTGATGCATAGATTTTGGCTATGCTATGGTTGTGTGCACTTGTGTGGACGGCCGGTGGTAGAGTAGGGTGTGAACCCGGGGGTGTGTACCTGCTCTCAGCTACCACATAATATCTACAGCCTTGAGGTAGTGGCACTGGGGAGAAGCTAGAGAACTTTGCACATCAGACTCCCCTTAGCACAGAAGACTAACAAACAAGCTCCCCCTTCTGAGCCCACCCAGACTGGGGGTGGGGTGGGATCTACCAGGCCTGGCAAGTGCGACTACAGCTCTGTTAGGTTTTCTTCCTCGGGTCCTGCCCACAGTTTTATTCCATCTAACATCTCTGTGAAAATGATTCTTGGTGCTCACAATACCCACAAAGGCAGGGGTCCTTGGGTGGCTCAGTTGGTTGAGTGTCTGACTCTTTTTGTTTTTGTAATGTTTATTTATTTATTCTGAGAGAGACCATGAGTGTGGGAGGGGAAGAGAAAGAGAGGGAGGGAGAGAATCCCAAGCTGGCTCCATGCTGTTAGCACAGAGCAGAGCCTGACATGAGGCTCGATTCCCCAAATCAGGAGATCATGACCTGAGCCCAAATCAAGAGTCAGATGCTTAACTGACTGAGTCATCCAGGTGCCCCAGGTGTCTGACTTTTGATCTGGGCTCAGGTCATGATCCCAGCTTCATGGGATCAAGGCCCACATTGGGCTGTGAGCTGAGCATGGACCCTGCTTAAGATTAGCTCTCTCTCCTCCCCTCTCCCTGCTTGCACTCTCTCTCTCTCTCTCTGTCTCAAAAAGAGAGAAAGAAAGAAAAAGAAAGAAAGAAAGAAAGAAAGAAAGAAAGAAAGGAAGGAAGGAAGGAAGGAAGGAAGGAAGGAAGGAAGAAAAAGAAAAAGAATATCTACAAAGGCAGACAAACAGCAAAGCCTTCTGGAGCCTTGGTGACTGAGGAGAAACCAATGAAAACATGAACAGATGAACATGCTCTGGACACCTGTGGACTTTCAGGCACATTCACTAGGGATCTGATCTCAGCATACTCCCTAAATGGCAGGGCAATTTTGCAGATGAAGACACTGAGACTCAATGAGGTACAGTGACTGTCTACAGCTCTAAGCAGGCGAGCCCGTGTGGTCTGACCTCCTATTCAGGCTTTGCCTACAGTCAGCATTCAGGAAATGCCTGAATTTTCACTAAAGAGCTCAAGGCTGCCGTTTGTGAGCTCACAAGGGTGCACTGGGTCCATTTGCTCTGCCGTTAACTCCGGCCGCTGCCTCTCTAGATCTCAACAGCTAGAAGCTAAAATAGCATAAGAAGAAATTAAAGATGCATACATGAGCTATTTTCCCACTAGGATATTGCAAAAACAAAAAAAGAATGCTCCCAAGAACATGTCTGGTTTTATGTTTTGTTTGTTGGTTTTGGTTTTGGTTTTGGTAGCAAAGGCTTTGGAGAAAAAAAAGAAAAAAAACCCAAACCCTGTAGGATTGAAGTCAAATGGACTGAAATCCAGGGAGGAGAAAGGCGCTGGCTGAATAGGGGGGCTGGGGGAGCCAGCTTCCTGGAAGGAGCAGGGTAGAGAAGAGCTTGTGATTTAAGGCAAGGAGGAGGGAACTCAACTGGCATCAGGGTGCTGAGGAAAGAGACAAAAGCAATATCCAAATAGCCCCAGGTTGCACCGGATGGGGGGCCCAAGAGGCTGCAGGAGCCAGAAGAACAGAGGAAGGCCCAACAGGAGCAGCGTGGGACGTGAGAGAGCCCTCTAGCAGTGCAGGTGGGCTCTTTGGAAACTGGAGTCGCGCAGGTGGAGGGCTGGAGTCCTAGAGTCTCGGTGCCCAGATTGGTTAGGAGCTCTTGCACAGGAGGCTTGTAGGAAAGGGGACCTTTCCTGGGACATGCCAGAGAGCAGCACTTTCACTACTGTCACTTCAACTTACACCCCCCCTTGTAGCTGCAGGCTGAGAATCCTGGCAAAGTAGAAAAGGAACACTATNTCAGCACAGAGCCTGACACGGGGCTCGAACTAGAGGACCAAGAGATCATGACCTGAGCCGAAGTCGGACATTCAACTGAGCCACCCAGGTGCCCCAGAAAGAGCAACATCTTAAAAGCTGCGTGTGAACATTTCTGAGCTGAGTAATTATTTGAGGCTTGATGGTACATTTTCGGAGCCAGAGCCCTGGGAGGCTTCCTGCCTGTCCCTCCCCCACCTCCACACCCCTCCACAACTCACACAGGCACAGCCGCACCTGACAGCATCTGCCCCTCGGGTTACACTTTCTCATCTCCCTTCTGTCGGGCCATGTCCGAATTAAGGGAAACCTACTGGTCCGCAGCACGGTGCTGTGCTGTTCCTCCACTCCGCAGCTTGTTAATACTGAGGACAAGGATTACATTTGAAAGCAAGTACTGCCTTTATCTTATTGTGATGCTGTTCTCTGATTCTCCTGCTACTGCTTTGAATAATCAGTATTGTGGGGTGGGGGGAGAAAGAAAGAAAAAAACAGTTAACCTCTCCATTGGCCTTCAGCGCGGTAGCTCCAATGAGCTTTCACAAACAGCGCTCCGTAACAAATGAGATTATACCTCTCTTCATTATCCACCCTTTTCAGCGCATACAGTAGCAGTGCTGAGACCTTCAGGGACCACGTCATCCAAATCCCAAGTTAGAGATGTTTAAATTCAAAAATCCACACTCCGTTGCACCTGTTCTTTCCCAGCTACCGCGGTGAATTTGGGGTTTACATAGAACTCCTTGAAACTTTATTTTAAAGTAAATGCAGGCTTGTTTTGCGATTGAAAAGTTATTTCAACATGCATCCGAGACAGCGTGGCCGCAAATGGAGTATAAATGCAAGAGGATCTCGACTTGAGATTTTCGTTTTAGCCCAGTGCATTCAAAGCAGTAATCTACATTGTGCCCAGCCAAGGGGTGAGAGGCTATGTTAGAAAAGATTAAAGGATTATTTTTTTTAATCCACTGGAACTCGAGCCACGGCTCCTCTATCAGTAACATTAATAACTATAATGGACTGAAATCACAGACCTCCTTTCTTCAAGACTCTCAAAATGTTTTTGCCAAATGGAACTCACCATATCGCAGATTAATTTAAAGAGATCAGCTGGACAAATTCTCTATTTGAAGAGGAAGTTTGAGGCCCAGGCAAGTTCACTGACTTGGTCCAGGTCTTCCATCCACTTTCTGACAAAGCAGAGCTCAAACCCAGGCCCTCAGGTTTTGTAGCCTGGGGTGTTCTCCCCCCAACACTCCTCAAAATATGGTCGTGGATTTGCTGCATCTGCTTGTCAGAGAAGCAGAGTCTCAGGCCCATCCCAGACCTGCTGAATCCAAATCTGCATTTTTAAGTATTTTTTTTTTAAGTTTCTTTCTTTCTTTCTTTCTTTCTTTCTTTCTTTCTTTCTTTCTTTCCTTCTTTCTTTCTTTCGAGAGAAAGAAAGTGTGAGCAGGGGAGGGGTGGGGGTGGGGGAGAGAATCCCAGCGCAGAGCCTGACATGGGGCTCAATCTCAAGAACTATGAGAGCTGAAATCACGAATCAGATGCTTAACCGACTGAGCCGCCCAGGTGCCCCCGAATCTGCATTTGGAACAAGAGCCCTCAGTGTCTGTGTGCACGTTAAAATCCCAGAAGCCCTGCTTTCCATCCAACTGTCACTGTTCACAGCACTATGACCTTTGCACTTGACATCATACCATTTTCTCGACGTGTCCAAGAAAGTCAATAAAATAAATGCAATAATCGTGTGGGAAGAACATTCTTTACTGAAAAAAAAGTGTTATAGTGACATCTGATCATAGTAAGGAAAGAAAAAGATCAGAAGAGGATCCTTGTGGGGTTTTTATAGAGATCTTACGCTGGGCACCTGTGAAAATAGGATCCTTGTCCTGAACAAGCTTATTTATACTCAGGTAGGAGACTGAAATCTAGAGCCTGGGAGCAAAAATAGACCATAAATTCTAAATCAGGATGTAGAGTTTAGAGAGAACTTCCGGTGGGTCACCCCTAATTTATCCTCCTTTTTGTTGCCAAAGAGAAATTTCTAACACTCAATTTTGACTGACTCATGCTTCAGTCATAGTACCCTGGAGTACTGCCTGCAGGGTAGAGTGCAAAGGCCTCTGAATAGCACCAGGAGCCCCTCTTCAGCCTCAGCGCCCTCTGTCCCATCACCCCTCTCCGCTCCCCTATGCTCCAGAAGCACTGAGTTACTTGCAGTTAGTTCCTTAATCTGCCATGTCTTCCTTCATCTGGGACGTCTGCAGGAGGCTTTTCCCAGGAAAGCATTCCATCTTCTGCATTCCCTTATCTGATCTTTCTCATCCTTATGGTCTTTGACGACTGTGCTCACATTATGCCCTGAGTTATAGACTAAATGTTCTCACTCTCCCCAAATCCTCAGGTTGAAGCTCCGACCCCCAATGTGATAATGTGATGGCATTTGGAGGTAGGACCTTTGGGAAATTATGAAGTCTAGATGAGGTCATGAGGCCTCAGGATGGAGTCGACACCTTCCTAAAAAGAGGAAGAGAAGCCAGGGTGTGCTCTCTACAGTGTGAGGACACACAGCAAGAAGGCAGCTCTCTGCAAGCCTGCAAGGAGGCTCTCGCCGTTAACTAAATCTGCCTTGATCGTGGACTTTACTCACAACTGTGAGGAGTAAATGTCTGTCTGCTGTTGAAGCCACCCTGTCTGTGGTTAAAGATGGCCTGAGCAAGACTGAAACACCTGGTGCTCACCACTACAAATGCTGGCTCATTGTTACTCATCTGTATTCCCACAAATGGCCGGCTCCATGAGGCTGGGGAACATGTCTCTCACTCAATATTCCAGAATATTGGCCCAGCACATAGAACACACTCCATAAATGCTTGCTGAATGAAGAAAAGAGCATGTGAATAAACTTATACATGCAGGGGATAGAATTTGAGCTGAGTCCTGAAAGGTTTTAAAGGCTATGGAGGGAAGGGGCATCTGGGTGGCTCGGTTGGGCCTCCGACTCTTGATTTAAGTTCAGGCCATCATCACAGAATTGTGGGATCAAGCCCGGAGTCAGGCTCCATGCTGACAGTGCAGAGCCTGCTTGAAATTCTCTCTCTCTCTCCTTTGCTCTCTGCCCCTCCTCCCCCAGCCATGCTCTCTCTCTCTCTCTGAAAATAAGCTTTCTTAAAAAAGGTTATGGAGGGGAGGTAAGGTATGAGTATAGACACAGAAACAAACATGGTGATGGGTGCATGGGGAAAACAAGGGAAGTGAGAAAGATATCAAGGATTTGTCTACGACAGCAAGAAGAGAAAATGGGACTTGAAGTCAAGCAAAGGAAGTTGATTTTTTATTGTTACTGCTGTCAATTTTTAAAAATTTTACCGAAGTATAGTATAGGTACAGTAAACTACATGTACACTGAGAATATGGTTCGATTAACTTTTACATACATATACTGTTATGGGCTGAATTATGTTGTCTCCCTCAAAATTCATGTTGAAATTCTGAACCCCCCCAGTACCTTTGAATGTGACTGTATTTGGAGATAGGGTCTTAAAGGACCTAAATAAGTTAAAATGAGATCATTAGGGTGGGCCCAGATCCATAATGACATCATTAAGGTGTCCCCATAAGCAAAGGAGGATAGGACACAGTGTTAACAACAGATTAGCACAGCTACACACACAGGAAAGACTACATGAGGACACGGGGAGAAGAAAGCTGCCCACAAGCCAAGGAGAGAGGCCTCGAAGGAACCAACCATACCCACACCTTGATGTTGGACTTCCAGCCCCCAGGACCAGGAGAATATGACTTCCTGTTGTTTAAGACCCCCAGTCTGTGGTGTTCGTTACAGCAGCTTAAGGAGACTAATAACACGTGCCATGGAAACACCTCCCAGATTCAGATCCAAAACATTCCCAGCACACCAAAAAGGAGCCTGAATTCGACTGCAGTGACAGTTGGATGTCATTTTTGGCTCCTAAGCAGGAGACTTGCCAAGGCAAAATGGAATTTTAGGAAGATTAGAGTAGGAAGAGGAGACAAGGATGAGCTGGCAGTGGGAACAGTGAAGATGAGTAGAGGAGAGAAAGAGACAGTGGGGGAAAGGTCTGGAATCTTGCTGAAGTCAGGGAATTCATGAGAGGATGGTGGTGAAGGAGACTAAAGGGCATTTTATTTTATATTTTTTAAAATTTTTAATGTTTTTAATTTTGAGAGAGAGAACACGCGAGCAAGTGAGCAGGGGAGGGGCAGAGAGAAAGACACAGAATCCGAAGCAAGCTCTAGGCTCTGAGCTGTTAGCACAGAGGCCGATGCGAGGCTCAAAGCCACGAACCGAGAGATTATAACCTGAATTGATGTTGGATGCTTAACGGACTGAGCCACCCAGGCTCCCCTTAAAGAGCATTTTAAAGGGCTGGGAAAATAGCAATGGGGAACAAGTCTGAGGGGACTCCAAAGTTTTTGTCTAGCAGACTAACATGAGAAAGTATTGATGACCAATGTTGGATGTTTGGGGGGGGGAAGTCAGCTGGCATGAGAAACCATGAGTGCCACGCTGGGTTTGGGTGGATATGACATGCCCAGATGGTGTAAATACAATCCTGGAGCCCCAGGGGAGCCAGGATAGGACCGTAATGTGAGTAGAGATGTGGACTGTGTGTGGAGAGGAGGCCAAAGATGAAAACGAACACAATAAAAAATAATAATAGCAGCCAAGGTGTATTAAGTGCTTCTACCTGGAAGGTGTCATGCTAAAACCTTTTCCATAGGTGTTCTCATTTGCTCCTCACAATGTTCCTTGAAGGAACATTCTATATTACTATCTGTTTGACTAAGAAGGAAACTGAGGCACAGAGAGAGGAAGTAACTTGTCTAAGGCCACACAGCCAAGAAGTGATAGATATGGTTTTGAACCCAGGGACACTGACACCAGTTCACCCATTAGTGCACTTGGAAGAAAGAGGAACCAGCTGAAGAGAAGACCATCTGACCTTTTTTTTTTTTAATCTCCCAATCTCCAAATAAACTAACCTCATCCTAATCCATCTCATCATTTAAAATTCCTCAAACTCAAACTATGGTGCTGATGCCTTCAGGAATGAACAAATCTTTACCTTCAGTAAGTTTCTCCTAATGCCTAAACTTAAACACCTTGGTTATATTTAAATAAAAAAATTAACGTTTATTCCTTTTTGAGAGACAGAGTGTGAGTGGGGAAGGGGCAGAAAGAGAGAGGGAGATGCAGAATCTGAAGCAGGCTCCAGGCTGTGAGCTGTCAGCACAGAGGCCGATGCGGGGCTCGAACTCACAAACCTTGAGATCATGACCTGAGCTGAAGACAGACGCTTAACCTACTGAGCCACCCAGGTGCCCCCACCCTGGTTGTATTTTAATAAAGGACGCTGCTTCCCCTCCGTTCTGCTGCCTGGGGAGCTTGGGTCAGCTGCCTGGCTTTCTCATCATCTCATACCCCTGAAGACAGTATATTTACTGGCAGCTGTTTCGATACTTACAAACATGAACTTCTTACCCGGTTGCCGCACTTCTGGCAGAAGTCCCTCCTTCACGGTCACTTTTCTCCAGGAACGCTCCGCTTTCCTCACGTCTCTGGCACGTGGAACCCCAGGAGGGTTCGTAGTCCCCGCAGTCTAGGGGAAGACGAGATTACATTTCCACAGATGTGCTTCCATGCCTGTTTTGCAAGTTCAGAGTTGTCTGCAGGCCTCAAGAAATATCTTCAACTGAAGCAAATAAAAGACACTGACAGGTGCAAAACTCTGAACCAACAGGATTTAGCCAAAAGGGTCTCTAGGCCTTTTACTTCGTACACTTTTGTCTCCTCTCGTACTGTGTTCCAGATGCATCTCTCTGTGAGTTATTTTTTAAATTTTTTGCTTCTGGTAATTGTGCATTTATAAAACAGCCCCTCATGAGCGTCCAGCAAATGTGCAAACTGTTTCATAATTAAAGAGAGTTCTGTTCCCTGAAACCTGGCATGTCTGGTTAAAACACATGATTTGCTCGGTGTTTTAGAGGAATGTGTGCCTAAAGGGCCAGAGCTCCGGTTAGCACCAACAGCTGAAACGAGACTCAGAGCAGCCAACCATTACATGAAGACCTACATGGCCACTATCAACTTATTGTGTTTATTTCTGACTAAGAAAAATCCATTCCTTTTAGTGATACAGCAGGATTCTTCGGAAAGACAGAAAAGGGCCATTTGGGGAAAATGAAATGCTAAACCTAGAAATATTCTGGATTCCTAATTGTTGGTTTTGTTTCCCCCAAGTCATCTGAGAGACATTTCTTGCTCCACAGCAGGTGTCTGGCTGTGAATATCATAACTTAATGAATTATTGTGGCCATTTACAGGTAAGACTTGCATATAGAATGTTTATCATACCAACAATTTCTATGAAAAGGAATGAAATGCACATGTGTGGAACTTCATGCTTCACAAAATAATTTCCTTTGTTTAATTTTATTTCAGACTTTCCCAGTGACCCTGAGGTAGGCAGGGTAGGTTTTAGTATTCCCATTTTATAGGTAAGGACACTGAAGCACAAAGACTGATGAAGCGTTTCCAAACAATATACTATCGTTGGAGGGGTAAAGTCTCCCAGGCCCCATTTGCTTGTAGATTGCCAGGAGGATGAATATAAGCTCAAGAGTTACGATTTATCTCCAGAGTTCAAGTACTTCAACTCTCTGTACATGGAGACCAGCTATGTAGTCAAGTGAACAATATCAAGACCCAGCTGTTCCCTATCTTGTAGATTAAATCAGCTGAGAAACCTGCCGTCACATTTGCTATGTGAAGAGTGCAGATTTGACATGTGTAGTTGTCTGATAAATTTCAATTTTGAGGCTAAAAAGTCCTCAAATTTTCAGAACATTTTTGCCTCATTTAGGTAATCCAGTAAAATAGTTTTAACGTATTCTTTCTGTGATAAGTGTGGGTGATCCATTTCCTTTTTGAGGGTCAACAACTCATTTTTACATTTGGATTGCACCGTAGTTTGTCAAGGCATATTCACTTACAATAGTTCATACTGTCATAGACCCTGTTGGGGGTTCCCAGGTTGAGAATCCTGGTGAATCCCAAGTTGGATTCATAGTAATATTCCCATTTTCCAGACAAGAAAACCAAGGCACAATTAATAAGAACATCTTCAAGTATTTATGGTATGCCTACCATGTGGCAGGCACCACCCTAAGTGCTAGGGGTACAATGATAAGAAAAAGCAGATGCAATTCTGCCTCTTCTCATTTACATTCTAGTGTGAGGAATAGACAATGAAATAATTGTACCAACAAATATAAAATTTCAACTGAATGTGATAGCGCTTTCATCCACATATTCCACCAAAACACTATATAAGTCATGTCTTTTTAAAAAATGTCAAGTTTGGGGCACCTTACGTGGCTTATTTGATTTAGTGTCTTACTTCAGCTCAGGTCATCATCTCATGGCTCATGAATTTGAGTCCTGCATGGAGCCCTCTGATGTCAGCACAGTGCCCACTTTAGATCCTCTGTCCCCCTTTCTCTCTGCCCCTCCCCTGCTTGAACTTTCTCTCTCAAAAATAAACAAACATTAAAAAATTAAATTAAAAAATAAAAATATGTCAGGTTTTTAAAAACATGCCAGTTTTTTTTTTTTTTTTTTAATGAAATGGAGAACATAATACTCTGGGAGCCTAGAATATGGTTTGTCAAGAAGACTCACTACAGCTTTCCTGGGGGAGTAAAATGATCTGAGGAGACAGGAGGTAAGCGAATGGAAAGGAGAAAGATCAATGCTCCAGGCAGAGGGAAGAGGATGTGAAAAGGTCCTGGGGTGGTAAGGAAGACCACCATGACAACTGGAGGTCAAGTCATGTGATTAGATGGCAGGGCATGGAAGACTGCAGCTAACATGAAGATTAAAAAGTTGCTCCTATGTGAAAGGTTTTAAATTTTAATTCTTTTTTTAAAGTTGATTTATTTATTTTTGAGAGAGAGAGAGTGCACAGGGAAGGGGCAGAGAGAGGGAGAGGGAATATCCAAAGCAGGTTCTGCACTGTCAGCACAGAGCCTGAAGTGGGGCTCAAACTCATGAACTGTGACATCATGACCTAAGTTGAAAACAAGGGCCTGACGCTTAACTGACTGAGCCACCCAGGTGCCCCTGTTTTAAATTTTAATTCTTTTTTAAAATTTATTTTTGGGAAAGAGCATGAGAGAGCACAAGTGGGGGAGGGGCAGAGAGAGAAGGGGACAGAGGATTTGAAGGGGGTTCTATGATGACAGTAGTGAGCCCCATGTGGGGCTTCAGTTCAGGAACCTTGAGATCATGACCTGAGCCAAAGTTGGCTGCTCAACCCACTGAGCCACCCAGGAGTCCCTTAAATTTTAATTCTAATAACAATGAGAAGCCATAAAAGACTTACAATGTGGGGAGAGGTAGGCACAATTTGAGCTGTACTTTGGAAAGATTATTTCAGATTTGATGTAGAAGACACATTGAAGGGGGCCAAGATGGGTGTGATTGAATAGTTAGATGAATACTGTAGAAGTCCAAGTGGAAGAGGATGGACTGTGGAGGTGGAGATGGGAGGCAGATGAACTTGAGAGATGTTTAGTAGGTAAACTTGATGAGAGTAGAGGACAAATTGAATGTGGGGGTGAGAATGAAGAAGTAAAGGGTGACCCCTGCCAAACATTGTAGGCCTATGCAACTGGGTCCATGGTTGTACCATGGAAAGTACTGTAAGAAATCTAGATTTGTGGGATGAAGATTATGAGTTTCTTTGAGATTTGTTGAGTTTCATATTCTAAGATATCCAACAAAAGGGCCATATAGGGATGATTGGAAAGGTGGAACACAAGGTCTGGGCTGAGGATACAAACTTTTGAGTCACTCTCATGCAGAGCGACAGATGTGGACAAAGAAATATTGCTGAGAGAGAGAGAGAGAGAGATCATAAAGTGAGAAGAAAAGAGGGTCCTGAAAAGAGCCTTGAAAAATTCCATCATTTAATGGCCAGGCAGAAGAAGAAGACTCTAAAAGGAGAGAGAGTGTACAAAAGCTAGGAAGAACACAGGAGGACTTAGTTTAATGGCAGATAAACAGAGAGAATTTCAACAATGAGGGAATTGAGTCAAGTAGTGCTGGGAGGTTAAATACTGTAAGAACTACAAAATACATCCACTGCTATGGAGGTCATTAGTGACCTTGAGAATGGGAGCCAGAAGCCAGAGCGCAATGGATTGAGGAGAGAGTGGCAGAAGAGAATATGCAGACCATAAAATGGACAGCAGTGTCAGTGTTTGCTTTTGAAGCACACTTAATCTCTAAGGCACATGCAATCAAACAATGTAATGCAAAAAGTAATAATGAAAGCTTGTTTTTAGTTTGATTTTGAAAATACGCAATGAGCAAAGGAAACTACAGTTTCCCTCACCTTTCTCTTCTGGTACCTTCTCCTCGAGACACTCAAACTGCTCTCAATCTTGGGTGACTTTCCAGGCTGACCCCAAGTTCTCTGGCCAGTTGGCCCCCTGCCTCCACTACTTAGCACCCCAAAACTGCTTGGTAAACTAATCTCAGTGGGCTGAAAATGAATGGTAGCTGGTGTGTGTTAACCCTCTGGGTTTGCTTTTTCACCAGGGACTATTCCCTAGCAAGTCTGATAGACTGGGGATATAGTTTAGGACAGGCAGGTATGAAGTAAGGGACTACAGTAAGGAGATAACATTGCGGAGTGGAAATAGCACTAACTTGCTAGATAATCTCAAAGAAGTTGTGTCATCTCCCTGGAAGTCCCATTTTTCACTTGTCAACTCTAGGGTTGAATTATACCTCCGGGCTGCAGATTATACCTTCCAGCTCCTTAGCAAACCCAGAACTGGTCAATGGCTTGGTTCCTTGGGAAGGGGAAGAACAGAGAGGAGTGCCAAGAGAGAAACCAGTATTCTTCCTGCTTTTAGAAAAACGGTTTAAAGTTAGGGTGAGCTAGAATTGAATCAACTGAGGTGTATAAATCACATCGTACTTTAAGCGCTCAAAAGAGTCATTTTTTAAGTGTTTTTATTTATTTTTGAGAGAGAGAGTGCAAGTGGGGGAGGGGATGAGAGACAGGGAGACACAGAATCCGAAGTAGGCCCAGGCTCTGGGCTGTCAGCACAGAGCCGGACATGGGGCTCAAACCCATGAACCGTGAGATCATGACCTGAGTCGAAGTTGGACACTTACCAATTGGGCCACCCAGGCACTCAGAAAAGTCATAAAAAAAAAAAAAAGAACACCTGAAGGCAATCTTCAGTAAAGTGAAGAGTCCTTTTGTAGAAAGCATAAATGCCCCTGGATTTATCCTTTTTTAATCACGGAGACGATCATCTATCAGGCTTCCATAAAGCACTGGGTACATTTGTGCTTAATAACAATGTGTAGCAAAGAAATGGTTGAGATGCTCTGATAAAGATGAATGCTTGACTTCCTCTTTTAAGTCTTTCTTCCACTGCATTTCGCTTTGAAAACCACTTTTCCCTTTGCACTCCAGCTTTTGAAATAGGTCCTTACAAAGTCACTTCATGCAATAGACAGTGGAGAAGTGCTGTTATCAGAGGAGGGATATGACACGCATCCAAAATACTTCTTCTAATTAAGAACCCCAGTCTGGAGGCGGGCAGACGGTGTGTGAGAGGGGAGCAGCTCTGGTTTGGGGAAAGGCATTCCCGTAAGCCATGTGAGGCTTCGGCGCTTCTGTCCTCGTAGGCTTGCCCGCCTGAAGCTGGCGGGCACTCAGGCCCTCTTTTATACTCACCACTTTCTTCACTTTGAAAAGACAAGCTGTCCAAGTTAATCCATTAGTTAGCCTTCTGCATTAACACAAAACACATGGTACTCCATGCTTCATTAGTACGGACAAGGTGTTCCAGTGACTGTGTCCCCGTGTAGAGCACGCTGGGGTGGCTGCCGTCAGACAAATGCCTTCATGCTCTGCACCTTTCTTACCACACAGCCTCAGCCCACAGCCGCTCTGCTCAGTCAACGAACCTGGACAAAACCTTCTGATCTCCCGCCAGCAGCCACTTCTGGGTTGATTAATACTTCCGTCTTGCTCTGTGCCAGGCCAGACTGAGCTGGCCTCCTCCGGGGTTTACTGCCCATCCAGAAGAGCAAGAGTGGTGCAGCTGGACAGATCTGTCAGTCCAGGGCCGGCACTAGAGACCAGATGATTAGGGCAGATCATGATGAATGAAGAACCCCCAGGTGAAAAATGGCTTCTTTGGAATCCTTATTGATCTGCCAGCTGAGGTCTTTTTCATGTGGAACCTAAATTTGACATTTCAAATTGAACCTGAGTCTTATAATTTCAGACCTGGCAGTGATTTTGCGTGGAGTCTAGGACATTGCCTAGATGGGGAAACTGAGGCTCAAAGCATGGAAATGACTTTCCCAAAGTAATACAGAGAGTCAGTGGCAAAGCGGGGTCTAGGACTGAGGTCTGCCGCTCAGGTCAGCACCCCAGGCTGCGGACCATTTCCTTCCGTGGGACCCAGGTTCTGTCAATGAGCTAATGTTGTGTCCCCATTGGTATAAAGAACAAGATCAGGCCATATTAATCTCATCAGGACCTTGGCCCCAAAAGAGGTAGTCAAATGAAGATGGATATGAGGAGGCATGGTGCTTGGAGAGAGGAGAACCAGTCTTACAAGGAAGAGCCAAGAAACTGCCAGTCTTACCCTTAAATACATGGGCTGGTGAAAGACCCAAGATGGTGCCTCAAATGCAAAGTCTCTTTTTGGAAAGAGTTCACTTTGCTAAGAGGCACTTCACTTTGGGATGTATTTCTCCAAGAAGTGAATAATCTGAGAATGGATGAAGGTCCACCAGGTGGGAACTGGCAGTCTGAGGGAATGGGGAATAGTATCCCCTCTTAGTAGACAATCCAGGAAAAGCACATGGGTTGGAAGAAATACAAATTGCCTAAAAGCAGAGCAAGGCAAGTCCCTCCCATGGAGTATGAGAGGTCCTGAGTCCCCAGTTAAAATGCAAGCCACCCTGGGAGCTCTTACCAGCCTCATCTTAGTGATCAGGTAGCACTTACATGCATTACCAGCATAGGGTTCCTAGCCCATATGTATATGGATCAAGGAAGAGAGCTTTGTGGTCAAGGCTCTAAAGATCCACTCTGTCTGCTCCACATCGTCCAGACCACCAATTGTGGAGCTGCGACACATGAAAATGCATCCAATCATCTTCGCATTCTCATCAAGGGTTTTTGGATCCCCTGGCTAAGAGAAAGGACCCACTGAGGAGAAGCATCAGGAACCCAACCATACAATGAACAGTCACAGCGCTCATTCGTGCCTTCAAAGCAACGTACGTGATGTGCCAAGTACCATGCCAAGCACTAGGCTACCAAGTTGACTAAGGTACAACCATGCCTAAGGTGGGCACGTCTAGCAGGGAAGACAGATGCCCACACAGGTAACTGTAATGAAATGGGTTAAGGGCTATTCAAAAGGAAGGTAAATGAACTAAAATTTGCTACTAGCCTACTACAATCCAGTAACTTTAATATATTCCCTCATCAACTCATTCCACAGACATTTATTAAATGTCTGCAGGAGCTGTGCTAAGAATACAAAGATTAATAGAAAGGATCTTTGCCCTTGAAGGAATCACATACTACAAGGGAAAGATAAATGGGTAAACAATATGTGAAAGGAAAATGTGAGAGTTATTATTTCAGAAGTCTGTGCATGCACACAAGGTATTAAAAGGAGCCCATTCTTAACCATCTAAAAGTGTCTCAAGTTTTAAATAAAAAGATTTTACTTTTACTCACACATACTGTACTGTATGAGTCCACTTAGATGAAGTTCTAGAACAAGCAAAACTAATCTGCTATGAAAAAAAGCAGAGCAGTAGTTGCCTTTGGGGGGATGGTGGTCCCTTTACTAGGAAGGGACATGATAGCATTTCCTGTGATGATTCTATAGCTTTTTTTTTTTTTTAATGTTTACTCTGTGTGTGTGTGTGTGTGTGAGAGAGAGAGAGAGAGAGAGCTAGTGCAAGGTTGAGCAGGGGAGGCCCAGAGAGAGGAGGGCACAGAGGATCCAAAGTGGGCCCTGTGCTGATAACAGCAAGCCTGATGTGGGCTTGAACTCACAAACCGTGAGATCAAGACCTGAGCCAAAGTTGGATGCTCAACTGACTGGGGCACCTGGCGAGTCTGTATCTTGATAGGGATTTGGTTACTTGGACATGTGCATTTGTCAAAACTCATCAAATGGTACACTTAAAATCTGTGCATTTTGTTGTCTGTAAATTTCACCTTAGAAAGAACTCTAAACAAATACTGAACTCTAGATAATGACATACACGGTGAAGCATTTAGGCGGAGGTATACTGATATTTGCAACTTATTTTGAATTGCATCCAGAAAATAAGATGGATTGAACCAATTGATAGAGCAATGCATAAATAAACAGACATGTGTTAAAGCAAATACAGCAAAATATCACTTGTAGAAACTAGGTGGTGGGTAGGCAGGTGTACAATATACAATGCTTTCGATTTTAGTGAGTTTGGAAATTAAATACTAGGGGGAAAATTCATCTTATAAGTTAAATAGGTATTCCCTGGGCAAATAGGATAAGAAAGGACTAACCTAATCCCATTTTCAACTTTCCACCCCTCATCTGCCTTTCTGTCTCCTCTATAGAGCCTGGAATAGCCACAATATCCACTTATCCCTTTGCTGCTCAGGGTAGCCATGTGGCATAGTTCAGGCCAATGAAGCCTGAAGAGTTAAGAGAACAACTTTGCTGGTTCTTTTGAGAAACCTTTTGCTTATTTGGTGCTGTCCCTTCCTGACTTGAATACAAATGTGGTACCTGGCATTGCAGCAGCCACTTACAACCATGAAGGCAAATCTGAAAGAATCAGACTTCTGCCTTGACTTCATTGAGCAACAGCAGCCCATCTCCAGACTTCTTGCTATGTTAGAAAAATAAATCCTATTTGTTTTAGCTGCTGCTGGTTAAGTTTTCTGTTACTTGCAGCTGAAACATTCGGAACACAAGGCACAAGTGTAAGACAGCCCAGTTTTCAGGTAAATGCAAGCAAGCTGATGCCTCGACCCAGAGTATGGGGAGAAAGACTGCAGAGCTGGGGATGTAAGCAAGGAAGTAGGGATAGGCCAGACCCTGCAGGACCGTTTCTGTCATGCTAAGGGCTTTGGATTCTCCAAAGGGAGTAAAGCACGGGAAATACCCTCAGCAGATTGCATTTCGGATTAGTGGCTCTCAGACTTATTTGAAGATCAGAAGCATCCGGGGTTAAGAATACAGATTCCCAAGCCCCACCTCCAGAGATTCTGGTGATAGGAGACGTTGTTGGTGCCCTGTCCCTATATTCTCCTTCACCTGCAGCTTCTGTGACCAGCTCCATGCACGCAGACAGCCTTCTGTCCCAATACCTCTGTGATTTCCTGCCTGATGGCTTTCTTTGGTCACAAAAGCATGTTGTATGTACCGTCCAAGGCAGGTCAGAAGTGTCAGGGGGTTGATGCTTCTAAGAGCATCCTCCTTCAACCAACGAGGAATAGGAGCTGATGGATAACTACTACACCTTCCTTGCCTGTTGGTGGGAGAATTGTGAAGTGTGTGTCTCGCAGTCTCTCAGGTCCTCTTGGAAGGAGTTACCCACAGTCATAACCTTCTCATTAACATACATTTTATTGGCTTTTCCTTCCTTCCCTGTCTCCTTCTTCCAGATCCCACCAGTGCACTACTGGGATGACCCCTCAAATAAACTCCTGGCACCCAAATCCTTGTCTAAGGCTCTGTTTTTGGTGGACCCCAAAGGAGCTGACTCTGAATGCTGGTGGAGGGTGGGGTGGTCTGCATTTTCGCCATCATGGATCTCTAAACTTTCAGGTATGTGGACTCAACTCTCAGCCCCTCTTCCACAAGCACCTCTCCCTGTTGACACTGTCAGATAAATTTGTAGATCAGAGCGAAATTCTTCAGTGACAAGCAGATTTTTCAGCTGAGTTAAGACCAAGAGATTTAGCAAATTCTCTAGCTAATTCGGTTAATCTATGAAAAGTTTCCAAACATAAGCACTTTCCAAGGTAAGACCTAACTACAAATCAGCTTATGACATTGAAAATGACAATCAGGAGATTGTCAAAACCCCACTATATAAATAAGTAAGAATAAAGAATCGGGAATGTTCCTCACCTTGTAACACCCAGAATAATTTTGTGTCTACATTTATTAATGCTTAGTATTTATTTATGTGGTCGGTTTCATTTATTCATGTGGTCTGTTAGGTGTTTATCTTTTATTGAAAAAGAGGAAAACGAGATCTTATCAGCTGAAGCAATCATTTTAATTGTATTTAGGGACCAGATAAAGGCTGCTCCCTATTGCTTTAACATTCCCTAACTAGGAGAAGAGATTGGTCAAATATTTTGATACTAGTCTTTGCCTTCAAATTAGGATGCTGGGAGGAAGAGTTGGTGGGGAAGAAGTGGACACAAGAGGGGACACAGTGGGTTGTTAGATTTCTTGGATGAGGCTGTCTCAAGACCATGTGCATCTGGCCCTCCTCTTCAAAAGCCCCAGTAAGGTGAGCAAACCAGGAAGGATAGAGTCCCTTTATTATAAGCTGTGGCTCATAAACTTAAAAAAAAAGCACCATTCAAAGATGTTTCCAACTGCAATTCCAAGGAGCCAGTTATCCCCAACCAAGAAGGCTTTTAGACTCGCCTGAAACGCCAGCACCTCACTTGCGAGACGAGCAGCACACACGTCTCTGCCTCCGGCCTGCCCCAGCATCGTGTTTGCTAGAACAGCCTGCTCTCCAAGCCTTGGTCAGAGGGCACCATTGCCCTGCTGTTGTCATAAGGGACTACACCTAAAGCCGCTGAACACAGACAGGATGTTACAGAGAGTCTTGCCATCAACATCTTCAAGAGTGAGATGGCTCACTTCTGCTCTCCCTGCTTATATATAGTTTCACCTGCTGTTCTGGAGGAAACGAAGACGGAAGCTGTCAGAGAAGGGAAGTGTGGGCTATGGGTACAGCTGCTGACTGATAGGGGATAAAAGAATGCAAAAATACCACTGGATCAGCTTTTCTTTAATCCTAACAGAAGAGACATGGGGGAAGGCCTGCGTCTCTATGGCTTGGATTAGCGTTGACCTGGGGTGTTTTGCTGTCACTGAAAAGTGAGTTTTCACTCGGAGGAAGCATGCAGTGCCAACTCTAATGTCTCATGAGAAGCTTAGGAAGAGGGTATTTTAGCATAACAGGAAAATAAGCAATCATTTTATCCATACCTTGAATTACTAGGCGAAAGATTACTTTATTCACTGAATCACTTTTAATTGCACACCAACCAGGAGTGCAATGTTTTTTTTTAAATTTTTAATTTAATTTTGAGACACAACACAAGCAGGGGAGGGGCAGAGATAGAAGGAGGCACAGAATCGGAAGCAGGCTTGAGGCTCTGAGCTGTCAGCACAGAGCCCGATGCAGGGCTTGAACCCACGAACTGTGGGATCATGATGCGTCACCGACTGAGCCACCCAGGTGCCCACAAACATTTCTTTGACAGCCTACTTATGGTGTGCCAAGTGCTTTTCTGGGTAGCACAGAGACTCTGAGGGGTGGTGGGCACACAGTCTCGGCCCTAGAGAAAGTCACAGTGTAGTTGAAGAGGAATGATGAGGACCTAGAAGATAATAATCATGCAATCAGATAACAATCCGAGTATGCGTGTGCTATGTGAGAAATGGCCACGACATGGGTCAATAACATTATTACAAGGTTCACATATACCTCTTAATAATATGACAGGCATGCCCCTTCTTTAGGATATGTTATTACTGGAGGAGTACAGAGAAGGTAAGAACTTAATTGCTTAAAGTAATTGTGATGTTTGCACATAAATGCATAATGATATTATTGATCCTGGATGCAAACTGTCAGCAGAAGCGGTAGTGAAACCTGATGGGAGTTTGCACCTGGCAGCTCTGTATCTCAGTCATCAAAGAGCCACTGAGGGAATCCAGGGGTACATAAGGCTCCCAGGATATGGCAGTGGGTGAAGGTACTCACCAAATGGAATTAATGGTACTAGAGGATCAAGAAAGTTTGAGCAACAGTATATAGCAGCACCAATAGGAAGGAAATTGCTGCTTTTATCTCCGGCCATCAAAGTGCCTCACAAATCAATATTAGAAGCTGCATTTTATAAATTACACCATCACGGGAGATGTGAACCGGCATGAAGGTGGGGGGAAAAGTTTCTTTTTCTTTTCTTTTTTTTTTTTTTTAAAGAAATCTGTTCATTGTGAAATTCAGGAGCTAGTATTTGGCCCCCAAATAATTGTTCATATTGAAGTAATGAACACTGTTTATTTAACTATGATTTTGAGCACTGTGTCAGATTTGTTAAAAGTTTTGATTAAAGCGTTTTTTTAAAAGTTTTGATTAAGTATTTTTAAAACACTGAAAATAACAACAATATCTCCCAGAAAATAATGAGTTTCTTCCTGTTGGCTGTCGAATTATTTACTCTCATAACTGAATAATAACAGCACATCAAAGCCGACGGTAGTAATGAAATGATTTGTGAACATAGGTTAACAAATTAGTGCCTCATGATGTGTAATTGTCTAATTAGGGTAAAAATGCTAGTGTCTCACCTAAATGACTGACAAGAGCGTAAAACAAGAAGGAACAGGTAAAAAGCATCATGCAAGAGACTGGAATGCATGTAACTGTGTCATTTTTCTGTTTACTGCTCGAGAGGGGCTAAGAGCATCTTCCAGATCTTACACGTCCAACTTATACACACTGGTTCAATTACAGTCAGTCAGGAGAAGAACAATCAATCAGGTAACTGTGAGTGCAGTATGTTTTCAGGGGGGATGACTTCCCTAGACCTCAAATTACTGAATTATTTCTAGTTTCCATAGGACAACCACCAGCATCCCGGGCGTATAAAGACACCTAAGAGAAAGTTCCTTCGAATCTTTCTTTAGTTCATATCAAAATGTGTACATTTTTAAATGTAGATTTAGGGGCGCTTAGGTGGCTCAGCTGCTTGAGCGTCCGACTTCGGCTCAGGTCAGAATCTCACGGTGCACGAGTTCGAGCTCTGCGTTGGGCTCTGTGCTGATGGCTAGGAGCCTGGAGCCTGCTTCAGATTCTGTGTAGATTTAAAAAGAAAAAAAAAAAAACCCTCAGGAAATTTTAATGTTTATTTACTTAGTTTGAGAGAGAGACAGAGATAGAGAGCGAGCGAGCATGACTGGGGAGGGGCAGAGAACAAGGGAGAGAGAATGGCAAGCAGCCTCTGCCCTGTCAGCACAGAGCCCAACACAGGGCTCGAACTCACGACTCTTAGATCATGAGATCATGACCCGAGCTGAAACCGAGAGTCAAGACACTTTAACAACTGAGCCACCCAGGCTCTCCTAATTAAACGTTTTCTATTTACCTTCCATTTATTCAATACTTATGTACTATGCACCTATTATGTGCCAAGCAGAGCATTAGGTTTTTTGAGGGACATGTAGATGTATAACACATGGTTCTTCTTTCGAAGACTTTTCTTTCTAATTCAAGAAATAAGGTATACAGTCTGTAAGGCTGTAAACCTTAGGCGGTAGAGACAAAGTGCTGCTGGATTTCAGGAGAGGTACTGGTAACTTCCGTCGGGGGAAAATCGAGAGCTTGATCCTGACCGACTGCAAGTGATGGGAAGGCTTTGCAGACAGAGGAAATAGGCTGTGTGAAGGCACATGTAACTTGGTGTTTATTCTGCCACCAGTTGGGAAGTTTAATTCTAATTAGATCCCGGAAAAGAAGTCAGCTCTGCTTATTTCCATTGGCAGTAGAAGCTTGGGCAGCTAAAAAAAAAAATCTGCCCTCACAACAGCCAGTAAGTTAGTAACATAACACAGCAGGGGTTTGGAGGTTCCAGAATTCTTTTAATCCTCAGTGAGCATTTAAACAAGTAAGCCTTCTAAATATATACAAATCTTGTATTTGAATGGATTTGGAAAAATAAAGAGGCCTGTGAAATGCACATGACACTCTTTCAAGTCTTTAAGCAATGCTTGCGCTACCGCAGGACAATTTTGGTCCCAGTTAGAGCTCTTAGGAACAGAGCAAGAACTCTCTCGCTCCTTCTCTGGTCCCCTCTCCATGAATACAGTCTCCCTGCAGCTTTGAGAAGCAGCCTCAAGTTGCTAGCCCCACACAGAGGAAGGGTGTGTCGAAGGAAGTTTCCTGCCATGCCTGTTCCTTGCAAGAACTGCTCAGTGCGGTTGGGCCACGTGCCTGCACGTGTCAATGTTATAACAACGATCAAGCTCTGGTTATTAATCCAGGTCAGGGCAAAGAGGAAAAAACTATCAGCAAAGAGAAGTGATTTCTTTTTAGACTTTTGCTCTGAAGGCTACAATTTGTTTAATTAAATGAGACCTTCTGCCCTGTTATTGACAAAGGAATGAGGGATCCCAAGGGCGAGTGAGCCGCTCGCCATTAACACACAGTCTCAAACTTAAACCTGGTTTCATCATTCATATGTTGCATTCTGGCCACTGTTCATCTTTCCAACCTCATATCATTAGCCAGTTTACTTTTTCAAATTTTACATACAAAAATCATTAGACACACCTTTAGAAGAATGTATTTTCTGACGTGTTACCTGAGGAAATAAATATTGTGAAGAAGTTGGAGGTGATTCAAATGGGGGACCATGATGTAGCTAAATGTTGGTAAAATCAGATTCTGTCATTGAAAAGGAAGGCTGGAGGGGGAACCCGGCATAAAGTAACGCCGTCTTTCAGGGGGTAAGGAACAGCTGGGGCAGATGGGCTGTTAGCCTACGGCACCACGATTGCTGCTAGGATCACCTTTATAACCGACTGATGCACTCCATTTCAGCTGGAAGGGCCTCACAAGCTGTCCCCCAGAAATCGGATGCTCCTTTGAGAAGGCAGGAGCTGGCTTCAGTGACAGAACTACTGTCATTTCTGCAGGCAGGGGCGCTGGCTACCAGGCTCAGTCACTACTCTGCCGGAAATGTCTTGTGAAAGTCACTTAATTTCTCTGGCCTTCAATTCTCATCTAAGAGGAGAATATTGAACTAAATGAGCTTTAAGAAGGGAAAGCACAAAAGCAGGAAACAACCTCTTCGACCTCCACCGCAGCAACTTCTTGCTTGACACATCCCCAAAAGCAAGGGAATCAAGAGCAAAAATAAATGATTGGGACCTCATCAAGATCAAAAGCTTCTGCACACCAAAGGANTTCCTCAGGAAACTCACAATAGAACTCCCCTATGACCCAGCAATAGCACTGCTAGGAATTTACCCAAGGGATATAGAAATGCTGATGCATAGGAGCACATGTATCCGAATGTATCTCAATGTTCATAGCAACACTCTCAACAATAGCTAAAACATGGAAAGAGCCTAAGTGTCCATCAACGGACGGATGGATCAAGAAGATGTGTTTTATCTATACGATGGAATGCTACATGGCAATGAGAAAGAATGAAATCTGGCCATGTGTAGCAACATGGATGGACCTTGAGGGTGTTATGCTGAGCGAAATAAGTCAGGCAGAGAAGGACAAATATCATATGTTTGCACGTATAGGAGGATTAGGAGGAACTTAACTGAGGACCATGGGGGAGAAGAAGGGGGGAAATGGTGGGGGAAAGGGAGAGAGGCAAACCATGAGAGACTCTTGAATGCTGAGAAACAAACTGAGGACTGATGGATGTGGGGGGGAGGGGGGAGATGGGCATGGAGGAGGGCACTTGTGGGGATGAGCACTGGGTGTTATATGGAAACCAATTTGACAATAAACTATTTGTTTAAAAAATAAATAAATAAATACAAAAAAACATTTTTAAAAATTAAAAAAAAAGAAGGGAAAGCACATAATTTAGTGTAAAAACTGGGACATTTTTGCCAGAACAACTGTTGAACTGGACAGAATGTGTGGATGGCACACCAGGATGCAGGAGTACCCCATCTCAAAAGTCCCCTAGCACACTGGAGCCTGTGATTCTCACGGCCCTTCTCCTACTAGTAACCCCAAAACTTTAAATGACACCCTCACATTTAAAGGGAAAACAGACAGTAACATAATAAAAAATACCTAACTTGGAAAAGATATTTTATGTTATTATTTTTTAATGTTTATTTAGTTATTTGGAGAGAAGCAGTGTGAGTGAGTGGGAGGAGGGGCAGAGATAGAGGAGAGAGAGAATCCCAAGCAGCCTCCTCTCTATCAGCACAAAGCCCAACGTGAGGCTCGAACTCACAAACCACGAGATCACAACCTGAGCCAAAATCAAGAGTCAGACACTTAACCAACTGAGCCACCCATGTGCCCCTGAAAAAGATATTTTAAATGCAAGTCCACTGTTGTTAGACAAAGTGAAGTAACCTTATGTCAAAAACTAAGAATCACCTGAAATTGTTTAGGAAGCGGTATTGTACAATTTCCTAGTTTCTTTTGAGATTTAAAAAGTATATATACAGGTGCCTGGGTGGCTTAGTTGTTAAACATCTGACTTCACCTCAGGTCATGATCTCTCAGAGTTTGTGAGCTCAAGCCCTGCATTGGGTGAGCCCCACTTCCTTCTTCTCTCTCTCTCTCTCTCTCTCTGCCCTTCACTCACTTGAGCCCCCCATATATATACAAAGAAGATACATTCTATCATCCATCTAATTTGTACATAAATTTATCTGAAATCAAAGTAAATTTTCTTTCTTTTTTTTTTGTTTCTTTTGTTTTTTAGAGAGACAGAGATTGTGAGCAGGAGAGAGGGGACAGAGGAGAGAGAGAGAGAGAGTGAGAGAGAATTCTAAGCAGGCTCCACACTCAATGTAGAGCCCAATGTAGGGCTTGATCCCACAACTCTGGGCCTAGGATCATGACTTGAGCCAAAATCAAGTCAGAGTCTCAATCGACTGAGCCACTAGGTGCCCCTAAAATTTTGTAATAAGCAAAAATATGCCATAATATTGTTCAAGAACAAAGCAAGACTAATTAGCCACAGTTACAGCGACTTAAGCATTTTAAGCTCACTTTTCAATGTTTTCTATCAAATTTCTAGTCTGTGACATAAATTGTATTACTATCAATTCTGAAATAAATAACTTCTTAAAACTTCAATCTAAGACTTTGTCTAAACTGAGAATCTAGAACACACAACACTTTCCATAACAGGTGCTCAGAATAATGTATGTTTCTGGCACCTGTGATTTCTAGAGATCTAAAGTGGTGGATGGAGTAGTTGCTCTATGATTGGTTTAGGAGTTGGCTTTTGGGAATTTGCAGTCCACCAGCCTCTGAACATTTCAAAGTGGGAAGTTTTATGATTTATCCCCTGTACAAACTCCTTTTCTGATGACATTATTGTTAGAATAAAAGACTTTCTTTGAAAAGAAAGTCTGGGAACATCTGAAAATCTCAGTATAAGGAAGAATATTCTAAGAACCAGAAATTTCCAGTAGTTAAAGAGATGTACCCACCTGTAAGAGGGGAGCTCCCCATCACCAGAAGTATTTCAGTGGGTATTGAGTGACCATCCCTTAGGGTCACAATGGAGACAATTTTTCATTACAGAAGAGGCCAGGTGAGGTGACCTTTGGGTTACTAGCCACTTCTAAGCCAGTTTTGTGATCTTAGGGCTCACAGGATTCTGACTCTGAATAAGTAACTAAAATATCATTTGTCCTGTGGAGGAGCACACTTGGTACAAGAACATCTTCCCACAGAAAGCCACTGCCCTAAGTGTCCTGTGTGTGCTCGTATTAAATTGCTTTCCTGCTGCTTGGCCCAGAGTGAAGTGGACTTTTATTTTGACTAAAGCAATTTTCACACATCTTGGAGAAACAAAAAACCCTAATAACACACCTCAGGTCTATGAAAAGAACACACTGTCCCATAACCAGCGCATAGCACACTGGCACACATAATAAAAATTCTACCTCAGTCATTTAATATTTAGTGAAAAGCCAGAGGAAGTAAAATCGGAGCTGGATTCAGTTCAACACCCGGGTCAGTGGTGCAATGTGGGCAAATGATGAGCGTTTCCGTTCATTTATGTTGGCAGATTTCCAAGGCGGCTCCGCATCTGTACGGGTAAGCCTCTGCAGGCAGGGCAGCGGGGCAGAAAACATGCAGTGCTCTTCACCGTGGCATGGTGCTGCTTCTGGGCGAAGGAGCAGGGCTGCTCACTGGCCTGGGCAAACTCTGCACCAAACTCTGCCATTCAAGGAAAAACCCATCACCATTCTGAACTTCGGAGCTACACTTCATAGTGAAACTGAGCAGGAAGAGGAAGCAACAGACAGGAGGGTGAAGGGGTGAGCTAGAAGTGATTCCGCAGTGTTTGGGGACAGTAGATGGGGTCTGCCAAAGAAATCAGCTTTGCAGAGACAGCTCGGCCTTTTAAGAGTGCTCTATTTGCCTTTACAGAGCTGGCTACTAGAAACTCATGATGTATGTTATTTTAAAACAGGGACTGATGTGAATGAAGGCCAGTTATTTTCTTCTTTGATCGTAAAATAATTACATCTTTTTAAGTGACCTCTGACATCGACATCGCTAGGACTGGTCCTCCTACAAATGTTAAAAGCAAAGGAAAACAAGCTTCAACTGTTCTCTTTGAATCTTATCTCTGAAACCGGCTAAGTAAGTCAGTCTGTAATCACCTAAAATGTGGCTTGAAAACAAACCAAATAGAAGACAGGTAACAAATTAACTCAACAAGAATGAAATGTACTGAACTGATAGATTAATTCAAAGTCAACTACAAGTATTCTGATTTGCAGCCTTTTGTGGGATCCAGCTGGCAAGATACATATAAAGTAGCCACTATCAGAGGACATATTCACTGTGGCTGTATTCTTTATAGATACATGGTGTGACCATCCCCCAAAGCATTTTGTCCTTAATAATAGAGAGATGGGATCCAAAAGCTTAAATAAGCAACTGACTGTCAATGTGGCCTTGAGTAAATTATTTCACTTTCTAATCCATGCCTGCAAAACTGAGGTACTAAAACGTATTTAACTTAGTTACTATGGTGATTAAATTTTTAATTAATCTAATCATTTGAAAAAATTTTTGAGTATTTAAAATATGCCTGGCACAAAGGATATAAGGAGACATTTCTCAAATATATACAAAGGTCCGATAACCACTTGAAAAGGTGTTCAGCATCATTAGCCATCAGGGAAATAGAAATCAAAACCACAATCAGACATGACTACACAACCACTAGACTGACTATAATCAAAAAGATAATAAAAAGTATTGGTGAGGATGTGGAGAAATCAGAACCTTACACACTGCTGGTGGGAATGTAAAATGGTACAGCCACTTTGGAAAACAGTCTGGTAGTTCCTCAAAGTAAACATAGAGTTATCATATGACACAGCAATTCCACTCCTGGGTGTATGTCCAAGAGAAATGAAAACATCTGCCCACACAAAAGCTTAAACATGAATGTTCAGAGCAGCATTATTGACAATAGCCAAAAAGTAGAAAAACCCAAATATCCATCAACTGAATGGATAAATGAAATGTAGTATTTTCTTACCATGGAATATACTTTGGCAATAAAATGGAATGAATTACTGAAAGGCTACAATGTAAACGAACCTTGAAAACATCATACTAAGTGAGATAAACCAGTCATAAAAGCCCACGTATGATTCCATTTATATGATATGTGCAAAATAGGTGAGTCAATAGAGACAGAAACTAGACTAGTAATTGTCTGGGGCTGAAAGGGGTTGGAGGGAGAGTTTGGGAGATGACAGTTAAGAGGTACACGTTTCTTTTCGGGGTGATGAAAATGTTCTAAAACTTATCACCAAGATGGTTGTGCAACTTAGTGAGTATGTGAAAAGCCATGGAATTATACATGAGTGAACTATATGGTATGTGAATTATATCTCAATAAAGCTGTATTTTTTGTAAAAAGATGTGCCAGGCAGTTTGCTAGGTGCTCAGTACATAATGGATGTGAAATTCATGTGGTATGTGCTTCATAAATACAATGCAAACACATAATGCCTCATTTACCTTGAATACAGAGGGGAAAGAACTTTTAAAAGAAATACAAGTACATGTGAAATATAAAAGCCTAAATTAATGTGCTAATTAGGAATAAAATAACCATAACTAAGGCATATCAGCACATAGTATCGTACTGGGATATCATTAAACTGTACTTGAGTGTAGAGTAAGGCAAAGCCTTTAGTGGCAATAATCTTTGGTAATACGCTATTGAGTCATTGTGTTATTTAAACAGAAAGTGAAGGCCATTATAAACTACACCTGAGAATCAAAGACAAAGCGATAAAGTGATACTTTCTCGCAAGAGATGAGATCGAATGAGGAAATCCTGCCTCTACTTCTTTACCCATCTTGGCTGCCTATTCTGAAAGCACAGGGTCCCACTTTTCCCATCTCTAGCACAAGTCAACTTCAATACAAGAACACAGAGATTTTGTCTTGCTCCATCCTGGCATTAAAAAAAAAATTGCTTACTTCCCTGGTCCTTAACCTTTCCCATTCTCCTGTTAGCCCCAGGAGGCTATCATTTTATAGCCCCAAAGCTAATGCAACCCTCAGAATTACTGATGAGCGTGGGCTCTGTGCAAGAAGTCACCATGCACATCCTGCTGAAGTGGGGCAGAGTGAACAGCCTGGGGAAAGACACTGACACCTGCCAGAGCTTTTAGTGGCATTCTTGTCCAGGCTTGACATTACAGATCGAGTAAGGCATCCTAGAGTAGCCCATTAACACAAGCGAAGGAGGTTCTGCAGAATATTTCAAAGGGCAATCACACATCTAGTATGTGTAGTTCTGGTGTTGAATCGACATCAAGTAAGGACCAAACCTTGGATGAGAAGCTCCTGTGGATGCACGAAAAGTTTTCTTTTCTTTTTTTTTTTAATTTTTTTAATGTTTTTTAAAAAAATTTATTTCTGAGAGAGACAGAGAGAGAGCGAGAGAGCGAGCTTGAGCAGGGGAGGGTCAGAGAGACAGGGGGACACAGAATCTGAAACAGACTCCAGCCTCTGAGCTAGCTGTCAGCACAGAGCCTGACGCAGAGCTTGAACCCACAAACCGTGAGATCATGACCTGAGCCGAAGTCAGACGCTTAACCGACTGAGCCACCCAGGCGCCCCGAAAAGTTTTCTTAAACATGAGAGAAGAAGAAGAGGTCACTGTGTGGAGGAGACCCATCAACAAAAGTAGCAACAAAGAGTGGAAGTGAGAGATAAGCATGGAAGAGAGGATGGAGACATTTAAAAATCGCCAGAAAGATGGCTGTCTCAGTCAGTGGCACGTGCAACTCTTTATCTTGGGGTTGTGGGTTTGAGGCCCATGTTGGGTGCAGAGATTGCTTAACAATAAAATCTTCTGGGGAAAAGAAATCAAAATCGCCAGAAAGAGAAATGTTAACTTTAACCACCAAAGAGAAACAGACCTCTTTTAGGTATGTCCCTTCCATAAAATGAAGTGGTGGCAAGAGAAAGTCAACATATGTTAAAAACTAGTACATGTTGAGGAAGAAATAAGGTGGGTAGCAGAGAAGTAAGGCACTTTGAAATGCAAAAGAAGTAACAAGTAGACATAAAAGTATTCATGTTAAGGGGCGCCTGGGTGGCTCAGTTGGTTAAGCGTCCAACTTCAACTTAGGTCACAATCTCTCGGTTCATGGCTTTGAGCCCTGCGTCAGGCTCTGTGCTCACAGCTCAGAGCCTGGAGCCTGCTTCTGATTCTGTGTCTCCCTCTCGCTGACCCTCCCCCACTCATGCTCTTGTGTGTTCTCTCTCTCAAAAATAAATAAATGTTCAAAAAAAAAGTATTCATATTGATATGACAAGGGGGTGGGATTTGTGTGCCCAGAAGAAGGCCATAACAAGGACTGATGTACAGAAGTGAAAATCCAGCAGTGGGAATAACGGGGGACAAAAGTGAACCATGCAATAACAAAGGCCAAAACTAACTGCACAATGAATTTAGCTAACAGAGAACAGTGCAGGAAGACAATGTAAAATCAGACTCAATGACAGGAGTAAGAAAGAGAGCAACTCTGATAAACCCAAAAAGCAGCAGATTTAACTGAAATTCCAAAGCATTTCCTGAAAGGCTTACAAGTTTTGAAGAACTAGAAAAGCATAAATATTATCTGGGAAGAGCAAGAACTTTAGCATAGAATACGCATCTTAAGCCTAAAACAAAACCAAAAAGAAAAAGTTTTCAAGTTACAAATTCATTTGTGCCTTCTTTTAATTCACTAATGGTTTTCTTTGTTTGGCTTTTGTAACTGGTCAACACTTCCCACAGAAGCATGTGATAACTAGTCCTCACATTCCAAGAGTGGCCTACAAAAGCCTGTTTAACTATTAAAACTCTACCTTCACAGGGTGCCTGGGTGGCTCAGTCAGTTAAGCGTCCGACTTCGGCTCAGGTCATGATCACATGGTTCGTGGGTTCGAGCCCTGTGTCGGGCTCTGTGCTGACGGCTAGCTCAGAGTCTGGAGCCTACTTCAGATTCTGTATCTCCCTCTCTGACCCTCCCCTGCTCATGCTCTCTCTCTCTCTCTCTCTCTCTCTCTCTCAGAAATAAATGAAACATAGAAAAAAAAACTCTACTGTCACAATAATGCTGAGAATCAGCCCGAGTTCTGAGTCCTGGGAGAAATGAATGACAAAATGCAAGAGAGCAGAGGAAGAGAAGCAGAGCAAGGAAGGACCAGGAAGAGAAAGAGGAAAAGCAAGGAAAAGAACGACAAACGAGGGTTTTCTCTTGTCTTGAGCAGATGCCCGCACCAAGTGTTAGGAAGCCATCGGACTTACTTACGGTTAAGCTCCAAGTCATCTGCGGTTGATACACCTTGACCTTCTTAGGCAGATGTGCTTAAAATTTTTTTAAAAAATGCAAAGGAGGGATATTTTGTAGCAAGGTTCTTCAAGGACAGATCTTCTAGCCATTCCTTCTTACAGCCTCCTTCCTCCTTTACTTCTCTAAAGGGTCCAGGGTTGTGTGTTTTTTAAATGTTTATTTATTTTTGAGAGACAGAGAGAGATAGAGTGCTAGTGGGAGAGGCAGAGAGACACAAAATCCAAAGCAGACTCCAGGCTCTGAGCTGTCAGCACAGACTGAGCCACCCATGGGCCCCTAAAGGATCTAGTGTTTTGATGTGGGGCTTCCTGTGGGTCTTGGAGTACAAGGGTAGGGTAGTTGGTAAATTTGAAACTTATCAGATAGGAATTACCTAACAGAATAAACGTTTCTTCAATTGTATATAGAGAAGTGGTATTATAAACTATAAAGCAAATACAGATGGAAACTAGTTAAATCTTTTAATATGGAGAAGTACTCACAATGTAACACAGCCCAACACCCTGCATTTATTGTGTGAAAAATTGTGTGATTGACTTAGAGATCTGTAAGGGATGTGATAACTTAAGGATGTAGATAAATAACAGAAATTTAGAAAAAACATGGAGGCTCATCTTGGAAATTAGGGTATGGAAAGAGTCAGGCAATGGAAAAGATATAAAAAGAAAAAATGGTAAAAATTAAGTCTGACATTTGCGTAGGCAAGAAAACAAGATTAGTCAAACTATGAAAAAGAACTACTCATAGAAAGAACACAGAAAGAAAATGAAAAAAGGCTACAAAATTCCCACTGATTAGACAATTTGAAAGACAATCGTTAAAAATCTGAAGTAATTGGTGGAGGCAAGATGACGGAGAAGTAGGGAACTCCGTACATTGCACTCGCCACCCTATCTCACACGGAGAAGGCCTGAAGCCATAGGAACCCTTACAGAATCCAGGAGTTTGGGAGGAAAAGGAGACAGAGTCTGCTGAGAAAACCTTCTAGCGTGAGTGAGATGTGGGGAAGATAAAATAGGGCCAGGACCAGAGACAGAGGGAAGGGGGCGATTCCCCACTGTGGGGAATTTAGAGGGGAAAGAGAGTGGCCGAAACTGCTCAAGACACTGTCCCTGTCCCTGGGGAACAGAAAAACCTCCACTTGGGACACAGAGGGACCCGGTTTCCCGTGGGTCATTGGATCAAACCACGCCCATCACTGCTAGAGAGCTGCCCTCCTCCTTTTTTTTTTTTTTTTTTTTTTTTTTTCTGCCGGTGTCTGAAGTATAGGAGACTGAGNTTTGGTTTTCCCTTTCGGTTTGCATGTTTGTTGGATTTGTCTATGCGTTTGTGTGCCTTTGTTCCCTGTGTGTTTGTCTGTCTGTTTTCTTCTCCAGGGCAACCTCAAGAAACAAGCCAGAGTACACATGGTGGAGAGTCCCAAATACCACTACGAGTAGGAAAATAAAATAACCAAGGACTCAACAAGAGAGACCAAGAGATACCATTCAAAGAACACTTTCTGAACGGATAGGTCCTGGACAGTCAAAGAGCCTTCTTTGATGAAGCAGCACTCACAGGTGCAGAGAGCATAACAAGCTTTTAAAACTAACAAGAGATAGAAAGCTAACCAAAATGACGAAACGAAAGAGCTCTCCTCCAAAGAAATTCCAGGAAGAATTGACATCTAAAGAACTGCATAAAACAGATATAAGTAACATAACCAAACAAGAATTTATAACAATAATCACAAAATTAATCGCTGGGCTTGAAAAAAGCATCAAAGAAACTATGGCTACAAACACCATGAGCTTAAAAATAGTTATGATGAATTAAAAAATGTGATAAATGAGATACGTAATAAACTGGAGGCGTCCAATGCACAGATTAAAGAGGCAGAAAGGAGAGTAAGTGATTTAGAAGACACAATTATAGAAAAAGAAACTGAGGAAAAAAAGAGATAAATTGATCCAGGAACATGAAAGAAGAGTTTGAGAGCTCAGCGATACAACCAAACGGAATAATATCCATATCATAGGAATCCCAGAAGAGGAAGAGAGAAGGAAAGGTGCTGAAGGAGTTCTGGAACAAATTATAGCAGAGAACTTCCCCAACCTGGGAGGGAAGTAGACGTTGAAATTCAAGAGGCACAGAGAACTCCGCTCAGATGTAATTTGAATTGATCTTCTGCATGACATATCATAGTGAAAATGGCAAAATATAAGGACAAAGAGAGAATTTTGAAAGCAGCTAGGGAGAAAAGGGCCCTAACACACAAAGGGAAACCTATCAGAGTGGTGACAGAGCTATCTACTGAAATTTGGCAGGCCAGAAAGGAATGGCAGGAGATCTTCAATGTGATGAACAGAAAAAATATGCAGCCAAGAATCCTCTATCCACAAGCCTGTCATTCAGAATAGAAGGAGAGATAAAAGTCTTTCCAAATAAACAAAAATTGAAAGAATTTCTCACCACTAAAGCAGCTCTACAAGAAATCCTGAGGGAGAACTCTCTGAGGGAAAAGTTGCAAGGAATGTAAGATGCCAGAGACACACCACAAATGACACAATGACTTTAAACCCATATATTTCAATAATAACACTGAATGTAAATGGACTAAATGCCCTAATCAAAATACATAGGGTAGCAGAATGGATAAAAAACCAAAATCCATCTACTTGCTGTCTACAAGAAACTCATTTTAGACAGGAGGACACCCTCAGATTGAAAGTAAGGGGACGGAGAAATATCTGTCATGCTACAGGAAGTCAAAAAAAAAGCTGGAGTAGCTATACTTATATCAGACAAACTGGATATTACTGTCTTTATCTGTACTGGATAAATCTATTACTGGATGTTACTGTCTTTAAAGTAAAGACAGTAACAAGGGATGAAGAAGGGCATTATATAATACTTACAGGGTCTATCCATCAGGAAGAGCTAACAATTATAAATGTCTATACACCAAATATGGGAGCACCTAAATACATAAAACAATTAATCACAAACAGAAACAGTCTTATCGATAAGAACGTGCTAATAGCAGGGGACTTTAATACTCCACTTATAGCAAGGGACAGATCAACTAGACACAAAATCAATAAAGACACAATGGACCTAAATGACATATTGGACCAAATGGATTTGACAGATATATTTAGAACTCTACACCCTGAAGCTATGGAATTCACATTCTTCTCAAGTGTGCATGGCACATTCTCCAAAATAGATCACATACTGGGACATAAAGCAGCCCTCAATAAATATAAAAGAATTAAGATCATACCATGCACACTTTCAGATCACAATGTTATGAAACTCGAAATCGAAGTCTGGGAAACCCCCAAAAACATGGAAGCTAAAGAACACCCTACTAAAGAATGAATGGACCAATCAGGCAATTAGAGGAGAAATTTAAAAATGTACGGAAAAAAATGAAAATGAGAATACAACAATCCAAACCCTATGGGATGCGACGAAAGTAGTCCTAAGAGGAAAGTACATTGCACTCCAGGCCTATTTCAAGAAATTAGAAAAAGCACAAGTGTAAAATCTAACAGTGCACCTAAAGCAAATAGAGGGAGAGCAACAAGAGCACCCCAAGCCCAGTAGAAGAAGAGAAATAAGAGTTGTTTTTTTTGAAAAAATAAACAAAATTGACAAACCTCTAGCCAGGCTTCTCACAAAGAAAAGAGAGAGCGCTCANAGAGTGAGAAGTGATGGGCATGGAGGAGGGCACTTGTGGGGATTTGCACTGTTTGTTATATGGAAACTAACTTGACAATAAACTATTTGTAAAAAAAAAAATCTAAAGTAAAAAGAATAAAAGGCTGAGACAGAAAAAAAAAACAACCCTCAAAAGGACACAGAAAGTATTTAAGTTGTAAAGGTATGTATTACATGTGCAGGAGAAGTAAATACATCTGTAAGAGGATTAGAAGAGATTTTTTTTAAAAGTGTAATTTCCCAATAAAGGGTCTTCTTATTGGTGACATTTCAGGGGAACAAATATCTCCAAAAGGACTATGAATGATCATATGAGTTTCAGTTGAATTTTTTTTTTTTTAATGTGCTGCTTTCTCCTGGGTCATTATGCTTCTAAATAGCATAGGTAAAGAAAATAGCTGTAAATGAAAGTTTTTTTGCTTAGTAATGTTCCTTATTTTTAGCTGTTCAGAAGTTATTTTTATTCACCTTCAAAAGCTCAGCAATTTTCTGATTTATCATCAACAGCATTGACTTGAATACTTTATTGCATGTAATTACTGGATACCTGCACCCAGAAGGCAGAGTTAACAAAATACGGAGTTAAACAAAATGAGGTTCAAGCCTCAGCTCTGTCACTAAGGAAGAACGTTAAGCAAAGTAATTGAAACCCTATTCCTTCACCTCTTTATAAAATAAAAGTCTTGGACAGAAGGAAATTTGTGAACTTTTAAGTCCCTTCTAGGTATGTTTATTATTCTCTAACGGGTAAATTAATGTTTAACTTACTCTAAGTTATTATTGTAATCTTGTCTTCAGGATGGTTCTAAAACGCTTGATTTTTCACTAAGATTTATTGACAGCCTAAAATAATCCAAAATTTATAGATACAGTAGGTAAGAAGAAAGAGAATAAATCGATTATGGCTTCAGAGGGAATATTTCTTCCATTATATGGAGGAAAATAGTTGGGTATCATTATAAAATTACAAGCACCGAAATTACATTTAAAACATGCACTTTTATATTATTTAATACTCAATATATGTTAGCATATTAACATGTGAATAATAGCTTTGCTAGTAACAAACTGGTATGAATCATAGTTAACAAGATGCATAAATGTGAAATAATCTTCACAATGACACTGTGTGATTTTTGCTGTTATTATCATATTACAGATAAATGTAAAATAATTTATTCTGAGGCTTGAAGATATTAAGCAACTATCCAAGATCATACAGATTTTAAGTGGTAAAGCCCAGAGCTATTTACTGCCCCAAATGGGATATCATTGTATATACAATAATATTTTGTGATTTGCTTTTTTAGAGTTAATGCATCCTGACTATGATTATTTGTTTATAAATTCACTTCAATAGCTTCATTTGTAGGGATTACATGGTATTCCATTGGAAGAATTACTGTATTTACACATTCTCTTGTTTGAGGGCATTTAGTTGGTTTCCAATTTTTTACTTCTTGTGAATCTTTGCACACATCTTTATTCCTCAGAAAACGTTTTTAGATATAGAATTGCTAGGTCAAAAGACATGAGTATATTTAAGACTTTTTATATTACTAACCATGTATTTCATTTTATTCTTTTACATGTAGTCTTCACTCCTTTGAAGTGATCTAAGAGGTTGTTAATTAAACTCTCTGTTGTTTGTTGTTAATAGTTCCTTTTGCGGTTCTTGTTCTGCCACTTAAAAGAGAAATTCAAGTAGGTGAAGAGATATTTCAGTACTTCCCAGGAGATAAAAGGATAGGAGGAGAAATTTTTGTTTTCCTTATCCTTTGTGGAAAATTACAGAAACTGACAGAGAAAGTGCAGGAAAGAAATTGATTCCCTCCATGGGTGTAGTACTGGGACTGAACAATACAGAAAAAAAATGAAACATTAAGCCCAGGTATTTTGATACCAAACCTTCTTATAACTGGAGAAATCTTGCTGTTTGCCCAATATTTTTGAAAATCCTAGATAGTCAGAATAAAGGTTTCCTGGAGCAGGACTCGGGTTAGGATAAAGATGCATCTAGTTTAAGATCTGTGTACTTTATAGTATGTATGTCGTACCTCCAAACAAACCATCTCAGATTCTTGGCACCATGTAAACCAGACATCTAGGGTCAACGGGATTTTCATTTTACTTCCAGGTATGTTTATATGTTTTTACTATCATTTAAATTTACTACATTTTTAGGCAGTAAACACATAAACACAGTAAGTCAAACTCCGGCAAGCTGGAAGACTTTTTTCTTCTTCTTCTAACTTTGGATCAATGCCCCATTTCAATCTCTAACAGATATTTAGGTAGCCTCCTTTTTTTTTTTTTTTGCTATTATGATTCCTTGTACATAAATTTTTTGGGTATCTTTAATTATTAACTGAAGATACATTTCTGGGAAGCTGCCTTTCAGCGGTTTGAGGGAAGGAGCTGAAATGCCACCCTGGTGCTAACAGTTATTCAGAAGTTAAATGGGGCACAACGTATCTCAAAAGAGTAAGACTTTGATCAAACACTGTTTAGACCACTTGAACCACCTCAGAAGAAAAAAGCTCAGAATATAGCACTATCTCATCTTTTAAAAATATTGGGGGTAGGGCGCCTGGGTGGCTCAGTCAGCAGGATATGCGACTCTTGATCTCAGTGTCATGAATTCAAGCCCCGCACTGGTCACAGAGCTTACTTCAAAAATATAATAAAATAAAAAATATATATTGAAATTTTTAAGAAATAAAAAATATTGGAGTTTGGAGTAACCTTAACAAGAATAGTAAGCATCCAGATTGTTTACTTCTCCTAAGCATAGCCAGGTCAAATTTCCCTCTCTAGAAAGTCAATCTTAGTCTTCACATTCTAAAGGACAAAACATACAATTTGGGGATTTTTCCAATATCTTAGATACTTTAGAGAAAGTGTTTATCTAACCTCTGATAAAAATAATAATGCATTTATCATGACCAGCTACATTGTGATACATAAATCAAAATCCAAGCTCTTTTTTTGATTCAGACTCTATTGCACAGGCAGTATTTTTGTATTGCTGAATAATTACTTGCTTGCAGGTGTGTTTGCTTTAACATTAGACAGAACTGCTTTCTCTCTATCCTTCAAAAACCCATTCCTTTTGTTTTCTAGAACATATATTTTGGTTGGCAAAGCAACTCAAACCTCAGCCTCCATTTGCATTTCTCCAAGGTCTCAGTACAATAGTGCAGACATTTGTTTGTGAACACAATCTTGTAAGATAGCTGTATTTTTGGTTGGAATCCAGTTCATCTGTTACAATTTAGTGATGTTCTAAGCTTTTACTTCCATCTCTTAGACCCTAAAATGACTTCATGTCTTGGCTGAGCTTCAGAGTTTCAACATACACAGACAGATCCAGACTTTCTCATTCCCCTTACCATGCTGGGCTGTTACCAGCAGTTTCTGGGGCATGAAAAACATCTAAACTGGCAAACTTCAGAAAAAGCAGGTTTTTGGGTTTTTTTTTTTTTTTTCAGGAATATCTTGCTTCATTGTGACAAAAGGCCAACCTGTTCTCCTGTCTAAAATATGCAGTGGAGTTATTTTAGCTTCTGAAAATTTCCATTCTGAGTAAGATTTTAGACTGAGAAAAAGGAGGGGAAAAAGACACCACAAAAAACAGAGTCCTATCAACTCTCTGAAACTTAGTAATTGTGTAGTATTCTGAAGCCTATGACATTATCTGGATCCTTGCAACCTTTACCTAGGTAAGTGCTTAAATGGCCCTTAGTCAAGCTTACATGTCTCTTCTCCCCATAATCAGCCTGGCAGAAAAAGGATTCTTCTTTGCAGAAACTAAACAGTTCCAGGGGGAAAAAAAAGACCTGCAGATGCTAGCATTTATAGGTCGGATCAGTGACAAAGCCAGCCAGCTTGAAGCCTCATCATCCTGTGAAGAAGCTTTCTATGCATCAACCTTCTCTGGAAACTGGTATTTCCAAGTAGCTTATTATTGCCATATTCTTTAATATGAACAGACAGCCAAGGAACCAGACGTTTGGAGGAACATCTCCAAAATGAAAGACAGAGACCAAAGTGAACAACACGGGTGGGGGTAGTGGAGATGGGATGGGTATAAGGAAGGTGAAATAGAAAGAATCAGAGAGCAGGAAGAAAACTCAGCAACTAAGAATAGCCTCAGAGAGAGGAGCCCATACAACACAGGCACAAAAGAATGTCCCCTTAAAACCGGGACAGAAAGCAATAGACCTTGGAAATTAGGAGTGGGGAGGCAAATTCAGTGCATGAGTTTGAAGACAGAGTTGAAGAAATCTTTCAAAAATTAAGACAAAAAAGACAAAGAGGTGGAAATATTAGAGAAAAAATAAGACAATAAAATCAGTTCAGGTGTTTCAACATATGAAAAATTTAAGTTCCAGAAAACGAGGAGGAGGAAATTATGAAAATCAAACCATTAGGCACTATGCCTAATAACAACAGATGAGAAAACATTCCACACCAAGATATATCATCATGAAATTTCAGAAGACAAAGTATGAGAAGAATATTCTAAAAGCTTACAGAGATTAAAACAACGGTGAGGTACTATTATAATGGCCAACATCCAGAGCAGTCACTGACAATACCAAATACCAATGAGGAATTGGAGCAATAGAATTCTCATTCACTGTTGGTGGGAATGCAAATTGGTACAGACACTTTGGAAGACAATTTCTAACAAGGTGAAACGTCCTCTTACTATATGATCCACCAATTACACTCTTTCTTTGGTATTTGCCCAAGGAGTTGAAAACTTCAATCCACACAAAAACCTGCATGTAGAAGTCTACAGCAGCTTTATTCATAATTGCCAACACTTAGAAGCAATCAAGATGTCTCTCAGGTGAATGCATAAACTATAGTACATCCAGACAAAGGTATGTGCTTCAATGTTGAAAAGAAATGAGCTATCAAGCCATGAAAAGACAGGGAGGAATCTTAAATGCATATTACCATGTGACAGAAGCCAATCTGAAAAGGCTACCTACTGTATGCTTCCAACTACATGGCACTCTGGGAAAGACAAAACAAAGGAGATGGCGAAAAGGTCATTGCTTGTCAGGGGTTGTCAGGGGTGGGGAAAAGAAGGATGAATTGGTGGAGCACAGAGGAATTTCAGGCCAGTGAAAATATTCTGTATGACACCACAATGATGGATACACGTTATTATACATTTGTCCAAACCTACAGAATGTATGACAACAAGAATGAACCTTATGTAAACTATGGATTTTGGGTGATATGATGTGTCAGTGTAAGGTCACCAGTTTTAACAAACACACCAGTCTAATGGGAGATGTTGATAATGGGGAGGCTATGCGTGTGTAAGAGCAGGAGGTATATGGGAAATCTGTGTATCTTCCCCTCAATTTCGCTGTAAAACTTAAACTATTTTTAAAAAATAAAGTCTATTTTAAAATTCTTAAAAAACAAAAGTCTTACAGAGCAGAAAAACAGACCTCATATAAAGGGACTGAAAATCCCAATGGCATCAGACTTCTCCACAGCAAAATTGGAAGCTTAGAGCAAATGAAGCAATGCCTCAAGATCCGGAAGGGAAATGATTTTCTACCCAGAATTTTGTTCCCAGGTAAAGTACCAAATAAATGTGAACACAGTAAGGATATTTTTAGCTATTCAATAATTTTAAATATTTCTGCCCATCGTATCTACTGGATGATATAGAATTACCATATGATTCAGTATTTCACTACTAGCTATATACCAAAAGAATTGAAAACAGATTCAAACAGATACTTGTACACCAATGCTCACAGCAGTATTGTTCACAGTAGCCAAAAGGTGGAAAAAACCCAAGTATCTATCAACATATGAATGGATAAACAGAATGTGGTAGAAACATACAGTGGGATATTTTTCAGTCTTAAAAACAAATGAAAGTCTGATAAATGCTACAGCATGGATGAACCTTGAAAACATTATGCTAAGTGAAATAAGCCAGACATAAAAGGATAAATATGTATGATTCTTCTTATATGAGGTACTTAGAATAGGCAAAATATAGAGACAGAAGGGTATAGCAGAGGTTATTAGAGGTTAGAGGAGAGGGAATAGGGAGTTATTATTTAAGGGGTGCAGAGTTTCTGTTTGGGATGATGGGAAAGTTCTGGAAATGGATAGTGCTGATGGTTGCACAACACTGTGGATGTTCTTTTCTTTTTCATAATTTTTTTAATGTTTATTTTTGAGAGAGAGAGAGAGAGAGCGACAGACCTAGAGAGCAAGAGAGTGCACATAAGTGGGGGAGGGCCAGAAAGAAAGGGAGACAGAACCTGAAGCAGGCTCCAGGCTCTTAGCTGTCAACACAGAGCCTGACACGGGGCTTGAACCCACAAACCATGAGAACATGGCCTGAGCCGAAGTCAGACCCTTAACCAAGTGAGCAACCCAGGCGCCCTGTGAATGTCCTTAACGTCACTGACTTGATTAAAATTGTTAATTGCATGGTATGTATATCTTACCACAAGAAAAAAAGTAAAGGTTGTAAAAGGAAGACAGTGTGGCCACAGACGTTTACTTGGCATTACCATATCTTTTAAGAGTAGTCAGCAGTTAACATTAGCATAGAATATATCCCGAGTTTTAATTGCAAAATGTAATTACATTGTCTAAGGCAAACGAAACAGTCCTGTAGTCCTGAGTCCAGTGGGCTCAGTTGAGCCGTAGGAAGGTACACTAGCAGGTTATTATGATGGGGGAACGTCTGGGATAGAAGAAATCTACTCGACTCACAGCTTTGAATTACTTTGTAGTTCAGTGCTTGTTTTGCCAGTCTGTAAGACGGGATAAGTAATAGCGGGTGTCTCATTCAAAAGTGTTAGAGTAAATACAATACCGTTCATGTAGTACGGTCATCTTCCTGAAAGATGTTTTACATGATCTTCACATCTAGTGTCATTGTGTCAGGTAGACTGACAAAGAAAATGTCTTGAGTATTTTGCTTAAAACTGGAAAGCTGTTCTCCCACTCCATACAGAGAGATATAAGGTGTTATGTTTGCGTAGCAGGGGTTTTATGGAACGAATCGGGATGTTGGATTCCACAGGCTTGTTCTAGTATTTAACATGTCTTTTACTAGTCAATACGAATCTTGCTTTACTCTTACTGTTTGGAAAGATGCTTGGATAGCCAGAAAACACTTCTTCAAAGTTCTAATGAGGTGACAATACTGTGCATGTACACGCAGAGAGTGAGGGAGAGACAGACTCCCAAGCAGGCTCTCCATTTCAGGACCAACTCACGACTGGAGTCAATTATTAAGAATCAGATGCTTAGGGGCATCTGGATGGCTCAGCTAGTTTGGAGTCGGGTTCGGCTCAGGTCATGATCTTGTGGTTCGTGGGCTTGAGTCCTGCATTGGGCTCTTTGCTGTCACTCAGCGCAGAGGCCGCTTCAGATCCTCTTTCCCCCTTTCTCTGCCCTTCCCCTACTCGTTCTCTCTCTCTCTCTCTCTCTAAATAGACTTAAAAAAATTTAAAGAATCAGATGTTTAGCTCACTGAGCTACCCAGGTGCCCCGAGATCACAATATTCTTAAACTCACTGAGCCCATTTCTTCATCTGTAAAATGAAGGTGTGCTCTACACCTTGTTTACTTGACAGGCTTGTTTTGAGGATTTGATGAAGTGGTTACGTTCATTTATTCATTTGGTAAGTAGTCACTGTGAGCTTATGAGCTATGCTGGATACTGAGAATATAATGCTCAACAAGAGAGAGATGCTTCACACCTTCCTGAAGCTTCCTATTAAGTGAGATAGCTCATGTATATATGAAGCATAAAGACCACTGCCTGGCACCTTAGTAGATGTCAATAAATATTAGTCTCCTAACTGCGATGGTTAATTTTATGTGTCACTTTGACCTGAGTATGGAGTACCCAGATATTTGGCTAAACATTATTCCTGCTATGTCTGTTAAGGTGTTTCCAGAGGAGATTAGCATTTGAATTAAACTGAGTAAAGCAGATGGCCCTCCCCACTGTGGGTGGCATCATCCAATCCCTTGGGGGCCTGAATAGAAGAAAAAGGCAAAAAGGAAGGGAGAATTCCCTCTCTTCCTGACTGCTAAGCCTGAACATTGGTTTTCTCCTGCCCTTGGACTAGGACTTACACCCCTGGTTCTCAGGCCTTTAGATTTGGACTAGAATTTATACCAATACTTTTCCTTGTTCTCAGGCTCTTAGCCTTAGACTGGGACAGTACCACTGGCCTTCCTGGGCCTCAAGTTTATAAATGGGGGATCACTGGGACTTCTCAGCCTCCATAATGGCATGAATCAATTCCTTGTAAATAAATCTCTCACCATAGTGGGTCAGTTTTGGTAAGCAGAACCAGGCTACACATATACCTGGTCCCTTATTTAGTAGGAACATATTGTGCATATTTATGGTGATCCTAGGCCACTGCTACTCATTCTGTAAATATAGCAGTCATTCTTCTGTTCTAGAATATAAAACTCCAGTGAGAGAGAACAAGTCATTCAAATGATCTTCCCCAGAGAGCAGGGAAATGCAATTTTACGCCCAGAGCAGAGAGGATTCAAAAGTTTACCAAAGTCCTAGGAACTTAAATTGTAGGCAGGAATAATATTGCTGTTCATCACTGTCTACTTATTTTCTATTTAAAGAGTTTTATCTTTCTAGTAGAGGGGGTTGGTTTAATAGAGTGTCAGGGGAAATGTCGAGTGAATGTATTGATTGAATGTATGATGATAAATGGGGGCAACTTATCTCCTAATCTTCCTCCAGGTTTGCCCAGCTAAGGGTGAATAAAATCATTTTTAATATAGCCAAGAAGGTCTTTTTTATTGCCTTGGGGTTGTGGTATCATACATGTGCCTGAATGACTTCTTTTCCAGAAAGAGTAAGAATTTGTAGATTGGCACCAGGTGGAAGATATTTTCATACATGTTTCTTTATGCCAGAATATCAAGGTCCACCATTAAGCTAGGAACAATTAAGTTAGGCTAGGATAATAGTTAAGGAAGGAAACAATGAAATACTCACACTGTTCACATATCAAATACGTCCACATTTTACAGAGAAGATGGTCATAATACCTCAAGGGGAAAGCAAGGATCTTCATCACCAAAGGCAAGGAAAGGTTTCTGCGGCACTCCATACACTGAATGCAAAATAGAAGCGACCTGAAGGGCCAGGAGGCATGAGACTTCAACAAAGCAAATAAATTTTATGTCAGATGGCATCCTCCCAGATGAAAGATTTCTGGAAAAAGTGGGACAGAAGACTGCATTCTTAAGTGTTGTGCACCACTCCCTTTGGCTTGCTTGAGGCAAATGCAATCCTGCAAAGGTTTTTACTCTGATGCTCTAACAAGAAGTATACTTCTGTCACACCCAGAGTGACTGATAATGCTCAGGCCAATCCATTACTCCATTCAAATAATAGGGTTTACTTGCTTTTAAGGTCACTTGCACTATAATGTTGTCATTGTCCTTCTTCTGCTCTGCAGTCTTATTTTCACAGAGGATTGGGAGAAAAAGAGACGGACACTGGGCAGCACTCATTCATGGGCATAAAGCCACTGTCACTCTTGCCCTGCGGTTTTAAATGTTCTTGCCCGTGACAGACATCCATGCAACAGAGGTGTCAGTGGGAAGGGGGGCTTGGGCTTTTCCATGGGGATCCAACGGCACCAACAACAGAAATTCACTCCTGGGGATTTTTGTCTTTGAGTTAAAAACCAGGGTGGAAATACTTCAAGAACATTATGTATCTCAAGAAAGCTGGTGGTGTTGAAATAAAAACATCATAGATTATATCAAGCAGAGTGGCAGGAGAAAGATTTTAAACTCAGAATTTCACTAAATTTCTAATTTCAAATCCCATTAAATAGTCAGCCACACTTCAAAAATGGCCATAAAAAAGTTCATTCAAATTTGAAAACAAAGAATCATTTCTTTCGAGAGGATGTAGTTTAATCTGTATTCTGTCCCGTCACTTTTATAGAAGGAAACACATGGCCTCAAACTTTGCTTTCTGGCTATGATAATTTCCTATTATAGGTTTGTCTTTAGTTAGTTTCCAAAAATCTCATATGCTTAAGGTTTTGGAGCCATGTAAATTTCTGTTCTGTAGCTTCATTTGCACAGATTGGTAGAAAAAGAGAGATGAATTGGGTAGCATGAAAAAAAGAAAGGCTTTTTACTAATCTGAAATAGTTTGGGAAATTCTAAATGGACTATTGCAGTTGCTGTTGTTTTTGTTGAGATAACAAAATGAGGAAGCTTAAAAGTTTTTTTAATTTGTTTTTTTTCAAATAATTTTGTTGTTGTTGTTGTTGTTGTTGTTAAGTAAGTGCTATCACCAATGTGGGGCTCAAACACATGACCCCGAGATCAACAGTTTCACGCTCCACTGACTGAGCCAGCCTGGGTGCTCTGGGAATCGTCGACAGTTAATACAGCACAGGACTCCTGGGTTCTAACACTATGTAGCTGTGTGACATTAGGCAAGGCACCATACCTCTCTTGACCTCTATTTACTTATTTTTGAAATGGATCTCTTTGACGACAGCATCTCTAGCGATATATAAAATGACACATTAAATTACATATAATTATACATAATTGAATAGGAGAGAGAGAGAGAGATGTATGATGTCTGTAAATATACATGTCTCTTGAAGCAAGTGTTCCTAGCAATCAATGTCGTCTCTGCAGCAATGTCCTGCTGGCCTGCAGGGTTGATCCTGCCTCCTTTTATTTTCTTAATTTTTAAAAAAATTTACTTATTTCTTTTGAGAGAGAGAACAAGGGCGGGGAAGAGGGAGAGGGAAAGAGAGAATCCCAAGCAAGCTCCATGCTGTCAGCCTATAGCCCATTGGGGAGCTTGAACTCACTAACAGTGAGATCATGACCTGAGCCAAAATCAAGAGTGGGATGCTTAACCGAGTCACCCAGGCACCCCATGACCCTGCCTCCTTTTAAGAACAGGAATGCTTATGCTCACCCATTTGGAGTCTATCTCATCTTCTTGTAGGCCTGAAGAAAAGCATTGTGGTCTAATATATTAATTTTTGGACTTCTTTAACTGAGATATGCATGGTTTTGGCCGTGTTTTCACCAGTTTTTTATTTCATAACATTTCAAACCTCCAGGAAGGGTGCAGGAATATACAATGAAGAGCCATTTGCCCTGCACTTCTATTTACCAGTTATTAACATTTTGCCAAATTTGCTTCCTTTCCACTTCTCTTTCTCTTTCTCTAGTCCCTTACTGCAGATAGAGGCATTGCCCAACCATTTGAGATTTTGAGAATTGCAAACATCCTGACACTTCACCTCTAAATACTTTTACATCTCCAAGACAAAGGTCATTCTCCCACATAGCCACAAGACAATTCCTTGAGAAATTTAACATTGATTCAATACTATTATCTAAAATATTCTTTGTATCCAAATTTCCTCAATAGTCCAAATAATGCCCTATGTAGGTAGATTTATTTATTTTTGAATTCTAGGATACAATCAATGATTATCTGTTGCATTCACTTCTCCTATCTCTTCACCCTCCCTTTTTCTGCAATTTCCCAACCCTTTTTGGTTTGTTTTCATTTTTGAAGTGTTCAGGCCAGTTCTTTGCAGAATGCTCTGCATCTTAGATTTGTCTCACCGTGTCAGGGCTAAACATTTTTGGAAGGCCTATGATGTACATATTGTTGTGTCCTCAGTGTCTTACATCATCAGAGGTATGTGATGTCAAAACTGGCGATGCGGTGTTTGATCATTTGCTTAAGGCAGCAGTTACCAAATGTCAGCGATGTAAAAAGCCCCTTTCCCCAAAAAGTCTTGTGAGAGTGACACTGAGACTTTATGAATATCCTCTTTCCCAAAGGTTTTGGCATCCATCACCAATGGTGGCTTTAAAATTACTGTGTTTTGACTGTCCTCTACCAAGGGGAATTGGGATAACCAATAGAACTCTGGGAGAATGGACGAAAGAATTGGTCAGTGTGGACTTGACCACAGATAAATCCTGGTACATGTGCTTATGTTTGTGTGTGGTGAAGGTAGAGGGTACAAAAACTGTGATGTGCTCTTAGAATTGTAAGCATGATTGGGGTGCCTGGGTGGCTCAGTTGGTTAAGCGTCCACCTTTGGCTCAGGTCATAGTCTTGCAGTTGGTGAGTTCCAGCCCCGCATTGGGCTCTGGGCTGTCAGTGCAGAGCCTGCTTCGGATTCTCTGTCCCCCTCTCTCTGCCCCTCCCCCAAGTGGCTCTCTATCTTTCTCAAAATAAATAAACTTCAAAAAATTATTAAAAAAATTTTTAAGCAGTATTAAGTGAAGCCTACCTAAGGTTGGAGTACAAGAAACAGGGAATACAAGGAAAGTAAACTTTTATTAGGTGTTGAGTGGAACAAACACACTGTACTGTTTCTGCTTTGCAATTTGTCTGTAGTATGAAACGAGACCTAAAGCTTGAGAAGAATGGCACATACAGTACAACAATACATAAAATCTTTCTTTTTTTTTTTTTTTAATGTTTGTTTATTTTGAGAGAGACAGTGGCAGAGAGAGAAGGGGAGAGAGAATCCCAGGTAGGCTACACACTGTCAGCCCAGAGCCCAATGTGGGGCTCCAATGCATGAACTGTGAGATCATAAGCTGAGCAGAAATCAAGAGTTGGATGCTTAACTGACTGAAGCCACCCAGGTGCCCCTCTTTCTTATTTTTTATGGTGAGTTACATCTGCCTTCTTTTTTATCCACCTGATTTTGGTCCCATTATATATTTGGTTGTAATATCAGTATCTTTCTGTTTCATGAAATTAAGTTATTATTAACAGGAAATGCAATTAGGGGTGCTTGGGTGGCTTAGTCAGTTAACTGTCTGCCTTCGGCTCAGGTCATGATCTCAACAGTTGGTGGGTTCAAGTCCCACATCAGGCTCTCCGCTGTCAGCACAGAGCTCCCTTGGGATCTTCTGTCTCCCTCTCTCCCTGCTCCTCTCCCACTTGTGCATGCCCTCTTTCTCTAAAAAAAGAAATAAAAAATTAAAAAATAGGAAATGCAATTAGAAGTTAATAATGTAGACGCAAAAGCCGGCAATAGATTTTCCAGGTCAGGAAGTGCTTGATTCCATGTGCATAAACCAAACTAAGAAAGAATCTGAGAATGCTTCTGTTTTTATCTTGAATAAATGTACCACAATGTGTCTACATTTGTTTTCATCATGTTTCTCTGATTCATGGCAGTTATTTTCAACAAAAGCAGAATTCTATACTAATGTGTAAGACTAGTTATTAATGGCAGAGAGAACAAAACAAATATTGCAATAAGGAGAAAACATTCTGCATTGAGGAGCAAAAATAAATAATAATGGCAATAACCATGATGACGATCAAGAATGTTAATGAGCTTTGATAAAAGATCCTGGAAAGCAAAGGTATTCTAATAATAGTACAATACTGGAACAGAGAGCAGGGAAGGTGGGTTGTACAAGAAATTACATTGGAAGTGGGAAGACCCATCTGGTATAGGAAATGAAGAAGTAAGACCATGAAACAATACATTGCATGTATTCAAGCAATAGAAATAACGAAGTCTGAGCAAAGATTTTTTTTTGCTCTGCAGAATTATACTAACATATGTCTTCTTTTGTTATCTTTGTGTCTCTCTTATTTATCAGATGATTTGAACTCAAAGCAGGCAGAACAATGTTTTACTATGATGTCAGTGTTTTAGGAAAAAGAGCCAGATATTTGAAAAGTAAGCTTTTTGCAAATACAAAGATGCCATTGTTGCTGCTGTTGGGCTTCTAGAATAACTGTATGATTGTTAATTATGAAAATAGATAATAATAGTGGATACAATTTGTCTTTGAATAGGAGTGCTATGCCAGTAAAACATGCACAATAAAGATTATAAGAACAATCAAAAAAGTTCAGGATATTATAAAGACTTACTTTTAAGCTCCAATATAGCCAATATATACTGTTAAGAACCCAGAATTATCTCATGAATGAATATTAAAATAGTCATGTTTTATTGGCTTTACTTAAAACTATCTACAAGTTGAAGAACCTTTTCAAGCTCTTTTTTAAAAAATGCTTTTGCAATTTGCTGGAGCAATGATTTCCTTTCTTTTTTTCTTTGAGCTACAGTGGCTAATCTGATTTTTGGTGTTTCAGTAATTATGCCAATTAATGTGTGCTGAGAGTAATTTCATTTGTTGAAATGGATACCAGGTGAATATGTAACTAGTAAAAGGTGTCTCTTTAAGATTTTGTGAGCAATTTTATATTAGCCACAATATGGAAGAGTAGAACTTCAAATATAACTAATTTCTAGTTAGTGATCAAACCGATACTCATTTTATATCCTGACAGTTGAAATAAAATTCTGATTTCTTCCCACCTTCTCCTAGCAACCAAAGACACACATTGTAGGGTGATCAACTGTCTCAGTTTGCAGAAAATAGTCCGAATGTCTTCTATCTCGGGAAACCCTTTGGTTCCACGCAAGCGACATCAGTCACTTCCAATATACATCTTATTTGAAAAGAAATATGATACTCACAAAGCTCTATTTAAAATTAAATAAATTTAACATCTAGAAAAGTAATTTAAGAATAAAGTTCCATCCATATTACTACTAAAATAAAGCAACAGTATATGCTGTGTTCCTTCTAAACTTTATATAAACTATATAATTTAACAGTTCTAAGAACAATTGTTGCCACAAGATGTGTGCAATTCTATGTTATTAGTTAACAAAATCAATATCCTTATAATATGGATTTTAATAAATCCATAAAATTCCATGTTATAAATTACTTAATTGTCTTTCATTGTAGGACATTTGTTGTTTTTTCTTTTTCCCCCTATTGTAAGTGATAATGCTGTGTATATAATATTCATTTTTTAAAGAAATAAAACACAGGGTACAATTATTGACAACATATAATGTTTAAATTATTAATATTTTCTTCTGATAACTAGTTTTTTATCAATTACTCTGCTACTTAAGCAACTATTTCATGAAAAATCCTGGTAATATGAGCCCATCCTAGAAACTGGGTGACATTATTTACTTGAATAGTTGAAACAACAGTATGTTTATTTGTTTGTTCTAAATATCAAGACATTTTTATCATACATGAAGATGTTTCCTTCTTTTAGGATCTTTCAAAAGAAAAAAGGCACTTGAAAACAATTGAGATCACTGATCATCATATTTCATAGAGAAACTCTCCTGTGTTCCAAAATTGAGAGAGGCATTGAGGAGTTCAGAAATACTACCAACTCATTTTTAAGGACAGATGCTTGATGGCAGTCCACTTTAATACTAAGTATGACCGAATCAACTGTCCCTTGAGGTTTCATTTTAGGATTTTTGAAGTAGATATATGAAAATCCAAAAATTTAAGTCTTCATCTGTACTGGGAGACACAACAGCTTGAGACTACAAAATCTCAACTCAAATACAGAAAGGATAAATCCTCAAACCAGTCAAATTTATTACTTGCTATTGCCTGCCCAGTCCCTAGCCTATAGAGCTTTCCAAGTGATAAGAAAAAGTCATAGGATGTGTATATAATAACAAAACAATGAAAGAGTAAGTTCTATAACAGTGTTATAAGAAAAGGAGATGCTGTCTCCTTGTGCACCGGTGTCATTTACAACAACAAAAAACTAGAAACCACTTATAACATCATTCTAGACATGGTTCTCAGACAAGAGAAACAAAAGCAAAAATAAACTATGGGGACCCCATCAAAATTAAAAGCTTCTGTATAGCAAAGGAAACAACAAACAAAACAAAAAGACAACCTAATGAAGGGAGAAGATATTTGCAAATGACATATCCGATTAAAGGGTTAGTAGCCAAAATATATAAAGAACTTCTATGACTCAGCTCCCAAAAAACAAATAATTCAATTTAAAAAGTGAGAAGACAGAAACAGACATCTCTTCAAAGACATACATAATGCCAACAGAATCATGAAAAGATGTTCAACATTACTCATCATCAGGGAAATGCAAATCAAAACAATAATGAGATATTACCTCACACCTGTCAGAAAGGCTAAAATCAAAAAGTCAAGAAACAATGGGTATTGGTGAGGATGTGGAGAAAAATGAACCCTTGGGTACGGTTGATGGGAACGCAAACTGATGTAGCTACTGTGGAAGACAAAATGGAAGACAAAAAATTAAAAATAGAACAGCCCTATGATCCAATCATTACACTACTGGGTATTTACTCAAAGAATTCAAAAACACCACTTCAAAGAGATATAAGCACCCTATGTTTACTGCAGCATTATTTACAAGAACCAAATTAGGGAAGCAGCCCAGGTGTCCACTGATAGGTGAATGGAAAAAGAAGATGTATGGGGCGCCTGGGTGGCTCAGTGGGTTAAGCGTCTGACTTCGGCCCAGGTCATGATCTCACAGTTTGTGGGTTCGAGCCCCGTGTCAGGTTCTGTGCTGGCAGCTCAGAGCCTGAATCCTATTTCAGATTCTGTGTCTCCCTTTCTCCCTGTCCCTCCCCTGCTCATGCTCTGTCTCTCTCTGTCTCAAAAATAAAGTATAAAAAATAAAATAAAATTCTTTTTTTTCTTCTGTGAATCTTTTTTTTTTTTTAANTGGAATATTATTCAGCCATTAAAAGAATGGAATCTTGCCATTTTCAATGATGTGGATGGATCTAGAGTATATAATGCTCAGAAATAAGTCAGAGAAAAAGACAAATACCATATGATTTCCTCATATGTGGAATTTAAGAGACAAACCACCAAAGGAGAAAAAAAGAGACAAACTAAAAAACAGACTCTTAAATAGAGAGAACAAACAGATTGTTACCAGAGCACAAGAGGGGGAAATAGGTTACGGAGATTAAGAGTACACTTATATTGATGACCATGGTTGATGTATGGAATTTTTTTTAATGTTAATTTTGAGAGAGAGACACAGAGAGAGAGAGAGAGAGAACACAAGTGGGGAAAGGGTAGAGAGACATACATACACACACACACACAAAATCAAAAGCAGGCTCTAAGCTCTGAGCTGTCAGTGCAGAGCCCTGATGTGGGGCTTGAACTCAGGAACTGTGAGATCCTGACCTGAGCTGAAGTCAGATGCTTAGCCGACTGAGCTATCCAGTCACCCTGGAAATGTTTTATTTGTTAAGCTATTAAGAAAGTGCATGATAGGGGCGCCTGGGTGGCTTACCCCTCCCCCACTTGCACTCTCCCAAAAATAAATAAATGTTAAAAAAGTCATCACAACTACCTTTTCATAAGATCATCATTTGGATACCAGCTGATACCTCTCATTGGCTTCAGATGAGACTGGATCAAGACTCTGTTGATCGATGTGTCATTCATCACAGGCACCTGTAGAGACGTGACCAATGTTTACTATACAATGTTATGGAAAGTAGCACAACATCCAGCAAGTTGAACCACACATTTCGTCCCCTCGCCTTTCTTGAACATTAAAACTGCAGTTTGAAAAACAACTTCCAATGCAAAAAAAAAATTAAAACAGCAGGTGATAATTAGGGCAAAGTTACAACAATGTTCTCGCTGATGGGCTACCTGTCAGTGAATGCAAGCTATCGCTTCTCCCCAGGAATACTTATTACTAAAAACAACTTATGAGGGTTAAAGAAGGGATATTAAACGTGTTACTCTCCTTGTTTGCTCACTTGGAAATGGCATAACGATAGATCCATTAACCAGCGCAGCTGTACCTTGTCTCAGGGCACAAAAACATGCAAACTAACTGAAAGTTATAAATGACCAAAACGTAAACCATAAGCTGCCTTGAGTTAAAAATCAATCTTCCTAATAAATTAAATTCAAATATTATATACTAGTATGTAATATCAAGAAGGATGTTTTAATAATTGCTGTGTTGGCAGAGTGCAAAGTGCAAGACTTCAGAGGGATATAAAAATTTAGTAATTTAGAAAATCCGGGGCACCTGGGTAGCTCAGTCGGTTGAGCGTCGGACTTCGGCTCAGGTCATGATCTCACAGTTCATGGGTTCGAGCCCTGCATCAGGCTCGGTGCTGACAGCTCAGAGCCTGGAGCCTGCTTCAGACTCTGTGCCCCCCCCCCCCCCGCCCNTCTGCCCCGTCTCTGTTCACGCTCTGTCTCTCTCAGAAATAAATAAAACATAAAAAAAGAAAAAAGAAAATCTGGTACCAAAAATAGCTATTGCTGCATGGAATGCTCATAGTTCAGTCATCGAGCTAAAGCAGTATTCTCTGACTAGTCAAGGTTGAATGTTCAAGATATAGTTTGAGTATTAATCATTGATTCAAATAAAAGATTGTACAACTGGAGAGGCTCTCCTGCGTTAAGTATTTTATTCCGGAACACAGATGTAAGTTTTTCCCTTTGTGTTTTCCAGAACCACTTGAGTGTCTTCCCTACTAAACAAGCAACCTCTTATGGAATTATTTCTTTGGCTTTACTCTTTATCAACTACAATTTTTGGCAAAGAATTCACCTAAGCTTTTGCTGATATGAATTATGAGCTCATTCAAACTGCCCATTTCAAGTTAAAGCTTTATCTTTCATTCTGCCCAGTAAGAAATCTGATGATATGCTAAGCTTTATTTTCGTTTACTATACACTATTCCATTGTGTGTTCACACTGTGTCGTATTGTGTGAGTAAACCCATCGCTTATTTATCCATTTTACTGTTGATGAGCATTTGGGTAGTGCCATTAACACATGAAAAAATAAAGTATTCTCTAAATATTCCTATGTATACAAGCAATACCCGCCACACTTACATATAGCGTTTTATATTTTCTGAAGTATAGTGTACATACAGAGAAATGCATATATCGTAGTACAGCTTGATGAATTTTCTACAAACTGAACACACATGTGCAATGAGCACCAAGCCCAAGAAACAGAACATGATCAACTCCTCAGAAGCCCTATCTATGCCCGCCCCCAGTCATTAGCGCCCCTTCAAAGTCAGCCACTACCCTAACCTCTCTAGCATAACTGAGTCTTGCCTCTCGTTGCACAACACATACTCTTGTGTGTCTTGCTTCTTTCACTTAGCATTATATTTATGAGCTTCATGTATGTTACCGCATTTGAAAGTAGATTGTTCATTCTCAGTGACGTGCAGTATTCCATTATGTTAATACATCACCAATTATTTATTTTACTGCCAGTGAACATTTGGGTTGTTTCCAGTTTGGGGGTTATTATAACGCTCTGAACTGTTTAATAGATATGCTTTGGTATATACAGTAGTCATAGGTATATTCTAAGGAAAGGAATTAGTGGCCCACGGAGTGTTCATATGCTCAACTGGAGTAGATATTGCCAGTTTTCCAAAGTACACAGCATTTGATTTCTTGAGGAATCATTCTCAGGAAGGCATTTCAGCAGAACCATTTAGAGAACAAGTTGTGGACTCACCCAACACCAGATTCAGCTCACCATGCAAAAGCCCTGCTACCTATGCTTAACCTTCTTAAGCCTCAGCGTGCTCAACTGTAAAACAGATGTAATAAAACCTTCCTCAAAATTCATGAGAATTAAGTGAGATATTGTAACTTAGAACAGCGCCTGGACCACAGTAAGCACTTAGCTTATTATATGGTGGTTATTAATCATTACAACATTAATCATGTTGCTCTTACAACATACATGATATGGAGAATTAGAAACAGATATGTGGACAACACAATCCACAAACAATTTTAATTCTCTGATGGAAGAAAATTGAAACTCTGACCCAAAAGGCATTACCAATTCCAGTGAGCATTGCACTTGGACCCTGAAAAAAATCATTTAAACATTATCCCAAAATGCATTTGCAAATTACTCTTGCTGGAGGCAAGGTTCTTGGATGCAGTGCATTACCATCCATTTTTTTTTCCCCTACCAGACATTACTCTTTAAAGACAGGACTGCCAAGGGCTACTCTGGAAAGTCACTAATATTATACTTTTTATTATATTTGCCAATTTCACACCTTCCTCAACACAACCCCCAAAGTTGTGAAAAGTGACTGTAATTGCAAGTTAGTTCTTAGTTTTTCAATGAAAATAATCAGCATCTAAAACGTCTTCCATATTCCTAAAAACCCTGGAAAATGAACCCAGATCCTTCCTTTAAATGACAAGGAACTTCCCCTTTTTTCGTAGGTGTGAACTTGATAAACTGGATTTGAGTAGCTGCTGGGACAGCATCCTAGAGGCTAACACAAAAGTTACACTCTGTACAGAGGCACTGTTTTAGCTAATTGCTCCAGGGGCAGCAAACTCAGCTATGCTAGGTAGGCAATTTTGGAAGGTGGCACCATGTTCCTAATAAATTGAATCAGATCCTATATATCAGTCACTTCTCCCAAGAAATTAAAGCACACCATCTACTTGAAAAAGATTATTTTTTTGAGAAGGCCTTTTAGCTAGACCGCGAAGGGAACTTTTTGAACATCTAATTGAAACTCTTTGATTTACAGATGAGAAAACTAGTCACTTAAGAGTCTTGCCTAAGGTCAAAATGGTCTGTTCCTTGGGCAGGCAGAAAGCTCAAGTCTTATCCACAGTTACCTGGTTGCCCTTCTCTATTCCTGCAACTTGTTTCCCACCATCTGCCCACCTGTCCAGTGGCCCCCCTCCCCCCATTTCATAAAGACCCAGAAAAGGGGACGACGATGGAGCGTAACCTAAGGGAATGACCATTAAATTGTTACATGAGTGAGGCTTGCCTGCAACAACGTAAGGTCCAGGGAGGACCTTCTGTGTTTTGTGCACCAGTGTATTTCCAGCGTGTAAAACTGTGCCTGGTACATAGCAGGCCCTGATAATTGTAAAATGAAATGAATGAATGAATCAAGCAACCTTGGGTATGTCAGATTGTCATGCCCTTTTCTTTACCACCTCTTTCCAGAAGTACTAATAAAACTACTGGAAAGATTTAGTAAAGAGGAGGAAAGATGTACAAAGCATCTAGTACCGTGCCCGATCCATTGTGAGCAATTTAACAGTGTCAGCTCATTTCCTTTTCTTCTTCCCCAAGTGTAAGCTACTGGAGGTTAAGGGGTGATATGCCACAGTACTTATGTGCCAGACAACAAAGTGAAGTGGGCAGCCAACAGGCTGGTGAGAAAGAGCTGTTGGCGTCTTTCTGATCCGTACAGATCAATGACAGTGCCCCGAAAAACGCACAGCTATTTTACCTAGAGAGGCTGGTCTCTTTTGTTGATCGATTCTGGGCTGCAGTCAACTCTCTAATACAACTTTTTATAAGCATCAGCTACATTGCAGCGGCAGGAGGGGCAGCGATAGGAAAAGCAGAGAAACCCCCTCCGCCTCCCCATAAAGGAAGTCGACCATGGTAGGGGCTGCATTTTCCAGGTCCAACGGGGACTCGGGCTGGGGCAGCCCCGTACCCTCCAACCCCGCCCCTCCCCAGCGGCGGCTGCCGAGGTTCAAGTTCGGCCCCGGGCGCACGGCCCTGAGCTTCCCGCTCCGAAGCCGCCTGCGCGTCCCAAGAGCCCCCACATGAAGGCGAGGAGGGCCCAGAGGTCACACGGGCGCGGGGTCACTCGGTCACGCGTTGTGCTACCACGTGGGAGAAAAGTTTCCAACTTCGGCCGTAGGGCCTCTCGGTGTCCCCCAGCGGGGCGGAGGCCCGCCCTTTGGCACCCGCTCCCTTTTCGGTCGCCTGCAGTCGCGCCCCCCTCCCCGGAAGCCCCCCCCACCCCACCCCTTGCTTCC
>NW_027532208.1:4902738-4903452 GCF_008692635.1 Crocuta crocuta
AGGGAGCCTCCTAAGCAGGATGCCAGGGAGCCTCCGGCGGGCCTGGGGTAGGGGGTCGAGGGACAAGTGTCCCAAAGAGGCTACGGGGGGCGCGGACCTGGGCACGCGGTGTAGACAGCGGACAGTGTCCCGCACGCGTTCCCGGTGCAGTCGGNTCTGCTTCTTCTCTTCTTTCATCTCCTCTCCTCCCCCCTCCAGGACCGAAAAGCGAGCCCCACAACTGCTCCAGCATCTTCCTTCCCTTCCTCCACCTCCCTTCTTCTCCACCTCGTCCAGTTTCGCCCTCTCCCCTCCCAATTATTTCATTATTATGCTTCCCTCTCTGGGGGGTCTCGTCCCTCTCAGGTCGCTCGGAAGCCGTGGCCTCCCCTGGATGCATTTCTTAAAAATTTTGGAGCCTGGGAGTGAGTTTTCTCTGAGGCGTGTGTGAGAGGCGGCGGGGGTGTTTTCCTGCCCCAGGGGCTGNCGGTGCTGTGGGGAGCCCCGCACTTGGGCTCCTCGCCTCTCGCCCTCGCTCCCGTCCCTCCTCCCTCTCTCCGCCCCTTCCCCCTTCTTTCTCCTCTCTTTCTTCCCCTCTCTCCCTTCTTTCGGCCGCCGTCTCCCCCGCGCCCTCCTCGGGGCGGAGGGAAGCCGAGGAGGGGGAGGGAGGGGTTGGTGTCAATTTTTTTGTGTGGCCGCGGCCGGAGCCTGTGGCGGGCGGGCGGCGAGCGGAGA
>NW_027532208.1:4903473-5029384 GCF_008692635.1 Crocuta crocuta
GACAAGGAAGACAATGGGAAGCCCCCGTCCTCCGCCCCGTCCCGGCCCAGACCCCCGCGGAGGAAGCGGAGAGAGTCCACCTCGGCCGAAGAGGACATCATTGATGGATTTGCCATGACCAGCTTTGTCACTTTTGAAGCGCTGGAGGTAAGGGGGACCCCCTCCCCCCGGTTTCCCTTTATGCACGACCCCACTCGGCTGCGCCCTGCTCCGCTGCCTCCCCCGCCGCGCTCCGGTCTGTCTGTCTGTCTAGGCTGAGGTCTTATTGTTGGGGGGGGAGAAAGCTGGGGGGCGCGGGCAGACAGGCAGCGGGAGGGAATCGCAAAGCCGTGCCTGGTCTCCTCGTTTGCTCGTTCTCGCTCGCCTTTCCCCTGCGCCCCCTCCCTGCACCCCCTCCTCAGCAGATGGGCAGGGAGAAAGGGGTTCAGGCATCACAACAATGCGCCCCCCTCCACGGATAGCTCTGCCCCTACTCCTTCCTCCTCGCCCTCCCCAATCATGGCTTCTTGGCTGGTGGAAGTCTCTTTGCTGGGTTTGGGGCGCCTGTGGACGGTTCTCTGTGTGCTTTCTACAGAACCATATGTCCGTGTGTATGTGTATGTGTGTGTCTGTATAGTATATACCTTTCCTGGTCCTGGGTGTCCTCGGGACTGGAGACTGATGGGGTTTTGTGATCTCTTTGCCCCCCCCCCCCCCCNGCGTTTTCTCTTGGTTGGGAGAAAAGGTGGGAGGAGGGGAGAGAAGAGAGGAAAGGATGGAATATCTCTGTATTCTGCGTGGGGCTCTATTGCAGAAAGGGTTAATTATAATATCTATACACATACATATGCACATGTGTGTGTGTGTGTGTACACGAGCAGTTTGGTAAAGGACATAAAAAGGTACACCAGGGAGGACTGGTGGGAGGAAAGAATAAAATCCTAGCTGGTATCTGAAGGGCTTGTCACCCAATTGTCCCTCTCCCTTTCCTTTTTTTTGTGTGTGTGTGTGTGTTTTCTTTTTCTTTCTGATTGGCTTTGTGTGCATGTGTCTTTCTTTATTCCTTGGGCACCTGCAGTGTTGATTTCCAAATGCACATTTTCCTGCCAGCTACTGGCTCCTGGGGGGTGGGAGGGGGCGGATAGAGGGAGACTGTCCAGGGGCCTGGGGGAAACTGTCTTTACCTGCAGAGATCAGATTCGGTGCTAACATCAGTCATTGGCTTCTACAGNCCTGTCCCCACCCCCAACACACCACACACACAGAAGGCGTTGAGATTCTGCAGAGTTGGTCCCGCTTTCTTAAGCACAAAACCCAGATAGGAGTTGGTTTCTAGTATTTCATGCACCTGATGTGATGGTGTGGTGTTCCTGAAGGAAACTTTTCCCTTTCCTTTTGGTTTTTTTGCTGTTATTATGGTATTGTTCGAGACGATCAGATGCAAGCTTTGTTAATGACAGTTTAAATCTCACAGGCAGTAACCGTACAGGTTTAGATTGCTGGCTCTGCATGTGTGCTTGGGTGTCAGGTTTTAAATATTTTTAAAAAGGAAGCCTTCCTGTCAGGGTTGTTCTTTTCTGTTTGAACTGCTTTTTGGTTGTGCCGCTGGTGGTGATGGTGGTGGATGGCGGCCAGTGGTTGGGGATTGGTGGTGATGGTATTGGTGGCCATAGGTTTTGATGTTAGTGATTGAATCAGTTACCCTTTGGTTCCAGAACTGGTGATTTATTGGCTAAAATGGATCTTACACAATTATTTTGAGTGTTGAGGCTCACCACTTACTAGGATAATTCTAACTGCGGCTTTAACTTTGCCAAGGTGGGAGGGTACTGTACAGTGTGACTCTTCTCTCTGTCTGTCTGTCTCTCTCTCTCTCTCTCTCATGCTTTGAAATAGATATTAAAATGGCAACATGTATCCTAATATAAAATGCTGCCTAGAATTTGGTTCACCATTGCTCTCTCTGGTAGGGTTAGGACATTATTTGTAAGAGCTGGTTACAAGTGGTTCTGCTTTCTGCATGGTCCTCCTGGGTTGCATTGTGGCCCCTCACCGTAAGTAAGCAAGAGGGGCCTGCATTTTCCCATGAACATTTTTGAAGGCCAAGTAGAGGTAGCTATAACTTAAGTTGTTTTTAATTTTAATAAGTAGATATTTGACTGGGCTTGGGAAATATAATCCACTTGACTTTTGAGAGAAAATGTGCCCATTCTAGTTTCTTTTGGGTTTAAAAAAACTTAGGTTTTAGAAAAGATCAAGTTCAAAGTGTAGCATTAATACCATTCCTTTCCTTACTGTGATTATTTTTTCTGCTACTTTTCTAGATCAAAACCCAGGTTATTTTGGTTAGCTGAATGCTGTGCTACCGTCCTATCTAAATATCACTTACATATCTGTGTGTAGGTCTAAAAGGCCTGACTTTTTAAAAAGCTTCCTTAAAACTTTACAGAAAGATTTAAACATATACAAAAGTAGAGAGAATAGTATAATAAACACCAATATACCCAGTGCCCAGGTTCAGTAATTACCAACTCATGTCTCATCTTATTTCACCTGTATCCCATCTACACCCCCTTCCCAGATGGAATGTGAGAAATAAATATTCCTGAATGTATGTAATGGTGATGACTCAAAAACAAACAAACAAAAAAACCAAACCAACCCCCCCCAAAACCAAACCCCACCAGAAACTCTTAAGTATCATTGTCACACCTAAGTAAATTAACTACAGTTCCCTAGTATTCTCCACTATCCTTAGTGTTCACACTTAAGAGGCCTAGCTTTTGCAGCAAAGATGTAAATAAACTTGTCATATTAAAAGCACACAGTGGGGAATAAAAACCACCATATACGTCTGGTTCTGTGGGAAAAGGTAGATCTGTTTGCGACTTATTACATTTGTGTCCCTGTTGGGTGGTCAGACATATGTGTATAGTGATCACTGAAATCTCTGGTGTCCTGCTGTTCTCAGTTTACAAGATTTACACTGAACTATCACCAAGAAATGTGAAGATTTATTAGGAAATCGGCAACTAAACTATGAACTTGGACAGAAATATGTGTTAATGGAGTCCTTGGAAATGTTAGAAATTATTATAGATGCCAAGAGTCACCATAAGTACATAATACGTTTTTGTGCCTTGTGTTTAGAAGTGAAATCGATTGTCACCATGTATCGTCAAGGCTGCTGCTAGTGTGATGTGATAAGAAACCAGAAATCTTGGCGTGCACAGCTAGGCTTGTAGCTTACGCTGGGTCAGAACAGTTAGCTGGCACACTGTGCAGTTGCATACTTAGGGTGTTAATGGACTCATCATTTGACTCTGTGATTTTGTCCTGAGTAGCCTGACTTCCCTTTCAAAAAAGAGGCTTCTAAGTCATGATGAAGGGTGCTGATATAAACTGCTCAAGTTCAGCTATGGTTTTACTGTTACTGGATTAAAAGCAAGAAACTTGCCTAATGAGAACCTGCATTTTTATGTTGATTATTTTTCATTATTCTTTGATTTTTATTTAAGATGATGAAAGCTTCTGTAGTTTGAGAAGTCCCACACTTTATAGTCAGTGAAACCGGCTGAGGTACTTTCATATTCTGCAGGGACACTTGTCTGGAGTAATTGTGCCCTGAAGTTCAAGTATATGATTGTGAAGAGTCTTATGATAGAAGATAAGAGGGTAGGCGAGGAGGCTAAAGTTGAATGTGGTGTTCTTTTCATTATGCATTTAAGAAGCAGAATTACCATTTCGATATCGTATTGTTTATTTGAGTATTCTTTGAATGATAGGTGGTGAGTGAACATCCCAGATATCATGCCTCATTTTTTTAAAAAATGCCTTTCAGCCAACAAAGTAGAAATGGCAATTGGGGTTCTAGTACTTACTGTCTGTACGCTGATGTGCCAGATAATATTGCCTTTCTGTTCTTATTAGGGTTTCTTTCTGTGTAGTCTTGATTAGGAAGCCATATGAACACCATGGCTGAAAATTTCACTTTGCAAATCCATCATTTCCCCCCTCTGTTATGCACTGGGTTTTAAGGGCAGCCTCTATATATACAACTGACCAAGGATGAAGTTGGTGGGGTTAGTAGACAGGAAGCCAGTTGGAGTTTTGCAGGCTTGTGAAAATGAAGGAAGACATACTTCTGGTGGTTAGAGGATCAAACCAAGACTTTCATGTGGTCTTTATTACCTAGTAGTTTCAGGGCTTACCTAAACAGTGGTAGCATAAGTAGGCTATACAGAATTTGATGTGCTTACAACATGCCATGTAGTAGGCTCTTATAATTTACTATGGTCGAATCTCACTTACTCAGTTGTTTGAAAAACATTAATCATGTTTCTTGTATCAGTCAGCAAATATTTATGGAGTGCCTAGAAAGAGTGCAAGGAAACTTAAAATATGTGTAGCACCTTGAAGGAGTATGCGGTTTAGTTGACAAATTAAGTCTAGCACCTATAAAATTTTGAAACAAGTGCTCACATATCTAATACCAACTAAGTGCAAGGAAGCATTCAGGGTAGGAGTAGGGAGAGAGGCTGAAGTGTTTGAGAAAGCTCTTGGAGAAGGGGCCTGGAAGTTTGAAGTGATTTGGATAGATAGGGAAATGGGGGATGGAGAGAGCCTTCCAAGAAGAGGGAATGGTGAAGAAGCACAGAAACCAGAGGATTGAGAAGGTGCTCTTTGATTAGGGCTTGGGGGTAAGGAAGGACTGGTAGCAATGAGTTACAACATTGTGTAAGTGGACACCTGTGCAGACCCGTGTTTCTAGGCTTGGCCCTCCTACCTCGTTGAGTGACTTCGGGAAGTTACTCTCTAAAAGCATAATTTTCTTCATCCCTTAGTTGAGAGGTTTAGACTAATTTTAGAGCAAATGTACCCAAGCTGGAAGGGAGCCTAGCTCTGCTGGATGTTCATAAGTGGTGTTCCAGGTCAAAAAAATGTTATCTACCCTCAAGTAGTTTTGGAACCCGGTGGGCAAGACAAAATTAAACAGGCTTATTCTGCCAGAATTAAAAGTCTTTTTATTATATAAATGTGAATTTTGAATATCAGAGAAGGCAATGTGATGTGCCTTATTTCCTTGAACACAGGGCTCTCTTATTCTTGGCATTGTAACTTATGATCCAATATGGGGGATGCTGCAAAACATCTCCAAGGTCCTTCCCAGATCTTGGATCTTGGGGATCTCTCAGTCTAGGGTGAGTGGGCTGGTGACAGATGACTTGGAAAATCAGGCTCAGAAGTGTGAAGTTGGAGTGGAGTGGAGGCTCAATTGTGAATGGGAAGGGGAGATGTAAATAATGATGGTTAGTCCACTTCTCCTGCTCCCTTGTCCTGCCTGGTGTCAGTCCTTTCATTGATTGTTAGCAACCCCACCATGAGGTGAGTGCTGGTGAGTGATGCTCATTAATAGCCCTTTCCTTGTGATGGTGGCCCTGATGCCAGCAGTTCTGATGCCACCAAGCTGCCCTCCAGCCAGTGTGTTTTATTGTCTCTTCATCCCTTCTGGTCTCCCCTATTGCTGTTTTTCAAGCAAGCTGGGAAGGAGGGTTGTATGACAAAAGAGGTTGACAGTGATGTTAAAATAAAGGTTTCAGATTATCTGCCTTTGGCTCGTTTATGTATGAACTGGTAGTTCAAGAAAGGTCAGCACCCTTCTGCTGTTGCATAGCCAGGGAAAGCTGTAGAGTTCTGTTTTCGGTGGATTTTTCACACTCTATCTTAGGAAGTTTGGGATGGGACTGCAGAGTAAATGGGTCAGTTCTAGCATTTCCCTTCTGAAAGTGTGCCTAGCTCTAGGATCTGAAGAGTTTCTAAATGGTGAGAAAGTTTCCTAAAAGGAAGAGTGGCAGTAATGTGCTAGGTTATGGATTCAAGTATTTTACTGTATATACTGAATTTGAATATTTTACTGTACAAAACAGAGCATCAGTTCAGGTGTATTTATGTGAGATGAGATTGAAGATTATGATATTGTGGCTTGTGTTACTTGTTGAGATTGACTACTTCACTTCTTTTTTGGAAGTAGATAGGCTATAAATGAACCCATAAATTAAAAAAATGAATCACAAAGTTAGTGATTGCCTTTGATCCTCTGACAGTGTTCTCTTGAAAAGGGGTTAAAAAAACCTGAGCATTCTGCATGATTCAGTGTTGAGGGTGACAAAGAGATTCTGAGACTCTTCTATACAACAGTCCTATATACTGTGAAAAATAAATGGTGATTATTTGATTTGAGAGAATGTTAGAATTAGATATATCCCCAAACAGAAAATAGTTGAGGCCAGCTGTTAAGGAATAATTTAGGTCCCAATGGCTACAAGATTGGGAAGCTTTTGGAGAGAAGGTCAATAGCACTTCTTGATAGGAGGGTGTGTGTGTGTGTGTGTGCGCGCGCCCACATGCAGAGAGTGGTGGATGGGTTAGTGGTTTTACATTTTATTTTATTTTACCCCTATGCTGGGATTAGTCAAATACATTAAATGTAGCGTAACTTTGTAAAAGTGCCTGTGTTACTTTTTTTTCCTCAAGAAACAACACTTTTTTTCATGGTTAGTATTAAACTTAATATTCTGTAGATCTAAGAAAAAGAACTTAGTACTGGGATAGCAGTTGTTCATTTGAAGAAGTTCTGAAAAAATATCAAGTAGATTTTGAAATTGAGGTTTGAAAACTCTCAGATAATTGAAGTTTGGAAGAGCAAGATGGGACTTAATTTGGTGAAACCCAAGACAGCAAAGGATCAAAAACCATGTAGAGACATTGTTAGGTGGATCAAAACCATTTTTCTTACATAATTTGTACATGTTACATGAGTAGATGAATTGCAGATTTTTTTTCCCCCTGGGAGAGGGGCATAGAATTTTATGCTGATGAGACCCTAACCCTAAGTTTGTGTGCTCTTCCAGGTCTGAGCTATGTTCTTTCTTTTTTTGTTTTGTTTTGTTTTGTTTTGTTTCTAACAAGACTACAGGGTAAGGGGGTATGGTGTTAAAGTCACAAAGAACAGGTCCCGTTTATGTTGTTAGTAAATGAGGAGGGGAAGAGTGGGTTTCACATAGTCTGGGTTTCTGTGCTTAGGAGGAGACTAGGTCTTGAGGTCTCTGGTTCCATCCTTTGCAAGGTGACCTGTAGCCTGAAAGCATGTGTCTTGTTTATTTCACAAATTAGTGTATATAGCAGTTTCATCATGGGATCCAGTTAGATTCCTCAACTATCCATTGCTTGTCTTCTTCCTCCCTCTCTCCCTCCCTCCCTCCCTTCCTGCCTTCCCTCCCTCCTTCCTTTCCAATTTCCCTTCCTTCCTTTTTTCCTTTACTGAGGTAGACCTATCAAAATTATAAATGCAGTTACTAAAAGCTAATAGATTTAGGAAGTTGTGGATGAAAGGTGGAAACTTTAAAATTCCACACTTTTATTATTTGAGTTTCACCTGTCTGAAGGACTGATGTGAGTTCTGAAAATTGCTTGCCACAGTTTTCTGGGCTGTTTTGGCTCCTCATTCATATCTGAACTCTGGTTAGAGTTTGCCTGAACAGACACCACAAATTACCAACTGGCACATACAAATACATATTTAAAGACTTGACTGTCATTTTGGCTTGTCACTCTACCTAATGGTACCATATCTCTTTAGTATCTTTATTAGACCCTTGGAAAACCCAAGTGCAGTAAAATGGAGTCACAAGAGGAGAAGGGAAAAGCCCATGGTTTGTAAGTAATAGAAAATGGCTAATACAGGTTTGGATTCATTTTTGGCAGAAAGCCTTAAAATTGCAGGTACTTTGTGACTGGTATTAACTGAAGCATTTTGAAACGACCTGGGCTGGATACAGAAGCATGACCCGTGAAGACAAATTGTGACTCTTGGTTATGGGTGAAATCTGATACTTTACAATGGCCCAGAAATCTGGGCTAGGGTTTAAGTCAATGCCAGGGTCAAGTTGTGATGATACCAGAGTGATGTCATTTTCCTTGTCCCCATACCTACCTTCCACTGTAGCACAGCACCAGTCTTCCAACCTCATTTCAGGTTTCTGCAAAGTTTCTGATGGCAGTGATAATTTAGAGCTTGAAAAGAGAAATTAAGAGAGTCCAGTATCACAGTTATCCCTCAATAGTTATACTGAAGGAGACATTTTTTGGTTGTTTGCTAGGGTCCCTGTTCAGTTTTGCTTGCTGGCTGAAAGTTGTTCAGTGACTATTTTTCTAGAGTAAAAATTAAGTAGGAAAATAAGGAAGAATGAAAATGTAAATCATTGGTGAGGATTAGATTATCCCTTGCTTTCCAGCCACAAGCTAGAAATTCCGGTGTTCTATTTTCTCTGTATGTGTTCAGTTGGTGAAAATAACAGGGGTCCTGGATTGTGCTGTTCTAGGAAATAATTTTTTTATTATTCAAGTGAAATTATACTTTCACTGGGGCAAAAGGGGAAGCAGGTGTTTGGTATTGTGCATTACTGTGTATTGCAAAGTTTGTTCCTTGCTCATTGATTATGGTGATCAGTTTGATTACTGTCAAAATTACATTTGAGATTAATGTGCAGGGCTACATCTTTAGGAGGTGTTATCTTAAAGTTAGGACTGCAGGTTTTTTTGGAGCAATCTTTTAATCCATTTCTGTCCAGCCACTGTTGGCTGCTGTGCTTCCCAAGCTGTGAGTGGCATTAGAAGCACAGATGTTGTCTTTAGTGGTGCAGTTCTACCTCTCATTTTGCAAATGAAAACACAGCCCAGAGGGGTTAATTGACCTGCTCAAGATCACACCGGGAGTTACAGCTCTCACTGTTACCTGCTGAAACTAGGAGGCTGCTTCTGCTTAGTATTTGGATTCCCAAGGATTGGAAACTTAAAAAGGAGGTTTTTAAAAAACAAAAATAATAATACAAACGAGGATGAATGATTGTAAGGCTTCTTATTTTTTTCCGAGAAACTTTCTGATTATTACTCAGTATCAAGAACCTTTTAAAAGCATTCTGCTTCCCCCCAGTGTATCACCCTGGAATTCATTGGCCTTTCTCTGTGGGTGCATTAGTCTTTTCTAAATCCCCTCCCCTTCTACTCCGCATAATGAGGATATAAATGAGAAAGTAAATATTAGTGTGATGATGTAAGAGTTTCTCATTCTTGAATGTCCACTGGAAAGATGTAGTAGTTATTTGGGTATAAGATGACCTTAATGTGGCCTACTTAAAATTTTAACATGTTTTATTTGGAAATAGTGTTTTCTTCAGCCTGGTAATCCAGAGAAATTCAGAGCCACTTAATAGCATTGGTGGCAGAATATTTGAAGTGAATTTAGGAGTATAGTTGAGTTGAAGACTCAACCTAACTTTTCTTCTGAAGAAAAAAGTCTCAAAACATTAAATCCATATGACATGTTGGCTAAGGCATCTTGCCTGTTTATTGCTGAACCAGAAAATTTATAACAACTGTTTGTCATGTGTATATATTTATAGCCATTCATATAATGAAAAGAAGTTTTCATGAGATTGTAATAACATATCAAGATGGATGTAATTAAAACAGAAGCAGATTGACACCCTGAATTAAATGCAAACCATAAACCAGGGTACCTGAGCATTGTGCCTTACATATTTGCTAAAGAGGGCAGTCAGCCAAATATGCAAATAAAAAGACATTGATGAATTTCCCTGGGTGTGCGTGCGGTTGCAGAGAACCCAACTATTTTATTAATCTTTTATCAAGCATTGTTTAGGTTTGCAGCGGCAATGGAATGTATTAATTTGGCAGACCAAATAGCTTAGGACCAGAAAGTAGGAAATAATAAGGAGAAGACATGATTGATATACTGCTATAAATAACACATGCGACTGACAGAGGGGCTGAGTAATCTTTAGATCTGTGCTTAATGTCATTAATGGAGTTGTTAAACCAGGATGTTTGAGTTGAACTTCAATCACTGAGACTACCTCCCATTTAAAATGCAGACCTATCTCTAGTTACAGTCTGAACTGTATGTTGACAAAAGTAGTGTAAATTGAATTTTTGTAAATTGGATCAAATACACCAAGGGAATCTTACTGTGAAAAATATGAGTGGTCGTCTTCTTTTTTGTTTTTTTAAATCAAGTATAGTACTTCTCTGCAAGGAAGGTAGGATTTGGGTAGAGTGGGTCTCTTTAGATGGACATTGCTTTCCCGGAGACAATTTTCTGCATGTGCTCCCTGTGTTCTTTTAAGAAAGTGACTGTGAGGTTTGCATTTTCGGTTAAGGTTTCATACCTCACTTGGTCGGTGCTTCCAGAAATAATTGGTGGTGATTTGAATAAACCCGAATCATTCAGATTTCAGAGGGTGGTTTTCAAGTGGATGCTAAGGAGGGCTGTGGCTATGAATGTGGAATATGATTTTCATGTCTGTTCCATGGGGGAGTCCAGGCATGTCATAACCACTTCAGAGTCATGATTGTATAGAAACACCCTAGCTGTAATTTTTTGATATGACAGTTCAGTTTTAAAATTGTAAAGATGCCAAATGCAGGCTGTATTGTTATTAGGGAAGTCGGTGACATCTGTTATATCTTGTTAACCAGGGGAGGAAAGTGCTTTAATCAAAACATCTAATTATGCCCTCTCAACTGATGAAAGATCTTTTGCTGAATTTTTGGAATTGGCCTTAATGGAAGAAGCTGGCCTCTACAGGAACTGTGAAGTAAATTTACTCCTTTTATTTTGAAAAATTCTTATCCTTAACCATGGTGACATAGGATATTTTCATTTTGTCAAAGTGCGCTTATACTGTGTGTTGAAAATAGATATTTTCAGAAGTTGTCTAAGCCAGCATGAAATTTTGTTTTTTTCCTCATTCTTACCCCCATAGTGTGTGAGGTCCCAGAGGGAGTTTATATATCCAGATGTGAGCCTAGGAGGATATGTGGTGGGGTGGCTCAGAGCCACCTGGGGAGGGAGCAAATGATAATTACAGGTGAGAGGCAGGGGAGAATTCAGTTTCTGTGCTGGGAGGTGCGATTTCACACCTGAATGTTGAAACCTGCTATGTTAGACAGTCGTGTTGTTTTAAAATTAGTTTTATTAGTCTAATGTGGAAATGGACCAGATTGTTCCAGGTCACTTTTAGTTGAAGAAATATAACTGTTGTTAAATATTGATTCCAGAAGTATTTCCTGTGTTTAAGAGTAGTTTCACACAATAGTGGAAAATATCAAAAACTGTTTAACTCTGCGTATCTACACTGCTTCTAGCTTCCTTGATCACTTCGTAGAAAATTATTAAATACATTGGCTGTGTGGCATACCACTTCGAATCAGTCAGACTTCAAAGCCTATTCAATAAAGCCATCCCTTTATCTGTATTTCAACCCACAATTAACTTTATCTGCAGCTATTTTATTTCCAGAATCACTGATGATAGTGACGACGACGATGATGATGATGATGATGATAAAATTTAACGATAGTTTTAATGCTGGGGTATAGATTAGGTCAGAGAAATGCTTTATGTCTTAGCTCTGAGAAGTATGTCATTTTTTTGAAATGATTTTCCCATGGATTGAGATCTTGGGACCAGCCTAAAGAAGTTTTTGAAACATTGACCATGACACAATGTACTCTTGTGTTTTATTTGGGATCTGGTGGGAAGTTCAAGTGCTATTAATTTTTTCTTGATCTGTTATATGTTCTATAATGGCTTATTGTGTGTGCCTTGGGAGTATGACTAGAACCTTGGAAAAGAGAGTTAGGGATTTTTTCCCCCAAATTTCTTAAAAAAAATATACATATATATATTTTTAAAATTTCTGAGTGATAGAGACAGAAAGAGGGAGAGAGACACAGCGTGAGCAGGGAGGGACAGAAAGAGGGAGGGAGACACAGAATCTGAAGCAGGCTCCAGGCTCTGAGTTAGCTGTCAGCACAGAGCCCGATGTGGGGCTCAAACCCACGAACTGTGAGATCGTGACCTGAGCCAAAGTTGGACACTTAACCGACTGAGCCACCAGGCGCTCCTTTTCCCCTAAATTTCTAATGTATTATTTTCCTCTGTTCTCTACCTTTAGCCTCTGTACTCTCCCTATATGTTTTGTTCTTGGGATATTTGAGGTTCTCAGGATTCTTGCTTCCTTTACTCAGTAATCCATTCATAGTAGGTACTCAGTGCTTATTTACACTTGGCCTGTTTACACAAAAATTCCATGAAAAGACATTTTTGAAAAGGGAGCCACTATTTACTGAGTATTTACTCTGGGCCAGGCACTGTGCTCAGAATTTTGCATTCATTGTCTTGTTGGAGCTACCTTGTGAAAAAAAACGAGTGATTTCCCTGACTTTACAGTTGAAGAAACTGAAGCTCAGAGAGGTTAAGTCAGCTTGCCCAGCCAAGGTCAGTACAAGAGGGGCAGGAAATTCAGTGGTTTATACCTAACCCAAAGCTTGTGCTCCTCACCCCTCTTTCTATCTTTCTTTTTAATGCAGATTCATTTTGTGAGAGAGCCCCAAATGGGTCTCTGGTAGACCACATTTGTTCCCTGCTGCTGAAAATTGTCTTGGGTAGAAAGGACTTTTTTAGATATAATAATAGGATTTAGGGAGGGGAGAGTACCTCACCATTTTTTTGGGAATTCTTTATTTTCTTTTTATGTGTTGGATTTTACAGTAGGTGGCTGCTACTTACTTACACAGTACAGCTGCAAGCATATTCTTGTTCTCTCTCTGTCTCTCTTTTCTCTGTCCCTCCCCTCACTTCACCATTTATCCCTGTATTAAAATTTGATCTTTTCCCAGGTCACATTGATTAGGTAGCTTTTAAACCTTTGCCAAAGGCAAGAGTTCAGGCTTATAAAATTGAGGATTACTGTGTGCCAGTCCCTATACTAAATCTTTTCATATACTTAGTTCACTAATTTCATAAATAGCCCCCTGAAACTGAAGGGTAAAATTGGAGAAGGGACTGGCACCCTCGCATCAGGTTACTGTGGGCATAAGCTTATTTTCTACTCTAGACTCCTAGGTATTTTGTCTTGTCTGGTTTGGGAAGCAGCACTTCCCTTGACAGTGTATCTCACATTAAAACAGACCTTATTGCTAGGTTTTTGTTTTTGTTTTTACTCCATTTTTCCTGATGGAAAACCGTACTAAATAGTTCTTTGTGTTTCTTGATTTCTGTATCTTGAAAATACCTGGTGACAAATAATGCATTATTTCCTCAGTCATTGTTTCCTTTCATTATTCTAAGCACACAGTTGTGAACTTGTCTCCCCCTGTCTCCATTCTACCTTGTAGAGGTTTGTTTATGCTACTAAGAGTATGATAATGAATGTGACTATTAGATTTGCTTCTAATCGAAATCCCTACTGTGATTAGAGTACTGTACATTCTTGTGAAGCCCCCTCCTCTTCTCTGGGCCAAGATGGGCCTCACAAGTTCTTGGTCTAGGACTTTAGGATTCACACCTGGCTGATGATTATCCCTTGAGGAGTAGTAAAACACACACACTCCCTGGGCCTGAAATTTCACAGGATTTCTGGGTGAATATGAAGATCAGTTAGGTCACACACTTCTGAACAGTCTCTTTTTTTGAAGACAGGAGGCAGTTTTTTCTTGGAACCATCACATTCTGAGATGTGCAGTATTTGTCCCTCTCTCCCAACTGCTTTGGTGAGCTCGGTTATCCTTTTGCACATCCAAAATGGAAACACAATAGGTTTCAGGTTTTAACCCAGTTTGTGAGTGTAGGGGAGACCCCAGTCAAGGGTATCTTTTAGAATTTAATTGTAAAAACTCAAAGTAATGGGAACCAGACCTTTTAAGTCCAGGGATTTAAAAGCCATCTCTTACACCTGAATTTTATATATGGTAAAATATGAGTTCTGTATTACCTCTAGGGCCTGTTTCAGATTGTGAACACTCACGTAGGAATTGTGTGTGTTTTTAACTTTTCCGTGTGTTGTTCCTTGCCCCTCTGGTGGTTTATAATTCCCCGTTGTGATGTTTTAAATTAAGAAAACAATATGGAAAAGGACTGATAGATAGAAGATGGGTGTCGGCTCCAGGACAGTGAGTGTCCTCTATTTATTGTTTACAGATGAACGTTACTTTAGCATTCTTGTTACAGATTTCTACATCTGCTGTCCATATTTCATCTGTACCTTATTTCATTTAATATGGTGTACCTGGGATTAAGGATAGAGAAATATGTGTGCTCAGGCTGATTTTGAAATTACACTGTTGAAATACAGCCCATATGGCCATTGTAAAATGGTTAGTACTGCATATAATTGCCTTCCCAATGATGTGCTTTGTCATTACTTCCATCTTCCAAGAAGCACTCCTATAGTATGCTGACAGCAATGGCGTCATTAGAAAACATATGGACAGGCAAAGGCATTAAATTGTCCTTAGTTTAAGGATTAGATTACAGTGTTAGAGGATGGGCCACCACACTTCCAGTTGATAACTGTTGTTCAGCACTGATAGTCTGGATGCTGTAGATTTGTAAAGGTCCTGTTGACTTGTGTGTTGAATGTATTTTGTACTTCCCTGCAATTCTGAGGAAGTCTTTTAGCTGTTCACAAGACCTCATCACAATATTGTAGCCAGTTGGCTTCTCTGGAGTGTTTCTTCCAACTGTTCATGCCTCCTGCAGAGTTTTTCTCTAGGACACTCTCTCCACCTCTGTTTTCCTGTGTGTAAGGTCATTGTGAAAAAAGAGACTAAGTAGTGGAGTCAGGAAGCCACCAGGTGGCTGCCATGTTGCCCTGATTTATATCCTCCATTGTATAGCATCTGTCTCCTCATGGGTCCTGACCCTACTGTCCTCCTTCCCCGACCCTTAAAAGCAGTGAGAGGCAGGTCTTAGAGGCCCAGGGACTATGTGACAGGGCATGGAAAGAGACACCCTCCAACCCTTGTCCTGTGGAGTTGGAGTTGTTTTTCCTGGCCATCCATACATGTCCGTTATTTGGTTGTAGATATTTTAGGGATGCAGCAGTTCTGGGACATAGTAAGCTTTGAATTTGGAGGGTACTTTATGCAGCTGTCAGTGACTAGTAAGTGAAATCACAGAATGGAAAGTCATTCATCAAATTTAATGTTTCTCTTTGGAGTTTAACAGAAATAATGTGGACTTGGAGAGTTTCTGAGCAATAAATGACTTTGGAGGTCAGTGGTTTTTGGGTGCCTCAGGGGCACTGAATCAGCTGAGGGGAGGCCCTGACCTCATTTAACCAGAGCTCCATCTTTACCTGTTTTACATATTAGGGTAAGATTCTCTTTGGGAAGTAAAAGGTATCTGGATTCTTTCATTTATTCTTTTATTCAAGAAATGTTTATCAGTCTTCTGTGTGTGAGGCAGGCAGTACTACAGGCACAGGGTTTGCTATATTGAATATGAGAAACCGGTATCTGCTGTAAGAGAGGCTATATTTCTAGCAGAGTGGGACATACTATAAATTATGGACACATAAGTATATTGGGTGCTGATGGGTTTTTAAAAGCAGGATAAGGAACTGATAGAATCTAATATGCATAGGCAGCTGTGCAGTTTTATAGAGGGTAGTTTAGGTGGGCCCTTTCTGAGGAGGTGGTATTTGGACAGAAACCTGAGGGAAGTGAGGGAGCAAGAAATGTGGATAGTCGGAGGCAGAGGATTCAAGGAGAGGGAAGCCTGAGTGTTTGAGGGCTTTCAGGAGGAGTGGATTGGTGTGTGGGTAGTTCCAGGAGGCCATAGTAGCCAGAAGGGAGCAAGTGAGGAGTCGGGCAGAGATGGGGGAGGGGCCTGTAGGACCTTTTAAACCACTGTGATTGAAGAAGTTTAAAAACAGCTGAAAACAATTGTCCAAAGCTCTCATTTCCCAGCCCAAGAAAGTCTTTGAGCTTTCCCAAGATCACCCAGTGCGTGTTAAAACAAGCCCAGATCTAGAACTCACAGGACGTATTTCTTCATGGAAGCTTTCCATCGTACCTCGCTGCCACCATTCCAGGACTTCAGAGCTATGGGGCATCTGTTTTGGAGGCCAGAAGACTTGTGTCTCCTTTCCTGTTTATCGGTATGCTTCTTCTAAAAGACATGCTTCAAGAATATACAGAATTCCAGGGCCTACTTATCATAAATTGGGAAATAGCTTTCTTCTTCAGTGCCAGAATCCACCTTCATTTGAGTTAATTATTTAAATAACAACAATGGTAATAATGGCTAATATTTATTAAGGGTTCATTGTACCTGGAACATTATCACATTTAACCCTCACAGAAACCCTGTAGGTAACATACTACTCACTTTAGAGATGAGGAAACTGTGGTTTAGAGAAGAGCAGTTAAATAACTTCCCTATGGTCGTGTTGCTAGACTGATTTCAGGGTATGTACTGCCTCCCTGATGAGGTGGAGGGGGTGCGCTGGTCTCTGATAAACTTTCCCTGGAATATGCTCTCCCCACCCCATTTGAAGATGGTTCTAGAGCTGAGTCCTAGAAGCATTATACTGTCTTCTCACACCCCCCTTCCATGTCTGCAACTATCTAATGATTGTATAGAGGATTTTGCAGCTGCTCTGGCTCAGTCCTGGCAACTCTGCTGATTTTAGGTGGATTACTGGTTAAATGGATACCTTCAGTCTTTCTGAGATGAATTTGGAGCATTTTCCTGTGCTGTGAAGTATGTTACAGAGTTTAGGCCAGTGTTTTCAAGTCTGCAGACCCAGTTGAATTGGTCTTGATTTTTTTCTCTACCAGTGAAGTAAAAGCCTCAGACACCACTAGTGACTATACTCCTTAGGAATGTAAAAATCATGTTTTTAGTTCTTGTGCTTTTGAAGATCAATACATGCTGAGCTTGTTATAAATTTGTGTAGAAATATGTATGTATGTGTATAGAAAGCACAACATAACCAATACCCATGGACCCACCACCAGCTTTAACAAAACTAGGCATTTTACCATACTTAAAACGGCAGGGTATTTTTAGTGTGTACTGTGTGAAGGGGAAACGAGTCAACTGTAAGGTTTAGAGCAGGGGTTTCTCACTTGGCTACACGTTAGAATCCCCTGGAGAGCTTTAAAAAAAAAAAAAAGTCCTCATACCCTTGGGAGGGTGGAGGGAGCCCGTACCCCATCATCAGAACTTTTAAAAGCTCCCTGGATTCTGGTGTGCAGTCAGGGTAGAGGTCCTCTGTCTGGAGGAAGGTTTCTGTTTTTCTTCACAGGTTTTCTCAGATCCCTGGTACCAAGCCATGTGATAGTAAGCTGTACTCACAGCCTTTATTTTTCATTTTTTCTGTTGAACTTTTTAATGTGGTCTGCTCTCCAAGATTCTGAAGGGTGGTATCCTCCAGTGCCCCTCTCCTGATGCTATCTTCCCCTCACCCTAACTGCTACAAGCTGGGGGTCCATTTAATTTTTGTTAGCATTTAGATACTAGGAGTGCGACGTTAGAGAGGGAACTGAGAAATTCAGAAGGGTTGGGAGCTGTTGCTGTAGGTGAGATGAGCTGAAAGTCATTATAAAACCTAGAAGTCAGTGGGGACACAGGGTTTCATTTAGAAAACCTGGAGGCACACGCCTCTTTATAGGAAGGCTCTGAGCCTTCTGGTGGTAGTTGAGGGCTTTTTTTGGGCCTGAGTCACAGCTTTCTTGGTACTATGGTGGGTTAAGATGTAAAGTATGTTCTGCCCACAGAGTGGCCAGCTCCATGTGGACACATCTGAGGCTGTGATGTGACATTTTTCAGAAGTATTGTCAACTCTTGATTATTTGGGGCCTAATTATCTCCTGTGGGCCTTAGCTCCCCGGGGCACCCACACCCTATCCAGTGTGCCCACACCCTATCCAGTGCGCCCACACCCTTATTCATTCAGTAAATGGTTACTGAGTTTCTCTCTGTGCCAGGCACTGTTTTAGCCCCTGGGGTTTGTAAACACAGCCCCTGGTTTCAAGCTGTGTCCTTCTGTGGGGGAGAGGGGTGTTCCATTCTGGTGTCATGTTGTCCTTTTGCATGTCTAACAGAGAAAAGGTGTGGTGGAGCTGTAATCCTCCTTCATAAGAGCTCTAGGGAACCGTTAGGCAGGAAGTTTTTTTTTTCCCCAAAATGATTTGGTTCAATCATTTCGATTACAGATGTTCACAAATGTGTTCCTTCAAGAGAGGCTGAATGCTGGGACCTTGAAGTTTAGAGGGACTTTTCAAATCAGTTCAATTTTATTAGTTACCAGTTTAAAATGAGGGGAATAAAATAGATGTAGAGCTTAAGATTCAAGCTTAGGGAAGATCCTGAAGAAATAATGATACTCCATTCTCTTTGTTTCAGGTGGAATCCTCTAATTCCCCTGTATGCTCCCAAATTTGAGGGGAAGGAAGGCAGAAAGGGAAAGTGTATTTCTAGGGCTCTGTACTGGGCCAGGCTCTCAGGTTACTCTCAGTGGGAAAACTTAATCAGAAGTGAAGCTTAAATCTGTCACCATCTTCCACAGAGTCAGGGAATCAGGCACTGATGAATATCATTGGATCCCTGATAGAGGGCGTGTATTAGAGATGATTTTTGGAGCCAGTCAATAAAATGGATTATGAGAATAAAATGTAAATATAGTTTGAGGGGAAAAATATACTGAAAAAGAAATCTTACAGTTTTTGGGTTAATTGGAGGAAGAAAACAGCGGTAGAAATGATTTCTTTGCCTGGATCATTATCTTTTTATCAGACATGGTTGTTGACTAAAGAAGGAAAAATAAATCTCATCATATAAAGAACTTTTTATACCTGTAAACTTATTGAAAAGAATCCTTTAAAATAATAATAAAAAAAGCAAATGTTTATTTTATAAGCTTTTGGATTGTGAAAGTAGACTTTGACTTCGGTGTGTGAAAAGGTGGGTGGGAAATCAAATTTCTTTGTTGTTGTTGCTCAAAGGATAAGAACACTTCTTTTTGCAGTTTAGGCTTTCCTGGTGGTTTTAGAAATCTGTGGGTCTTCAGGACTGTGCCCAGGTGGATGCTGTTCAGTACTTATGCATACCTGTCCACAGGGACTTATTTTGGGAATAAGGGCAGGGACTTCTGAGTGTTTACAAAAGTGAAGATTTGCACCAAAACTCCTATTAGAGGTATAAGATCTTAACTGTTTGTCAACTTTGTCTCCACCATCGACTTGATATTGATACATTCGATAATAATAATGGGAACTAGCATTTATTGCATGCCTACTAGGTGCACTAGGTATTGTTCTCATTGCTTCATTCAGTTTATATAATCCTCACCTGGCGGTCCAGTGTGGCAGGTATGCACCCAGGTTTGTAGGAGAGGAAACAGCTGCAGAGAGTTTACACCAAAGGTCACAGGGTGTATTAGTGGTGGACCCCAGACATTGTGGCTTTAAAGTCTGACTTGAACTACTGCATCACTGCACCACAGGACTAAAGACATCCTTCTAAAGTGTTTCATTCTTTCATTTTTTTTTTTTAAATGGGGCTTTTGACCCTTTCTTAATCCCTGCCCCTTCTGTGCATGTTTTCAGAGGTGGTAATACTCCCCCTAGGGCTGTCACCTTATCACAGATGAGAAAATGGAGATCTAGAAAGTTATGTTATGTAACCGCTCTGTATGACCTAGTGTGTTAGTGGTAGGACGGGGATGTGGGACCAAAGTTGCCTAATATATAGGTCACTGCTTTTCCCACCGCGCTGTATTGTTTCCATTAAAATTTTTTCTAACTGAACTAAAAATTTATAAATTTAATTTGTGTCACTCCTGTGGATGAACTAAATTAAAATAGGTAGGTATTGTGTGATTTTTGCCCTAGGGAGGGGGGTGGTAGGCACATTTTAGAGACTAATATCTGCCTGTGGGGTTATCTGACCTGCTCCTGAGGACATCTTTCTGGCCTTTGGTAGGTTTACTTAAAAGGTAGATTTACTTAAAAGCGGAAGAGAGTATTTAGAGGAAATACAAGAGCGGGCCTCAGACTTGCGTTTTACATGATCTGAGGATTCATGGGAGGGCAAGTGTTTGTTTTTTCTTTTTTTAGATTTAAATTCGTTGTATCCCACTGGAGGGTAAAGTTAAAAAGACCTACATGAAAAAAAGAAAAAGACCTAAATGCAAGCCTTCTTTAGTTACATTTCCTTGTGTAGCAAATAAGATTTTAAGAGGAGGGTGGAAAGAACCACCTTGATTCTTGGTGTTTGGCTTTTTGTTTTTGTTTGTTTTTTTCTTTGGGTCCTGTGATTCCTTTTGTTGTAACCTCATTCCTTGGCTAATGCTTTGTTTAAAAACAAGTGCTCTGGTATTTTAAAACAAATTACCAGCAGGCTCCCTGATTGTGCTCTCAGATAAAAGACCCCAGGGTAGTGCTCTTTCTGTCTTTGAATTGCTGTTGTCTGTGCATGCCCAAAAGCAAAATTCAGTTTTACTGTAGTGCCTCCAACCCAGATTAATGTGGTTATCTAAAACTTGGGAATATGAATTTGAAAGCAGAAATGTTGATTGTGTTTAACCCTTCAAAGGCGCCTGATGGGAATCAGGTCTATAGTGGGTAGCAGAGTGTTGTCTGGGGTTAGAAACTTTGGACCCCAGTTGTCTCTGAGTTTTTAGCTAGATGACTTTGGTCCTGTCATTAACTTTTAGGGAAATCTAAACTCTGAATGTCACAGTGATGCTATTGAGAGTAGAGGTAGACTCCCAGACTGTGGTGTGAAAAGCCCAGGTTCTGATTTTGGTAGTGACCCCCAAATCCCATGTGGCCACAGATGAGTAATTTGATTTCACAGTTTCTAAAATTTTAAGGAGGAGGTTCCCAGTACAAGTAACTTAGTGATTTTAACTTAATATCAGCTTCCTTTTAGGAGAGATGCAATTCTGGAGAAAGTAGTCATGAAAGCCTTAGGCAAGCATTTTATGTATTTGATGAAAGCACTCTTTCTGCTAGTAAAGCTTGTATAAAACTTTTCCAAGTAGTTACACTTCGTCACCCATGTTGGGTATGGAGAACTGGGATTGGGTGGTTTCAGACTGTTGGGAACCACAAGTTCTCTGCCTTGTGCAGTGGTTTTGAAACCCCTGGTTGTACATGTGCATCCCCCAGGGTAGCTTCTTAAACATAGAGATTCCTGATCTACTGAAAAGCTAATCTCTCCTATGTGGCCCTGGAACATGTTTTTAACAGCCTCCCAGCCCCCAGGAGTTCTTTTACAGCAAGTCCCCTGCCCAGAAGTTTTGGAATTGCTATTTTAGAGAATATTTTTCAGTATTTTCTTGGGGGCAGCAGGAATGGTAGTGCTTTAAAATAATTTCTATGCTACCAAACCTTTTCTGAAAATAAAACACTCATGCCTGTTTGGTTTTCAAACTTTGCATATTGTGAAGTAGAACATATCCTAAAATAAGTATGGTGTGCATCTCAGTGAATTATCATGAAGTGAACACCCAAGTAACCAGGACCAGGCAATAGAGCATTGCCAAAAATATTTGGTTTTTAGTCTTCAAATTTATGCTTCCACCCCTTCTCTTCAGATTCCCCAAATTAGGCAAATAGGGAAAAGTTGATAAAACATTATAATAAGGTACAAATGAAAAAAAGCATTCTGCTTTTCTGTACTGACTTCTTAATTTTACTCTTTCTGTAAGTTCTGGTGATGTTAAGTTTGTATTATCTTTGTTTTGATTCAGCCTTTAAATCAGTTCCTGACAGTGACTGTCTATTAACGCTTACAGCATATATCAAGATTAGGCTCTAAGGTCTATCTTTTCTGAAATCTAATTCACTGAAAATATTCTCATGATAGTTTTGAAAAATGTAAAATGACAGATTTCCAGCCCTGGCAGTTATGACTCTGGTAAACAAATGAGTCTTGTCATTACTGCCCGGGTAGCCTGGTAAACCTGCCTCACCAGCCAAATGTCTTTATTTTTATCTCGGTACTTGAGGAAAAGTAGCCTCTTAGTTAACAACAAAAGAGAAGTCCTTCCTTTCTCTCCACCCCAGAATAATCTCTCCTCCCATCCATTCCATTTGGAGCATTTAAAACCAAAGGTGATGAAGTTCACTGAGGTGTGTGTATGTGCGTGTGTGTGTGTGTTTTCCCCTTTTGACACTTTAAGAGTCATTAGATTTTTGGTGGGACGAGTTCTAGCAGTATTAAACAGAAAGCTTACTTGTTTTCTTTGGAAGGAGATGCTTATGGTAAAGGGACCTGGAGCAAGCCCCCTGGTGAGCTGTGTGCGGATGAAGGGAGAGCGCTGCAGGCTGTAGTGACTGATAATTATGTGCTAGCAGCTGCGTGTCTGTACTTCTTAGCAGGCACGTGGGTTCTGTGGCTGTTAGAGCTGCCCCCTCCCCAACCCCCACCTCACGCTCCCCCATCCCGGTTATCTCCAGTATCAACTAAACAGGTGACAAGGCTCCAATCACCCTGCCTGAATGGCTTTCCATCTTCCCAAAAGTACACCCGAGGCTTGTTTTGTTGCAGTACATTGATTAAATAAATATTCCTGTGTGCACAAAGGAGCTGAAATCTGTTATGGCGCTCTGCAGTTATCTGTCCATTGGTAGCAAAGAAGCTGTGGCCCGTTTTCTCCCCTCCTCCCTCCTTTTATCCTCTCCACCAGGCAGATCCTCAGAGGTGCAAGTAACATAAATTATCTGACCTCTGCTTTCAGGTGCGTGTGAAGCGGGAGGGGTGGTGTCATGCACTTTGGTGCTGTGTGCCGTTGGGGTAGTGCCCAGGGTGTTTGGATAATAGAGCTTGAGTGATTTAGATTAGAAGATTCTTTCTTGCTTTGGGGTTGTGGAACCTTTGTCTCTCCCTTTCAACCCTTGGCAGATTTGGGAAGGTCTTTCCAATGAGCTTGACTCTTTTTGCAGGAAAGGGTGCTTCTGGTGTTGAAGTAGTTCCGTGTGTGTGGTGTCAGATGTGAAAGCCACAGAGCCTCTGTGAGACTCGGTCCCACTGTGTTTATTTATGTACAAGTACCCTTCCAATGGCAGTGACCGGAGAGACCCTCTCACCATTTGGACATGCAGTGACAGGAATCGTTGTCACACTGGGGCTGGTGGGTTTCCTTTGGTTTTCAGGCTGGGGGCGGGACTTGCTAAGATACAATGGATGTAGATAAGAAACACGACTGAGTTAGAAAGTGTTATTTGTAATCCTTTACATGTAGGCACCCCCGGATGCTTATTGTGCCGAGTGTGAAGTGACCAGTACTAAAAGGTCTGGACAGGGAAAGGAGAGGGTAGGAGGAGAGTGAGACTGGAACGTAGGAAATGAGGCTTGTGGAGAAGACACTACGAACATGATTTTGGTGTGAAGGAAGTGTCGTGTGGAGAGAAGTGTGACCACGGGGAGGTGTTGAAATGTTAGCAACTCCTAACATCTCCCGCTAAGAGGTGACCCCTTTGACAGAAGTGGAACTGGTGCCCTTGTGTAGCTGTGACATTAAAAGAATTGCGAGGAGCCTTGTAGCTGTGTGGCTGGCAGGGACACGTAAGTGGGGAGAAGTGTTAGAAGGTAAAGTGAAATCTCTTAGTGTGTGTCTCTTCCAACTGACTGCGGGTAATTAGTTGGAAATGACATTAACCTGAGCTTAATTGTAATTTTGCATAGTAACAACATACCAGCTGTTCACTGTATTCTTTCCTGGTGGTGTGATTTAATTATTTTTTGCTATCTTTTAAGCTCTAATTTTATGTTGTGTTTTCCTTTAACCCCTCCTTGCTGCCACGGCCACAGCCCCCACAGTTGAGCGGTAATGTCATTTCTGCTGCTTTGGTGCCCACCCAGTGCTGAGGGTGTGGATTGCTCTTGGTTTTGCAAATCAGTTGGCTTTTTAAAAGGCCACGTTGGAAAGTTACCAAGATGAACATGGGTGATGAAACCATGTGTTTTTGGGATCCTCCAAAAGGTTTTAGCTTATGAAATAAATAATATGGATAATTCCAGGCCTATCAAAGGTGCTGAAAATATCAAGTGAACAAGCCGAAAGAGAACTTAATTACTGAACAGTGATTGCTCTGATATAACCAATTATTGGATCATTAAATGTTTATTACCTTTTATATGCTCCTTTCCCCCATAAGGGCAGTTTCTTTTTTCAAGTCATTAAAACAGGAATGGGATTAAAAAAAATTCTGCCTAAAAAATTTCCACGAGACTGAAGTATTAAAAAGGTCTTGTGTGATCTGACAGCTGAATAGCCTGTTTTTCTTTGGTCTGTTGAATTAGTAATTAATGAAATGTATTGCCTGAGCAGAGAAAATAAGATTAGTTTTGCTTAGAAAGAAAACAAAAGCAAAACATTAACCCCTAAATGCAGGTTAATATTAAAGTGCAATATAAAAACTATAAAAAGAGTTGAGTCTCCTTGAAAGATAAGATGCTCAGTGGTAACACGCATTTAATGAATTCATTCATCACTTTCTGGAGCACTGGCATAATATTTAGAAGGAGTGGGGTTTTGTAAATATAGGGGAGGACTGTCCTCAAGGAGAATCACGGTCACCAGAGCGTTGAACTGGAGCTTTATTGTTACTGAAATGCCCAGAACAGTTGTGTCACTAGGCACAGGCACATTCTGTGGGGTCAGGGATGGTGGTTATGAAGACAGAATTGACTTTCGGAGGCCATGGTGTCTTGGTTAAGAGCAGGGGGAGAGAGGCTGGTTCTGAAGAGAGATGTTGGTTTTGGAGGTCGTGGTGTTGTGTGGATTAACAGCAGGTTCTCTGGAGTCCCATTTCTTGGGTTCACATCCCAGCTTTGTAGTTTATTAGATTCGTGTCCTTTCCCTCAGTTTCTTCATCTGTAAAGTGGAAAGATAGTAATACAGGGTTGTTGTGAGGATTAAGTGAATTCTCAGTTGCTATGACAGTGTAGCAGCACATCCTGAATATCTTGGGTGGTGGTGCCGTGGGTGCTGGTGTCACTTTTATGGAATAATGCAACAGGATTCTTTCTTAGGGGAAATGGCAATTTAATTGGATGCTGAGGAACAGAAAGACGTTTCAGGCATTTCTTGTATTGTCATATGTAACCACATACTTAATTTATAATGCCTGCAATAATGTGTGCTTATGTAGCACCATTGTCAAAAGATTACAAAGGGCATTTATTACAGTTTATTCTCAGAGCAGCCCTCTGAAGCAGGAAGACTGTTTATGCACATCTTCAGAGGTGTGAAAGGCTGAGGAGAGCAGGGCACTGCTGCCAGTGACTGTTCTTTAATTGAGGTGTGTTTGGAGCCGGGTTTGTTGTGGGTAAATTAGACCAGTGGAGAGACAACTTTTTAATCTTTTAAATTTTATTTTTAATTTTTAGTTAAAAAAAACCCTGTATTTGTGAACAAGTATGTTGTGGTATATAAATTACCAAGATGTCTTCTGTGGTCTTTAACAGCTTGTTTATTCCTAAGGTACCAGGTCACAGACACTGAATTTAGAGGAAGTTTATGATGGTAATGGACATTTGTTGAGCACTTACTGTGTTCCAGGCACTGTTGATTGTCATAACACTGAAGCTGTCACTCTTATTGTCCCCATTTGATAGATGAGGAAGTGAGACACTGACATAATGAGCAACCTGCCTGAAGTAGCACTGCAGATCTTGGGCCATTTCTTTCTTTCTTTCTTTTTTTTTAAAGTTTATTTATTTATCTTAGAAAGCACAAGTGGATAAAGGGCAGAGAGAGAGAGAGAGAGAGAGAGAGATTTCCAAGCAGACTCCGTACTGCTCAGCGCAGAGCCCAATGTGGGGCTCAGACTCATGAACCATGAGATCGTGACCTTAGCTGAAGCCGGACACTGAAGTGACTGAGCCGCCCAGACAACCCTCATTTTGATTTGTAGGTTTTACCCCAACTGTTTGAGAAAAGTGGATGATCTCCATTTTATAGGGAGAGAGGGAAGTAGTATATGAGAAGTTAATGGGGTATCATAGTGAGCTTTGCTTGGACTGAAAACTTGGAGGTGGCAGTTTAACATAAGATTTAGTACTCCAGCAAGGCACTTTACTTCTGGGCATCCAGACCTAAAAAATAAGCACTCCATTTTGTTTGGTGGAGTCACACAGTATTAACTTTTGGAGGAAACTGTTTGAATCTATACAATTCTTTGAGTCTATATAATTGTGTAGTTTGGACTCAAATAGGCTTATATGTCTTGGGCCCACTGTTTACAAGACCTGCCAGCTTACTGCACTTGTCTCAGTATATTTTATTATTTATAACATGGTGTCCTAGTTCTTTGTCTCTTCAGGGTTGTTTTGATGATCATGCATGTAAAGTACTTAGCTCTAAACCAAGGGTAGGTGGGATTCTCATTAATTGGTTCAAACCAGGGGTCACACAGGAAGCTGGGCCTGAGCTAAAACTCCAGCATCTTGACTCCCCTGAGCCCCAGTTCCCTTCAGCACACAGGCCATGTTCCTGGGATGAGGAAGATCTTAACTGTGATGAGGTGTCCTGATCTCTCAGTAGACACTGTCAGCCCTGATTTCTTTCTGTAGACTCCTCAGGTTATCATTTGTATGAAATATAGTGGCTTTCCTCAGGAATTTGTTCTTTTCATGAAGTAATTTCCTAAAATAACCGACGATGGTAGACTGTGAGCAACACGAGGGCAGGGGACCTGCTGTCTGCAGTTTTCACCTTGTGCCGGGCAGGGGCCTGGGATACCTGGGGTCCAGCATCCCATATGTGGGAAACAAGGAAGGAATGAACAATCTCATCGGTGTAGAAAGTGGGAATGGGAAGGGGAACAGGATTTTTAAAATTTCAGTTTTGTAGGAAAGAGGAAATTGAGGCACCTGATCAGGCAGGTTAAGCCTAGTTTCTTAATCACGAGGTCTTACAAATTGGGCATAATTTGCACCCTTGAAGGTATTGCATATGTTCTTCTGTTAAGAACATGTTTTATTGTAAAGCAGAATTTTTTCCAGGTCAAGAATTTTTTCTAAATTAGAGCACGTTCATTCCTTTTTTGTGGTTTGAGTGTGTAGAGTCAAAACTTGTCAGGAAGGTTTAACACAGACTGAGCTGCTAACGTGGTGGGGTTCTCACTGGCAGCCATGAACTTGCTGTAAGCTAGCCACGAATACGCGTCTGGTTGTGAATCACAGCATGACCTTTCAGGGAAAACAAAACAAACCACCAAACAACACTAATCAGGGTTTTTTTTTTTTTCTTCCAGTATCAGGATTGTAAACTTCGGCACTTAACAGTTTGTCAGGCTCACTTGGAGCAGTTGGGGCAATTTCCTTTCCCTGTTTCTGTTTGTGCAACACGTGGATGTATATATTCCTTCTTTAATAACATATTATGCGAAAAAATTAAAGTTTTTCTTCCACTAACTTAAGGTATATTAGTGGTTTCCTAATCATCATGGAACTTTATAAAAACATAGATTCCTGAGTACCACTTAAAGAGCTACTGAATCTGAGTCTCTTGGAGGGTGAGACCCAGGAATCTCTTCTGAAGAGCACCTCGAGTGATTCTTTGATTAATCATATTTGGAAACCAGTAAGAGAACTAATAATGTTTTTTTTTATTCATTCTTATCCATTTATCTATGTCTTGTAATCTTTTTTTTTGTCTCTTGTTTTCATTTATTTGTTTTGGAATATATAAGCGGGGGAGGGGGAGAACAAGAGGGAAGAAGGGGGGGAGAGAGAGAGAGAGAGAGAGAGAGAGAGAGAGAGAGAGAGAAAATCCCACCCAAGCAGGCTTCATGTTGTTAAATATGAGCCTGGCGTGGGGCTCGACCCCAGGAACTGTGAGATCGTGACCTGAGCTGAAATCAGGAGCCATACACTCAACCAGCTGAGCCACTCAGGCGCCCCCATTTATTCATGTTTTGAGTAGATGACAATTGGTTACTCATGGGGCAATAATTTTCTTAAGAACTGGGCATAGAAACCAGAATTAGGACACAATCCTTGCTTGCTCCCCAGGGTTCACAGTCTGGCTTAGAAGTTTTTAACTTTTGGTTGTGCTTTAAAGGATTCACAAACTTCCCAAAATTCATGGGCAGGAGATTTTGTGTACACACGTTTTTCTAGCTTTCATCAGACTCTCTAAGGGGTCAGTGACCCATAAAATGTTAAGAACCCAGGTCTAGCACTTGTACAGCTGTTCAGCTGTTCTGAAAATGGTGGAAGAGGGCAAGGTTTCTTTTGCCACCTACAATGTTTTTGACCTTTTGAGAGAGGCAGTAACAGTTTGAGAATTGCACCTGTTTTCTTCCCTACTGAAAATATTTGAAAAGAAGAACACATAGTGTAACACCTGGGTGGTGATCAGAACAAGAGCAAGGCTTATGGAAAATAGCCCTTTGGTGAACTGCATCAGAGTTAAATGTTAGAGAGAGGCTCACAGTGAAGCAGCTTGGTGGTCAGTCTCATTGAAGAAGTTCTTGGCCAGGATAGCATAGGCAAGGTCCACCCCACTTTTCTTACAGTATATAATTAGCTGAATTACCGATAACAATTTTCACCCTACCAATATACATAAAGACTAACTTATTTATGTTGAGTTCCATCCTTAGCATGTTCATTGAATTGCTTAATTCCAAAATAACTTTACCAGTTATACTGCTGGTTCATCCTTAACTCCCCAAATCCCCAGGTAACACTGTTCATCACAGAACAGAATTAGATCTAGAGCAGTCCATCTTGAACTGCTGCAGAAGGTTTACTTAGCAAAATACTGGAACACCTCTTACGTATAATATTCTTATCCCTAATGATAATTTTTTAATTCAGTTTTAATTAAGGTTCTACTCTTCTGGTGACTTTGTTTCATTGGGGAACAAAAATTTCTTTAAATATTGCAGCTCTGGTAATGCTACATTTTAGGGTTGGATAGATTTGGATGAACAAGGCAGTCAGTGGAATTAAATGTTATTAATGGGTAAAGTTTTCTGTCCATTTATTGGATATTCTTTTGGAGCCAGAAGGAAGTTAGACCATGGTTGTCACTGAAGTCTTACAGTGTTTCGTAGGCCGTTCCAATGCCTGCATCACCTCTTTTGACTTTTATATATAATGTGTCACATCATTATTTTTCAAAGAGTGAATATTTTATCTAAGATTTTAAGTTACTAGACAGTGGTTATGTGTTCTAGGTCTTTATAGTCTTGCCATTGTTTACCATTCTCAGGAGCACATAATAGTAAATATTTGATTAATTGGATGTGTTGAGTACTTTTGAGTCCTGGACCCCAGAGAGACCAGAAGATGGACTAAATCTAAAATCTGAACTTGATACATACTTAGAAGGATAGGGATGTAAAAATGGGTGGGCAAGTCTGTCCCTTAGACTTAACATTTTACATTCTCTTATTTTTTAATGTTTATAGAAAGCTGAACCAGCTTGTGTATTTTGTAGTTCTTTCAAATCTTAAGCATTTAGAATTCCACAGTTACAACAGAATTTTATGTATACACAACAATTTTCTTTTGGCAAATATTTAAATGGAGTGTAACTTGAGAGTTTTTTTTTAATTTCTTGTAAAAAGAAAGTAGATCTCACCTCAGACTTGATCACTAACAGATATCTGCTAAGTAAATAGATGTTACCCTTAACCTGTCCTAATCAAGTACACTCTTATCAGCTGTATTTGGGTGGAGGGAATATTGGAGGCTTTTAATGAATGTTTGACTATTATCTGTTTATCTTGAAAATCAGGATCATAGGCTTGAGGGAGAGGGTTCAGAATGGTGAACGGATTCATCACAAACTGCAGTGTGACAAGTGGATCTGGGAATGATTCTTATGCAGAAGAGGTGGTTCAGGGGATACATGGTGGCTACCTTAAAGTGTTCACGGGGTTGATTTCTTGAGGAGGGATTTAGATGGAAGGGGCCACTCCTACTCCCTTTGGAGGCACAAACAGACATTCCATATAACAAGAATAGATTTCTAATAGTGCTCTCTCCGGGTCTTGAATCACAGTTTCTGAAGGCATTCAAACACACTCATCACTCACCTGGATTATTGTGGTTATTATTGTGGGGTTAACACCAGGAATTAACCTTTGAGGTCTCTTCATCCCAAAGAAAGTATGACTATTTGACTTTCAAAAGAGAGTGTTCTAAGTCTACTCATAAGTAGTTCAGAGTCCGTATCTGCTCCTTGTACAGTTCGTATTCTTTTTAAAGAACTCGGTCTTAGGTGCTGTTTACTTAATTTCATGGTCATCGTGTGTGGAATTGGAACGAAACCAAGTTTATCCAGTCCTCCAGGTATATAGATCTCATCTCAGCAGTCTGAGCTCTTAAAGGGGAAGGTCATTTGAAAGCAACATCTCGGCATATTCTTTATTGTTGTCTGTGTCTGTGCAAATTAAATGGGAATGGAGTTCACTAATTTGGCATATGCATGTTTTCATTTCAAATCACGTAAGTGACATCTTTAAGGAAGATATTCATGTTTTATTTACCATAGGGGGCCCCCCCACCTCTTTCCTTGAAAAAAAAAAAAAAAACTAACAACAACAACAACAACAACCAGCCAGTTTCAAGGCTGAAAAGATACTTGGCTGTAAACATGCCAGTGAGTAACAGTTTGGTCTTCAGTCACACCCTGCAGTTGACCGAGACAGGGCCCCTGCATTATTAGAAGAAATGGATATTTTGTAAGATGATGGTTTTGAGGGGAGGCAGGGGTAGAGTTGTGCACGTGGGATCACTCTTACTAGGAAAGCTGAAGTGAATTCTTCAGCCCTGAAATACCAGAGGGCACTGTGGATTAATGTTCTGGCCCTAATTCAGCGTCCCGTCTCTTCACATACTTGGCACTGATTCGTTCATCTCAGAACTGAAGTCTTAAGGATTAAGAGGAGAGAGAATAGAAATGCATCATTTTCTCTGCCAAAGGAGGTACTTAAACTAGGAAAGGAGGAGGGGACGTTAACAAATCAAGCCTTGGCAAGGAAATCTGTCATGAATCAGCAATGACTTGGAAAGCCTCTGTAGCCTTATTTTACAAAACTAAACATTTGCCACTACGAACACTTGTCTCTTGCTTACCTTTAGGATCAGCTTCAGGTCGCTCTGTGGAGGGAATGAATTCCTTTTTTTGCCCATTTTGACAACATTAGGTAATTAATTTACAAGGAGCTCAATTAGACTCCGGACCATACAGTGTTGTGCGTGGCCTTTTAAAGAGCCTTTGTTTTGATGCTAATTGAACTGGTTGTAGCAGAGACAGCCAAACAATTTACATTTATCTTTGGCAGGACACAAGGGCTCTCCCTTGGTATGGACAGCTGTACTTTCTTTTTTCCTTGTACCAAGTTTGGTACTAAAGTGCTGTGAGTGGATTTTAATTTTCTAATTTAAAAAGCTTTGAAAATGATAAGAGCCACATTTATTATAGACAAATTAGAAGATTTAGATACATAAGAAAATAAAGATCATGATAATCTTAATAGTGAGAGAAAACCAGTCACAACCTGGCATTTGTCTTTTTATCATTTCTCCCCATATAAGGAAATGCATGCATCTGTATACATACTTTTTTTTTAATAAAAATGGGATCACACCATATAAACATATCGGTAATGTACTTTTTTCCTGCTTAATAAATTGTAAACACCTTGACATTTCAGAAAAGATTGTTCTACATTTTGGTAAATGTGGATTTACCAAAACATTTAGCTGATCTGTTATTACTGGATACTTAAGCTTATTCCAGGTTTTTTTTTATGTTATAACCAGCATTTGACACATATTTTTATTACTAAGTCTTTGTTAGGTTCTTTAATTATTATCAACAGACAAATTACTAGGTATTGAGTTACTTGGATAAGGGCATGCATGCTTTTAAATTTTTTTGATGTGTACTGCCTAATGGTTGTACCCGTTTTCACACTCACATGCAGTATTAGTGAGCTTTATGTTTATTCTTGATACACAGAGTACAGTATAGAAAGCCTTGACTCAGAAGTGGGTTAAAATCAGTAATTTTGTTCTTGCTCCTAAAATTTAGATCAACCTTATAAACCTTATATTCCCAGCATTAGGTGTGCAGTATAGTGCAGTTTTGCTTATTTTAATAATGGTGTGTTACCTTGTTTTGAAGAGGTATAGAATAAAAAAAGCAAGTGGCTTCTTCATTAAGCCAAAAGTGGTCTGTTTTTACCCAGGGAAGACTCTGAAGCAACTTTTTCCATATGAGTAAGAACTGACCTAAAGAAATAGACTTAAATCAAAGCAGGAAGTGGGTAGCTTTGCCCAGTATATGAAAAAAAGTTTGTATTTTTTTTTCTAAATGGTTATTTATTTTGAGAGAGAGAGGCGCTTGTGCATGTGAGAACAAGTGCAGGGGAGAGACAGAGAGAGAGGGAGATTCCCAAGCAGGCTGTGTATGCTCCTTGCAGAGCCTCACTCAGGATTTGATCTCCCATGAACCTTGAAATCATGACCCGAGCTGAAGTCAAGAATCTTAACCTACTGAGCCACCCAGGCTTCTTGTACCTTCTTGAGGTGGCAAAGCCCATGCCTAGAGGAGCAAGATGATAAACTCTGGCATCTATCAAGGGTACCCTTGGAGAAGCCATCACAACACCTTGTCTAAATTTTAGAGTATTTGTTGCATTATTTTGTAGTCCCCTTTCTTGTATAAACCACTAGGCTAGAATCCTCAGGAGCTGGTGTTGAATTCTATTTGCTGTATTTGCAGTGTCTGAATGTTGGACATGCCATCAGACAAATACCAGGTGCTCATTGTTCACTGAATGAATAAAAGAATAGATACGCAGGAGAATGATTGACATTTGCTCAGGAGCAAGTTAATGATCCAAGCAAAAGTTGGAGTTCTCTCATCAGTGTCTTTCCCAGATTCTTACAGTACTAGGATTGAGTACTTTTCCCAGGGTGGTACTTTGTATGATTGTATTTAAAATCAATAGTAAAATTCTCATTTTATGCATAGTACAGCTTTCCTACCCCTCTTTTTCTTCTCTGGTAACGTCAGCCTCAGTTTTTGCTAAAATTCAACACACACTCAACTCACATTTCTTTTTCCCTTTCTCTCTTTCTTTCATATTTTTACCTCTCCAATTTCATTCTCCGTTGACGTTTTAATTTAGTCCAAGCAGTATTGCCATCTGGATGTCAAAATGCATTGAATTGACCTCTTATCTGGAGATCCAGGTGAAGGTCTCACCTGCCCAGGAAATGAGGGATTTAACCAGGAATTGAGACAGGTAAAGCAAAGCCTTCTCCCATGGCCCAGGTGCTGTCGGTTTCCAGCCTGTGCTTTGATTCACAGTGGGGTGCAGATGTGCCTTGTTTTCCCATAGAAGGCAGCTTCTGAATAAAGTTTCTGTTTGGAACTTCTCATTTTGCCAGTGCCAAATAATGCCTGTAACAAAAGTTGGCTTTAGGGCAAACCAGGAGAAGGGGGAATTAAAGAGAAGTTTTTACATTCCTGTGTTATAAATTTTTCCTGTGACTATAGTCTTTTCCCCTTCCTAGTGAATTACTACAGAATTTTATTAAAATTTTAAGTTCTGGAAATTAGACACTATGGTAGTTAGGCCAGCATGGGATACTGTACTCTTAGGTTCCATAATATTTCATAGTACATCTCTTTATTGTATGTTAAATGATAGGGAAGTATAATAAAATGTATCTAGAGAGTACTTATCTATTTTATGTCCTGTAACATTCAGTACTTGATGCAAATGTAGCAGATCTCAACTCAAAAAGGAACAAAACTAGTTATGGCTCAAGAAAAGGATGGCACATTCTTTGTTGATAGCATAAGTTCACCAGAATCACGGGATTTGAGGCCCTAAGGGGCCCTCACAACATCTAGTCCAATTCTTGCTTTTAAAGATGGGGAAAGCATTAGCCACAGGTCCCAGGTCATTCAGCAGATTAGGGAGAGAGCTGGGGGCTAAACCCAGAACAGAACACCCACTCTGCTGTGTTTTTCATCATCTGACCACGGTGGAGGCATTTAGTCAGTTCTCTCTTTATTATTTTATTTTTCTAAGATTTTATTTTTAAATAATCTCTACACCCATCACAGGGCTTGAACTTACAACCCCGAGAGATCAGGAGGTGCATGTTATACCGACTGAGCCAGCCAGGCGCGCCTGGTCTAATCTCTCTTTAAAAGAGCATCTATTTGATGTTTTGCTGGCTTGAAACATGTTGTTGTGCCCAAGGGCTCCCAAAGGCTGCCCCGCTGCTTGTTTTTCCTGGTGGCCGAGGTCATTCCATGCTTCTCTGAGGACAGCTTGGGCTACAATGGAATGAAAGCTGTGTCGTGACAGTGCTTAGAGAATTGTCTCTGATGAAGTGGCTTCTTACCCTGTAAAGAAAGTACAGAAAAGACAGACAGGGAGTTGTCATTCCATAGGACTGTTGACTCTGGACGGAGAGAAGCCCAGGTGGCAGATGGTCACAGCCCTTTGCAGCTGCATTGCTGTTGTTGCCGCCTCTTGCAGCCTTAGGTATCCGGGGGTCTTTGGCTCTTTATCTGTGTTCCAGGATTCACGGTATGATCTTGGTCAAGCACTTTACCTCTTCAGCCTCAGTTTCCTCTCAGGAAATTCATGGGGGTTTAAGTGAATGATTTCTAGGGTACCTTTCAGGTCTTGCATAATCTTTCTGTGAAAATGAGTACCTTTATAGAAGTTTATCCACAAGATTAAATAAATAACCAAACCTGGATTTCTAGCGGCCCATTTTATTGCTGTTTTGATTGGTTTTCATGGGAATTTGGAAAATGTCTACAGACTTTAGTGTGATCAAGCTGCTAGCAGTTATTCACAGAACACACACCAGGTGCTTGGGGCTATAAAAGAAATAGTGTCCAGCTTGAGGGAGACCAGAAAGAGTTCTTTATCTCCCAGGCTGGGGATGGAGGGCATTCTTCCCTGCCACTGGATTTAAGCTCTTGTGAGTGCAGGGCCTTTGTCTGTCTTTTATAGTGCAAGGCTAAGTAAATATTGGTTTCATGAATGAAACAATGAATCCACTTGTCAGTCTTGCTTGTATTTGCTGAAGATGTCCCACTGAGATTTATTGTTTTCTTCAACTTTCAAATGCTGTTAACTTGAATACCTTTTTCAGAAAGTATTCTTTCCCTTCCATGGAAGGTTGCTGGGGCTAAATGAAAAATCCATAAATACTACATTCCTTTCTTGGAAATTCATTTCAGTATTAGCATACTGAAAGCAATGAGATGTCTGCTTTAAAGTAACTTTGGGGGCACCTGGGTGGCTCAGTTGGTTGGGCGTCCGACTTCGGCTCAGGTCATGATCTCACGGTGGTCCGAGGGTCCGAGCCCCGTGTCGGGCTCTGTGCTGACTGCCAGCTCAGAGCCTGGAGCCTGTTTCAGGTTCTGTATCTCCCTCTTTCTGACACTCCCCTGCGCACGTTCTCTCTCTCTCTCTGAGAAATAAATTAAAAAAAAACAAACAAACCATAAAATAACTTTGACCCAGCGTTTCTCGAATGTATTTGAACTTGGAATCCTATCCTTTCTGCTCCCCCATGGAATCGTTGTTAATATCCTGTAGTGCTCTAATCTGTGAAAGAGAAAGTTGGGTTAGAAAGTAGTAATAGGGAATAAATAGTAGCAGCAACATTGGTTAAGAATAATTGATTCAGCACTGATGGAACATGTATGTTAAGTACTGCTCCTGGCAGCCCTGTGTGAAATCAGGGTAGACATGTTTCTCTTTCTCTTTCTTTTTCGTTTTTTCTTTGAAAATGACTCTGCTTCATTGGAGATTGAAGGTTCGGTGATAGGAGATGAAAGGAAGTTGCAAGTGACTTAATAGCTATTTTACAGTTATGAAACTTGAAGTTTTAACTTGTGTCAAGGGCTACCCTGCCAGGTTCTGCCAGGAATAATGATGAAAGGGGGCTGTGTCTGCTCCTTCAGGAGCTGGCTGTCCAGTGGAGGAGACAGACATGTAAACAGATGATAGCAGTAATGTACTCAAATGTGTAAGGAGCAGAAATAGGACAGGGGAAGGAATGGTACTTTTCCCCCAATTTAAAACAGAGTTGCTGTTTATACAATAAGTCAAAACCAAATTGACTGGAGCCCCTCTAGATCTTCTAGACAAAATTGTGCTCACATATCCAGACTCAGATGACCAGCTAGACTTCCTGATGCTTTCCGGGTTCCAGAATTAATTGCATCATCTGTAATCCCATCAGAGCCTTGCTTACACCCATCTTGGGCTTTATCACAGTCTGCCTTGTATGTGAAGGACTTGAGGGCACAGAAGGTCATCTTTGTCCCTACGTCTGGGTCCAGCTGGCACAGCATGCACCACATAGGATAGTGCGTATCAGCTGTTTTGCTTGGACTTGGGGCAAGGCATTGGGGCTGTGAAAGTTACTCACTTTATGTAATAAATCAGTATATAAAAACAAGTTTCATACAGACCATAGATTGAGAAGGTGGTAGTGTTCTTAAGAGTATGGCTCCTTTCGATAGCTCCCCCCCCATGCCTAAATGTGACTTAAATTTCAAGAATGCAATACATTTTTGTAGGAGCTCAGCCGTTTCACGTCATGAAGTGTTTTTATTTCATGTGAACATTTTCTAGTCTTTTAGTTTTGCAGGACCTTTCTCCTACATTCTGTATTTCATCTGGACTATCCTAAGAATAAGTTCAGTTCAGTTTGGTACTCTGTTCCCCACGAGTGGTTGTGTTTGATGCCCAACGTCAAGGTGTTGATTGATGACATTTCCTATTAAAGTATTTGTAGCCATATACAATTTGGGGCAGAGTGATTCCCAGTATGGTGCGGTGGAAATAACTAAACTGGAAGTCAGCTGACTTGCTTTTGTAGTTCATTTTCTTTTGTGACCTTGGGCAAGTTTTTTAGCCTTCCAATAACTGAGGAGGTTGGACCAGAATTAGCACAGCCTCTTCTCATGCTGACATTCCGTGATTCTCTGGGGAAGATTCAAGTCCATGGAGGTTTAAAAGTGGTTTTTAGGTTAAATGGTTTGTTCCTTTAGTTTTTTTTCCCCTTACCGCATTTTGGAGCAATAAGACTGCATGCCATGGAGGAAAACCAAATTACCTAGAATTCTCGAAAGATTGCAGTTTCTATCCTATTTTTTATTTTGAGGGGAAGGAAAAAAAAAGGCAAAACAAGTTTGTTTATATCCATGAATTAAGACAAATTCATCCCAGTTTTTACATAGTGTACGTACCCGTATTCAGTGAGGTGCTAGAGAGTCTTAATTGAAGAGGAAATACTTGGCTGGATGATTTGCTGTCATAAATCTAGGAAGAGTTACATGTGATCTGTTTTGAGTATTTTCATCTAGAGTTGAGACTAAACGTTATCTTGGGTGGAGAGGCCTTGTTACGTTACAGGAAGTTGGCTTCTAGCTTTATGATGAATGTACTGTGTATCCTTGGACACCTCACTGAACCTTTTTGAATTTTAGTGTCTTCAGTGGACAGAATGCTATCATTTTGATTATGAACAGCTCTGTAATTAGACAGTTCTAGGCATTTCAGGTTCCTTCCTGTTCTCTTCCTTGAAAGATTAATATCCCCGTATCTATTCCCATACAGTCCCAGACAGTTGTTGATTTGTGAGGGAAAGGAATTTTAAAATACTTTAAACGGTACCCTCAAGAAAATTGTATTAGTTGTCTATTGCTGTATAACAGTAATGCCACAAACGTAAACTTTCTGTGGCTTAAAATAACATCTGTGTATTACCTCACAATTCCTGTGAGCCAGGAGTTTCGGCAGAGCTTAGCTGGGTCCTTTTGTACAGCTGCCGTCAGGGTGTTGCCCAGGGCTAGGACTCCTCTGAATGCTGGTCTGGGGAAGGATCTGCTACCAGCCTTGCTCAGGTTGTTGGTGGAATTCATTTCCTTGCAGCTATAGGACTGAGGGCCTTGTCTGCTTGCTGGCTGGGCCTCCATCTGCTCCTTGAGGCCGTCCACATTTCCTTGTCACGTGCGATTACCCCACGTGGCTGCTCACTGCCTCTTAGCCAACAAAGGAGCACAAGGCAGATGCAGATACTAGTCTTCTGTGCTGTAATCGTGTACATGTAATCATGTACATGTCATTTTTGCTGTATCCTACAGCTTAGAAGCAAGTCACAGGTCCCTCTCACACCCAAGGAGAGAGGATTGTATAAGGGTATGGACACCAGGAGGTGAGATCATGGGGGTCACCTTAAGAGTTTGTTAGCCACAGATCTGAGAGACAGAAGCCAGGTTTAAAATTTTTTGTTTGTGTTTTCCTGTGGATGTAAGCTAAGCTATCTTACTTCACCAGAGAGCCTCAGTAAACATTGGTCAACTGAAAATCCGGCTCAGATCAAGTTACCTGCCCACAGTGTTTTTGTACCATGCTCTCCCCCTTCTTCTTCTTCTTTTTTTAATGACTTCACATACTGGTGAAGGTAGGGGTTGAAGCCCATTCATCTTTTTGCCTCCCTGCCCAGCACAGCACATGCAGGTATTAGGTGCTAAGTGTTTGTTCAAGGCTTGTAGCAGCATTGAGTTAATTTGGAGAAGTCTCTGCCACAGACTGAATTACATCCCCCTCAAATTCATATATTGTAGCCCTAACCCCCAATGTGATGATATTTGGAAACGGGGCCTTTGGGAGATTTTTAGGTTTGGGTCAGATGATGAGGATGGGGCCTTCAGTGATGGATTTTACCCTTATAAGAACAGGTACCAGAGAGCTTCCTCTCTCTGCCTCTTCCTCCTCTCTCTCCTCACCCTGCACCCCCCATGTGAAGTGAGGTCACAGCATGCAGGTGGCTGTCTACAAGCCAGGAAGAGAGCACGCACCAGAACCTGACCTTGCCGGCACCTGGATTTTAGACTTCTGGCCTCTAGAACTGTGAGAAAATAAATGTCCGTTGTTGAAGCCACCCAGTCAGGGGTATGTCATCCTTGCAGCCCAGGCTGACCAAGACAGTCCCCCCACATCCCCATTTTGTTCTGTCTAGTGAGAGACAAGTAAATACAAAAGTGACAGAATGGCAGTGACTCCCTGGCAACCATGGAGCCAGGGAGAGTGGTGTTTAGTTTCAACCATTTCTATTCTTTTTTTTTTTTAATGTTAACTTTTGTAGAGAGAGCGAGTATGCCCTTATGCGCACACGTATGTGAGCTGGTAAGGGGCAGAGAGAGGGGGAGAATCCCAAGCAGTATTGACAGTGAGACACAGTGAGATGTGGGCCCTATCCCATGGCACCATCCCTTTATGTGAGGCTCCATCTCACCATCATGACCTTGAGATCATGACCGGAGCTGAAATCAAGTTACTTAACTCACTGAGCTATCTAGGTGCCCCTCAACCATTTCTATTCTTTATTGACCTTCAGTCATAACTGTTTGTGCAGGGCCCCTAGATTTTTTTTTTCCTGGGCAAAATGATGGTTCAAAACACGCTGCCTTTGGTTTTTAAGTGTTGTGCTGCCAAACGGGAACACCTAATGGAAACAAAATGTTGTTCCTGAAAAGCCTTGATGGTGGGAACTTACATAGTGAATTCTTAATTTCTTCCTAAGGCTTACTTACCTTTCTTGTTTTTTTTTTTTTTTTAACTTTAAAAATTCATTTTTTTTTTTTTTTTCTTTCAGGCTCAGTACTGTCCCTGCCCCGTGTTTTCTGCCTTTCTGAGTTTGGCAAACTTGCTTCCTCTGTGGATTCTTCCTTGGAGCGATTGGGACATTCATGTATATCTAAAAAGAAGGAAATAGTTAAGGAAAGCTCTAGGCACATAATAGGAGCTCACTGAATGACAGTTTGACTAACTGTAGGAGAATGACTAACACGTTACATTTATTTTTTCGGTTTCGTTCGTCATGTGAGCAGTGGCAAGGTGTAATATGTTATTGATCTCAGTGAGTAAGAGAATTGGGGAAAGGAACCAAGAAAATCTCACCATCTTCCTTCTACTTGAAAACAAGTCTTGAATTCTTGATCAGGGATTTTTAAAAAAAGTATTTTTAAGCCACATAAAACTTTTTGTTTTTAATAATTGCCATTAAAATTATCAAGCACTGAGGGTCATATTTTGATCTGGCACTTAATTATAATGGAAAGACTCACAAGTGATTCAGAGGAAGGGTTTAGAATTCTGTTCATATTATGTGTTAGGAAGCTGAAGGCATCACACACAGACCTTCCTCTTCCATATGACCTTTCATATGGAAGAAAGGGAACAGGAGTCATAAATCTTCTCTTTTATACAAACTCAACATTTTCAGCAATTTAATTGAAACAAACGCTAAACACATTTATACCTATGAAACCCACCTTGGGATCAGGCTGACCCCAGGGTATGCGGCATGCGGCATCTCTGCATTGAAAGGATTAGGAGTCCTGTGTCAGGTCCTCTGTGTTCAAAACTCGGCTTCTAAGTTAAGGGAGGATTGTGTGGGTTTTGGGGCCTGGGAGAAGGATGGAATGGGAAAGAGACTTCCAGCCTGGGGCTCCTGCTCTTCTCTAGGGGGATTTAGGGTCTGTAAAAACCCATTTAGACCTCTGAATGGCAACATACAAATGGCAGTGACCCTAATTGAAAGGGAGGAGACCAAACAGGGACCAAAGGTCAGGACTTTAAGGTGATGACTAGTGGCCTGGGGGTGTGAGCTGACTGGATCTGGTTCCCATCCCCCACCCCTCCCTTTCTTGCCCTTCCCTCTTTCTGGGCTTGGAAGGAAATCCTGGAAGGAAGCAGGAGGGACCATTAACTAAGCTAAGATGTGATGTGGATTGTTCCTGGGTGGACTGAGATTTCAGAGGAGGTGAACAACCTCTAAGACTTTTTTACAGTAGTATATTACAACCTGACTGCTGCCTGCAGTTTGCCAATTACCCAATTATGACACAGATTTGCACATTTTTTTAAAAGTAGGCTGCTACTATTCTTCCTTATACAAGGATTTTAGTCACTGTACATCTTGTGTCTTTAAATAATGTATTAGGAACATTTTCAAGTCTGTAAGTGCTTTTTTAATGAGAGTGTGAAGATTTTAATGGGACTAGATTGCTTTTCATGACATTTCAGAGTGACTTAATTGTAACAATGTTGAGAGGCTGTATTTTAAAGTTTGCTAAGTATGTCTGCTGTGGATTATAGTCAGACACTTAAAAGGATGGATGGATGGATAGTAGAACCAGATAGCTTTTTCCTTACTACTTTCCTCCAATTATTAGCTAGCTCTTTGCAAATATTGTTGCACAAAACCAGGCACAGGTCAGGATTCTCGTGAACCTTTTAATTTTAAAATAGGAACAGAGACTAATTACTGAGGCTAGCAGATCATTTCAAAGTCAAGTTCTTTTCCCAGGGCACTTCCGGTTTCCTTTTACAGAGCCGGGAGGCCAGGCCATCTTTCCTGGTCTACATTCCCTGTTGGTTCCTAAGCTTCCTTGTCTGTTGGCTTAAAAAAAAAAGATACCTATCTTGTGTCTCATTTGTTCAGATATTTTAGTGGGTGTTCCTAAAATATTGTCACTGCCAGATAACCATTTACTTTTTTAATGATAAGAATTTCAGACTCTGTGTGAAACTCTTGTTTTTTTTTTCTTCTTCACAACACTGGAGTTTTTCAATAGGTCTTTTCTTGCACAAATGTTCTTAGGATTCTGGAACCTGGAGCCGACTTTTCAAATTAGATCAGATGTTTGGTCAGACACTTCCAAAACCACTCTAAGTACGGAATTTGTGCTGGTTTCCCAGGATTGGGGCTGCTGCCACAAAGGACTAGGTGCCGGGAGGCTTGAGGCGGCTGAAATAGATTCTCTCACTGTGCCGGAAGCTGGAAGTCTGAAATCAAGGTGCCGGCAGGGCCTTGCTCCTTCTGAAACCTGTAGGGGATCCTTCTTTGCCTCTTCTAGCTTCTGGCGGTTTGTGGGCAGCCTCTGGTTTTCCTTGGTTTACAGCTGTGTCACTCCAGTCTCAGCCTCTGTGGTCACATGGTGTTCTCCTGGTGTTTGCCTGTCTTCACATAGTCCTCTTTGCAGGACAACGAGGGAGATTAGATTAGGGGCCCACCCTGCTCCTCTTCCACCCTGTCTTAACTCATTACATCTGCAGCGACCCTGTTGCCAATGAAGTTCCATACAGGGTACTGAGAATTAGGATTTTAGCATGTCTTTTTTGAAGGGACAGAATTCAACTCATGACAAGATTCTGCTTTAAACAGCACGCTGGAGATTCCAGTGCCGCCAGTACTGTTCTCAAAGTGGGGTTCTGGCCTATTTGCACAGAATTCATCAGGACCACTAAAGAAACTGTGTACATATATGTATACAGATGGTTTAGGGAAGAAAAAGAAACCCAAAACTCATGTACTCACCACCCAGAATAAGAAGTAAAATATTGTCAGTACCTTCAAAGGCCTTAGAAAGTTGTAGGTTCTCCTCTGAGGGGGTAGGTCAATGAGGTTCAGAATAGCAAGGATTCAGGATTTTTTTTTCCTTTATCACAAGCTATGTTTTTAAGTTGGTTTAGAAAACTTTGTGGATTGAATGGGTTTTTTCTTTTCCTGTTATAGAAAAGATTCAAGAAAAGGCTTGACTTTTTTCATAATGTGGTGAAATAGTTATTAGCACCTCTTAGGTTTGGGATGGTTTCCTGAAAAAAAAAAATCTCACCTATAATTTTCGGAATTAGTTTAGACCTGTAGCCGAGAGAGACGTAACAGTGGTGAGCACTTAGATTAGTGGAAGAAAGGTGTGTATGTGTGACGGTAAGGGACCTGTTATTGATTATGTTCCTTATAGTCCTTTCTCCTGGGAATTTTGTGAAACTTACTGTCAGATAATTTTAACTTTGAAAATGCCTTGAGTTCCTTGGGGGAAGCTGTTACATAAATGTAAATAAATTATGCAGCACCTGAATTTGATTCATCATTTTTTATAGTGTGTTTTAATTAAGAACTTAGCACTATTTAAGTTGGATGGCTGGGAGAAGACCTTAATCACTCACACATGGTTAAATAAGTAGCAGGAGTACTATTTAGGCTGGAACCCATGAGGGAATAAATGAACAGGACCTTTTGTGGAAATCCATCATTTTCCATGATGCTCACTGAGCTAAGCTGTGGTTTTATGTTTCTTCCCCTGTTTACATGATGCTGTTCGAGAATCAGCGTTGGTGTGTGTGTGTGTGTGTGTTTTCTTGCCTATTTAAAGACTTTCAGATACTTTGGACCTCCTGTTTTCCATCCAGAGTGAGCGGGAAACCTTTTCTTATAAAAAGGAATTTGTCTTGCTGTACCTAGGTGTTTAGGTACTCGAGGAGCAAGAAGGTATCTGACAAACTACTTTAACTTATGGTATGTTGTGTTTCTAAAAGCAGCCGGAGGAGCTGGGCGCCAAACTACCTCCTCTTACCTGTTCCCCAGAGCTTTGTTCCAGTGGCGATACCATTCCAGGACTCCTGAAGAGCGGGTCTAGGAAATGGTTGCCAATACCCCTTGGCCCCATTGTGCCTCCTTGGTTTGCTGTGTTGTCAGAGTCTCACTGTATGCTTGTTCTTTGCCTGTTGCTCTGTGAACAGAGTCGCCTTATCTTCCTTTTGATGGCTGACCTCAACTTGTAGCTTTTCTCATTCAGTCATTGTATCTTCTAAGCACCTAGTCGATGCTAATTGTAGGCACATGTGACTTACACAGAGTTCTCAATGCTATGGGGCTATATGGTGCAAGACAAACATTAAAAAAACAAAAAGTCAAAACCAATAGCCAAATATAATTGGATGAAGGGTAAAAAGGATAATCATAGGCTCTTTGAGAGTATGTAGTGGGGAAACCTAACCAGTCTTGGGTGTTTTGAAGAGTGACATTTGAGCAAAGTCAAAGGGAGGATCACTGCGAATTAGCAGGGAAGAAGGAAGGAAAGGGAACATTGTCTTCTAAAAGGTATACTGTGAAATTACTATTGTTTCTTTCTCTGCCCTACACAGTTTTATCCATCCAAAGTGGACCAGTAGTGTAGTGCTTTGTCGGGATGATTAACTCATTAAACTGGGCTCTTGACATGCTATTTCTCTAAATTGTGCTCTAGTAACCTTTTTGGAAGCCTAGTGCTATCTACAGTCCCTTGTTATATGGCTGGAGTGAGTTCAGGGCTTGGGAAAGGTACACTTGCTGAAGGAAGTCCTTCTCTGCCCTCTTTCTGCCTGTAAGAGATAAAGCATTAGTATATTTTACTTTTTAGATATAATTTCTCAAACTTCTGACATCAGAATCACCAGAGCCTATTAAAAATGCACTTTTCATAGTCTTTTTTTCCCCATACTTGCTGCCTTAGAATCTTAGCAGTAGGACTCCCAGCCATTGTCACACACTCTGTAGAGAGCCACTGCCACGGCATGAATTGCCAATGGGTCATTCAAAGCTTAAAGAGGGGCTTTTCATCATTTTAGCCCCACTAGGCCCTGTGTGATTACCCACTATGTCTCAACATCAGGACTGGCTACCTAATTTGCAGGGCCCCGTGTAAAAGGAATGCACAGAGTTCCTTATTGAAAAATTACTAAGAACTTCAAGAGGGTGACAGCAGAGCATTAAGCCAAGTGTGGGGCCCTTCTGGTTCATAACCCAGAGGAGGGGTCTCAGACTGCGCAGTTCTGGGAGACCCAGGAAACCGGTGCTGCCACCACTTCTCTTTGCCTTTTTCAAGTGAACTGGTTATCGCTCCCTGTGTACTACTGTCTCCTTTACCTTTGTCCCCTGACTGGCAGAGTATGAGATGCAGTTTTTCATCTCTTCTGTCTGACCCCGGCTTGCCTAGTTCCTGCTCCTGTGCAGGTCGCCACTGCAGGACCGTGTCCCTTGAAGACACTCTTTCTCACCCTTGGATTCCCTGCCCTTCCTGAGGCTCTGCTCCTGTTTCCTCATAAGTTTGCTGAGTAAAATACTTTCACCTGAATACTTGTCTTAAACCTTCATTAGGTTATGGACTACTGGGAGTATAGGTTCGGTTCAGAGTGAGGTGTTGGAGGCAGTGTTGCCCTCAGCAGTGTTAGGTGAAGGGCCTGCGCACGACTGGTATGAGACAGTGTGAGGAACAAGCAGGACATAGACTTAGGACGTACCTGGCAGCTCCTGTGTCCTCAGCATTTGACATGTTTGGTAGCTGCTGCCCTTCTTCTGATAACCAGGGTTTCATTTTTGGATCTCTCATTGACCTCTAAGTTTCTGGGAACAACAGCTCACCCACCCTCCCTCCTTCCTTTCCATCCTTTCCATCCTTTCCATCCTTTCCTTCCTTTCCTTCCTTCCTTCCTTCCTTCCCTCCTTCCCTCCCTCCCTTCCTGTTTGTTTATTGTGAGAGTGAATGATAGTGAGTGAGCGAGCAGGGCAGGCACACGAGGGAGAGAGGGAATCCCAAGCATGCTCTGCACTGTCAGCACAGCCCAGTGTGGTGCTGGAACTCAGGAACTGTGAGATCATGACCTGAGCTGAAATCAAGAGTCGAATGCTTAACTGACTGAGCCACCTAGGTGCCCCCCAAACCAGCTTTTTCTAAGCCACTTATATGCTGGTAGCAGAACCTGCGGGAATGTTTCCTGTGGTAGGAAGGTGACCATTTTGCTCAGTGGCTAATACTTGAAATGAGACGTTCCTGGATTATTAGAGCTCGTGTGTTCTGGAGAATTCCCCAAAGCTGGATGCACTTGGTAAATGACGTTTTGACTCCACTGTGGCTGAGAATCAGGCACTGCCTGGTGGGGTAGCTATGCATTTAGGCAAGAGGTCTGTGAAGCCTCTTGCTGCCAGAGATGGACAAGTAACTAGAAGTTCAGATAACTTAAACAGCATATTCAAGGTTGATTTAGATATTTAATGTGTGAGCTGGCACCGGAATCCATGAATCCTGTTCCTCCTGAGGCCTCAGTAAATATTTGTTCAAAGATTGTTCTGTTCTTACTTTGAGGATTATCATCTGGCCTTGACCTGATGGAGTTAATGGAATGAAATATGTGCTTTCCTTTTGAAATTGTTTTGAAGAATTGAAGTGGACAGATTGTCGAAACAGTGCTGTCTAATTGAAATATGTGAGCCACATATGCAATTTGGAAGTCTTCAGTAGCCATATTAAAATGGTAAAAAACAGCTGAAATTAATTTTAGTAAATTAACCTAATATGTCAAAAGTTTTAAATCATTTCAGCATAACTGTATACATGTACTTATAGATATATATGCATATAAATATTGAGATATTTACTTTCTTTTTTTCCCCTTGTAGGTACTGCATGGTGCAGTCTAGAATATACTAACCTACACATTAATTTTTATTTTCCCTTCCAGTCTAGGCTGCTGTAACCCACACTAATTAACACAGGAGCTTGTGATTGCTATGAGGAGTTACCTGGGGAAGTTGGAGGGTTTGGGATGTAAGCTGAATTGCTAGCTTTCATGAGCCAGTTGAAGGAGATGAACTCAGAATGCTCCATTATGGGCTTGCTCTTTCTTTTTTTTTTTTTTTTTTACAAATAGTTTATTGTCAAATTAGTTTCCACATAACACTCAGTGCTCATCCCCACAAGTGTCCTCCTCCATGCCCATCCCCCCCTCCCCCCCACATCCATCAGTCCTCAGTTTTTGTCAGCATTCAAGAGTCTCTCATGGTTTGCCTCTCTCCCTTTCCCCCACCATTTAGGGCTTGCTCTTTCTGCTGGCATCTGAGGGAGTGTTTGCAGCCTCTTAGGAGACAGAAACCACCGTGTCCAGAGACATGGGCTGTCAGTGAAGGAGAATCTCCTTGCTGTTGAATCAGCCTTGGCTTTTTTTTTTTAATTTTTAATGTTTTTTATTTATTTCTGAGAGAGAGATAGAGAAGAGGAGGGTCAGAGAGAGAGAGGGAGATAACAGAATCTGAAACAGGCTCCAGGCTCTGAGCTGGCAGTTAGCACAGAGCCCGACGGGGGGCTCGAACCCACCAACTGCGAGATCATGAGCCGAAGCCGGACGCTCAACCGACTGAGCCACCCAGGTGCCCTGAGTCAGCCTTGGCTTTGACCTCCTGTCTGCACCGCGAGCTTGCTGCTGAGTTTGACCCCTGCACATCTTAAGGGGAATCAGGAAGGAAGGTGTGGGTTTTGAGTAAGATTACTAATTGTCAACATGTGAAGTCTTAGGACATTTAAATTACAATCTAAGCATCAGGCAGATAGTATAATCATTTCATAGCCTAGGCAGATCATAGAAACTAGCAAATTAAGGCAGCAAAAGATTCACGTGCATATTTGTCAGATCTGCCCTTATTTCTAGGGGAAAGCTAGCACATATTTGGTCCACAGGGTATGGTTTGAATGGAGGTTTTTCCTTCATTTTTTAGATGACTGCTCAAAGTCCACTGACAGAATACAGGAGACAGCCTTGATTAGATTAGACCAGATTGGATTAAATCGAATGGTTAAAGCCTTTGGAGCCTCCAGCTTGTAGGAGACACCATAATGGCCTTCATAGCATCCCTAAATCCTATTAGGTAAGTTAATCTCATTGAAGAATTTAGGTCTGCATAAAGCAGCATTGCCCTTATGCTCTCTGCAGTGGTCTCTGGTCTTTAAGGTGAGCTGACAGATACTAACTTTCTTGGAATAGTTTGGTTTTGTTGGTTTGGGGCAAGTTATCCTAAATATTTTGAAAGTAGAGACCTGCATTTGGTAGAGACAACATTCTGTGTAGAGTAATAGTCTGTCTCTTTGGCTTGGTGTCTGTTAGTGTCTGTGCCAGGGATGTTTTTAGCCCTGGTTGGGGGAAAGAGAGTCAGGAGAGACGTGTCTAAATAGTTGTAAAATCTGCTGCTGTGTCATTATGGCAGGTGTGGGGGTGGATGGATGGGTGACAGCTTTATTTTTTAGCTTTGTGAAATCATCCCTTATAGCCTGTATCCATTTTAGAGGTTGTCATTAAGAATCATGTGCTGAGTATATAGTATGGGTGAGACACTATGCTGGAGTTTGGGAATAAAATAAAGAATCTTGGAACTTGGTTGCTGGAGGCATCTTTATCTTGATTTTCTTGGTATGTTTGTAGTTTTATTATAAGATAAGTGTGAATTGGCTCTTGTCTGTTTCTACAGATGCAGTGACCATATTTTTCTAAAGCAACATGTCCTTTTTGCCACAGGATTCTTTCCAACTTGTGGATTTATGGACAGGCAGAACTTTACAAAGGCATATAAAGTATTATGTCATATTTTATTATGAATATATTGTCTTTTGGACAAAGAAAAAAAATGCTAGAAGTCGGGACTGTCCAGCTGTGAGTATATGCTTTACTGTACCCACAGCGAGGCCTAGTGGAACTTGGGAGGAAAAAGGTACATTTGACTTAGGTCTTCGCTAAAGGTGCTTTGGTTAGACATGGACAACTTCAAACCCACAAGTGATTATTATATGCAGAATCGCCTCCAGAGAAGGGGACTTTTTTTCTCGGCATCTTTAAAAATAAGGGGTGCCTGGGTGGCTCAGTCTGTTGGGTGTCCAACTTCAGTTCAGGTCATGATCTGGTTTGTGGGATTAAGCCCACATCAGGCTCTGTACTGACAGTGTGGAACCTGCTCGGGATTCTCTCTCTCCTTCTCTCTCTGCTCCTTCCCCACGCACTCTCTCTCAAAATAAATAATTTGCGTAGTGCCTCAGCTATGGGCCGAGTGTCTGCCATTAAAAAATCCTGTGAGTTAATGCAGAAAGCGAGGCACAGTGAGGCAATCTGATGGTGCATCTGGTGCTTGGTGAATAACCGTAGGAAGATGCCTGCATCCAAGGGGCTGAGGAGACACTGTGACCTGGGGACTTCCTCTGCTGTTGTGGAGTAGGGACTTCCTTCTTGATAGAGCCTGGGGGACTTGTTAGCTCTTAATTACTCTCCTGTCTGGGCTCTGCCTATTCTGAGGCCCAGAAACGAGTTAAGCTTGGTTCTTTGTTTCAGCATTTCTGGTGGGGCAGCCCTACATCTGTGTCCTGTCCAGAAAGATTAAAGAGAAGTTCAGGCGTGGGCCTGGCATGGAGTCTGAAGAATAGTTATGATACATTAATGGTTTTGATTTGCTTTTAGGAAGAAAAGTACAACGAGCCCTTTAGACGAAGATAATATCTCTCTCCAGCCCTCCTCTGTATCAAGTGTACGGTGTTCTCTTCCTGTATAGCACTTGTATTTTCAAGAGCTAGGGTCATTGACAGAACACTTCTCACTCTTGAGTTTCAGAGCATAACGGAGTACACGTCTGAAGGCAGAAATGTAATTTTCTCTAAGTGTACTAAGAATTACTTAAATTCTCTGTATGTGCATGTACTTGCTCATGCAATTGTGGGTTTTGTTTTCATGCTTCTTGAAGAGAAATACCCTGCTTTTTACTTTTATTGATTCTTGATTGCACATTTCTCAGGGTTACCTTTGTTAGGAAGCAGCTGGAAGAATGTGTGCTCACTTTTTCCTTGTGACCTTTACTCCTGTGCCCCTCTGCCCTGAGACTCACCCTGCCCGCCCTCTCCTCTGCATCAGCCCAGCTTTGTTTGTGTGGGTCTCTTGTTCCCACTCAGTGAAGGAGACATCCTTGCTTCTCTCTGTCTCAACTTGCTATCCGTTTCAGTTGAGGCAGTTCCAGATGGGAAGAGGTGGGGGAGGGAATTTTAACAAGGAGAAAAATTGGATCTGGTTGGAGAAATTTATAAAACTTCTGTATTCTGTGCTAATGGTTCTCAGATGCTTGAGGATTACAGTGTGCAGTGTTGATCTGGAGACCTTTGAGGACGGCTCTTGCCAGCCAGCAGACAGCCTTGCCTGCTTCCCTCCCTGTCCCTCTCTGCTCTTTCTGCCCGGTTTGCCTGAAAGAGCCCACTAATTCTTTATAATCCCACTCCTCCTCTCTTTCAAAGTCTTCTTGATGCGCTTCCCACCACAGCTGTTTCCAGTCTTGCTTGGGCTAGCTCCCAGGCTTGCTGGGTCCCTTTCGGCTAGAGAAGAAGCCATCCTCCTCTCCATAGTGTGCCTACATCCCCGGGGGAAGGAGGGTACAGACCCTTCCATGTCCTGCTCCAGAGCTTCACAGGGAGCAATAATAATGCTCAAAGCTTATTGATTACTTAAAATATGCCCAGCACTGTGCCCAGCACTTTACATGGATTATCCTTTATCATACTCAAACCAGTCCAATAAAGTATGGGTGCTATCACTGTTTTCATTTTACAAATGGGAAATTAATGCCCAGAGAGGCTCAATAACTTGCCACTCCGAACACGGCTGGAATTAAGAGGCAGGCTTAAGATTCGAACCAGGCATACCGATTCCAGAGCTCATGTTCAGCTCCTCAGGGGGAAGTTGGGAGTTCACAGCCAGGAGAGCCTCCAGCTTGCCTTACCTGGGATATCTCCCCATTTACACTGATCTGAACACTTCCAGTCTTTATGTTTTTCATTTCACTGACTGAATGTTCTGGATTGGTTTTTGATGATGGCCTCTGTGTATTTTAAAGAACCAGAAATAACAAGTGTTAAGTGGTGGGCTTTTCTGGCCATAGCGTCCATCATCTGTGTGGCCAGGTAACAGGACTCCTGGCAGGGAGGTCAGGCCATAAGTGCTCTTGCTTTGGGAAGATGAGTTAATTGGTGGAGGTGGTGTTTCGGTGGTGAATTTGTGTTCCTGTCGCAGTGACACGTGAGCATCCCCAGGCAGGGAGTGTGCTGCCCAGCAGCCCATGAACAAGGCACTCTTCAGCTCCAGCACCAGTGGGCTCACCTGACTAACAATAGGGAAGTTTGTTGACCATTTGGCACTTCACAGCCTAGTAATTAGAAACTGTAAAACAATAATACAGACACGAAGCAAATCCTCCAGTTAATGAAAAAAAATCTACAATCCTGCTTTGTGGCTGAGTGCAAAATCACAACTGGCTGCTTATACAACAAAGCAAACACTTCAGGATTTTGGCAGCTGTTTTACACATATAAAAAGCTCTAGGCTCACTATTAATTTGGGGGCTGTCATATTTTTTAAAAACTGGAAACAACAATTGCCTGGCTTTCTTGTTTCTTATTAATTTACCGCAGTGCTTCTCAAATTGGGTCGCTAAACCAGAAATCTGGTAACTTGTTAGAAATGCAGATTTTTGGGGGGGTACCCCAGGCTTATAGAATCAGAAATTCTGGGCATGGGGCTTAGTAAGGTATGTTTTAACAAGTCTTCCAGGTGATTCTGATGGTACTCAGAAGGTTGAGGAACATTGGGGAGTGGATAGAGGAATTGGAGGGATGAGGACTGGAGTCCCTTTTCGGCCCCACCCACAGGGGATCACTTTGCTTCCCTCAACCAGAGGGGAGACAGTTGGCCCCAGACTGTGTGCAGGTCCCCTGCTGCCAGCAGGCAGGGTGCAGGGAGGTGTCTCAGGGAAGGGATGTGCCTTTGTGGGGGCCTGGTTGGGACAAGGGCTTGGACTGTGGCTTATTACCCACTTGTAAGGAATTATTTCAGTATTTCCTTTGCCATCTGGGTGGTGCTTTTGACGTCAGCTCTGGAAGGCCCAGATTTACCTGACAGAGAAGACCTGGGGACAAAAACAAAGACCATCGTGTTTCTCAGGCTACGCTTGCAGTGCTACCATGAATGGGCTCATCTTTGTCAACAACTATCTATCATTAAAAACTGAGAGTTGAGGTGAGGTGGTGGCAGGACAGATTTCTTCTTTTCTCCCTATGTTGCCTCTCTTCCCTATTTCATGTTTTTCCAACAGTTGTCTTGGCAGATGAAATTTGTTTAATAATTTTTTGGGGGGCCTCCTGACAAATGGCCCCTTTGCCCCTTCCCTCCTGTATGGTGGCTGTCATCTTAGAGCCATTAGAAATCCTCGCACAGCTGACCACTGAGCTCTTGGAAAGGCCTCTTGGGAAATGAGAGCTTGCCACCAGAGTGAAAGGGGTTCTCTCGATTGGTGTTACCACAAAGGCCTGGTTCCTAACACTCCTTGAATAGTGTGGTTGACAGTCTGTCTCTTGGGGACAAGACCTGATACAAACAGAAACAGCCATCCTACAGTCTCTTGGTTTTTATCCAGATTTGTTTCTTGTGCTCACATTTTAAAATGTATTTTGCTCACAATTTTTCCGCCTTTCAGATCATTGAGTTTTCATGTTCTGTTGGGGAAAAAAATCAGAAAACGGGGGGCACAGGACCTGTTGGTCAGTTAGTGTTAGTATAGTCTATTCTTTGATTTAATCACCCAGTGTAGCACAGGAAGGCAGCAGAGAGAAAAGGGCGAATGACAGATAGCTCCTGTCTTCCAGGACTGACAAAAGAACCACCCAGATCTTGGGTTCACTTTGTTCCCTGTTTTCCAGTGGAAGACCTTGCCTGAAAACCTGAATTTGATGTTGGATCACACACAAGCCCAGCCTCATGCTTTTTTTTCTTTTTTTTTTTTTTTGGGGGGGTAGGTTTATTATCATCTAAGGTACTAGGACACAGAAGCCTACAGTCACATTGAACCAAGGTTTTGACCATTCCATGAAGTCTTGGGTCACTCAGACATCCAAGGAAGGAAAGCCAGTTGCCAACATATCTGAAATTCTCGTGTAAATGTCAGATGTTTGGACCATTCATTATTGTGAAGACTTATTTTGTACTTTATTCTAAGGGACCTGTGGCCTGCTGTCTCTTAGGAAGTGGTAGTTGCTGATTCTCCTTCCATGTAGACATTCAGGGCTCATGAAGAAGCCAGAGACTCACACAGGAGCATTTGCTTTCCTGGGTATCAGGAAAGATGGTCCTTCTGCCAGACTGGGAGGGGGAGAGAGGGGGCGAAGAAGAGCTAAGCCTTTAGCCCCTTAAATTTTCATGAGTGGTGCAGCCTTTCTGTACTGGCCCACCTTCCTCCCCAGCCTGCCCGCCCTTCATCTTGCTTTAATTAAATACATAGCTGATGACGTCAGCCTGGCTCCTGGCTCCCTCAGCTTCCCCCTTGGACTTGGAACAAAACATCCGGGCAGACAGTTGTGACAATTAAAGTCTGAAGACCCAAGCTTCATTTGTTCTGAGGTAATTAAAATAAATCTGCCTAAACATCTCCAAATGCAGATAAAACTTAGTGCTGATTAGAGGTGACCCTCTAATAAACCTGATTTGATTAGGCAGAACCACTGGGGTGCAGGCAAATATTTGAGATTCTGGCCAGCTGATTATTCCATTGACCTTTCACTTGGGAAAGAAACCTGTTTGATTCTCTATATCCCAGAGTACTTGAAAGCTATTACCTGTGACACTTAGGTGAAATAAACAGGCAGGACCTGTGGACTTGCCCTTAAGAGTCTCCGTCAGCTCCCACCTGGGACATGCTTGCTTCCTGGCAGATCAATGGAGAATGGATTTTGCCGGAGGTTGTGGCCTGGAACACTAATTAAAAAGGACGTTCTAAAATGTACCCAGGCATGTCCTGATAAAGTCTTAGCAGATGTGGGTGGTGAAGGTTGTTTTTTAAAGTCACAGTTTTTCTTTAAATTTATTAAGGTAACTTATAACAGTTTGTTATCTACAGGAAACTATACCAAACTAAAACTGCTTTCATGTTTATATCAAGACCTCATTGCCAGCTTAGGAGAAATTTTTTTTAAGTGTTTTGTCTTGCTCCTATAGCACCGGGTACACCTCTCTTAATGCTTGTCACATTGTACTGTAATTTCTGGTTTACTTCTCTTGTTTTGTTTTAGAAAGCAGGGAAATTCTCACATCCTGCTTGACGTGTGTCCAGATGTCTATCACATTGCTCAACTACAGGGCTTGGCAGACTGTAGGCTACAGGCCAGACCAGTCCACTGCCTCTTTTTGTATGACCGTGAACTAAGAATTATTTTTATATTTTTAAATGGTTGAAATCAAAGGAAGGATATTTACATCATGACACATGAAAATTATATAAAATTAAAATTTCAGTTTTCATAAGTAATGTTTTTTGGAATGCAGCCATGTTCACTCATTACATTATTGTCATGGGCTGCCTTGGTGCTACAACAGCACAATTGAGTAGTGGCAACAGAGATCATTTGCCTTGAAAAGCCTGAAGTATTTACTATCTGGTACTTCGCAGAAGTTTGCTGACCCCTTTCCTATTATTTAGTAGGTATATCATAAGTGCTTACTGTTTGAATTATTTCATATATAAATCTGAGTTTTCAGGTAGAGTTATTCTGATTCTGGAAGTGTTCAGTAAATATTAAATGAATGACTGTTATTTCTCATGTTATCTTTTTGTAATCTTACCTTAGGTGTTAGTGGTTCTGGTTCATTTCTGAGAGCTAGACAATAACAATTGACCCTTCAATAATATGGGGGGGCACTAAGGGCGCTGATGGCAGTGCGGTAAAAAATGCGTGTATAACTTGTGACGCCTCCCCTCCCCCCGCCAATTTACTTCCTAATAGCCTACTGTTGAATGAGAGCTCTACCTTACCCATAACAGAAACAGCTGACTAACAGATTTTGTATATGTATATGCTTACAATAAAGTAAACTAGAGAAAAAATGTTAAGAAAATACATTTACAGTTATTGTAGTGTACTACCAAAAGAAACACCCCATATATGAGTGGACTCGGGCAGTTCAGACACATGTTGTTCAAGGATGAGAAGAGTTTTGTTAATTCTTATTAACTATCCAGGTTTTTAACCTGGTGTATGATACAAAGACACCATGGGGCACACAGAAGTTAAACTGACCAGGTCTGCAGTAAAGACATGGCATGTCTTGTCAGGTATTCGTCTTTTCCTCTTTGCTGAGGCCATTCTCTTTGATGAAAGAGAATTCATATAAACCTGGGGATATCGTGAGCAAATTACTATCCAGTACTGTATAATGCATTAGTTCATGTAGGCATCAATCCTTTCTTTGTGGCTGTTTAGTTCATTAGCAGAAAGATTCATTAAAAAAAAAAAAATAAATCCATGGTTTAAAAAGTAAACACTGCAGAGAATGATAGCAATTACCAAATGTAAACAGTGTGGTCTTTGAGAACCACTGTGAAATTGTTCAGTGAATTAAATTATTATGCTTTTGATAGTCATATATCCACTTCCATTGATTGTTAAGGATTTTGCTTCAAGGAGGACAGATGGGGTGTAAGTAAGGTTTATTTTTCAGATACCACTGTTCTTAGGTAAAACAAAACAACAGCTTGACAGATAAACAGTGACTTGAAATCTGGCTTTTGTTTTGAAAAGTATCTTTAAAATGACCAGTGCCACAAATAATAAATCCATTCATATGCAGTAGAGCTGGAGGGTGTTGGAATATTCCAGAATAAAGTGAGAAACCACGAATTTACGGAGAATTTCTCCATTGAAATATTGTGTAGTCTGCTGGAGTTTGAGAGAGAAGATGAATTTGGCAGAAAGGGGAAGGAAAGTTAGGAGGTACATAAAGAAATATGGGTCTGAGCTTTTCCAGGAATCTGAGGAAGTGATGTTTTCCTCAGAACGACACCACTGTACTTACCTGTTGTGTACCTGCTTTGAAATAGGCACTTTTTATACATTTTTGCTAGTTTTACCATAGCCTGACATAGTTTGTAGGGGTAATAGTCCTATCTTACAGGTGGGAAAGCTGGGACTTTGGTTCATTGGCTTGCTTGTAGTTTTGTAGTTAGAGCCAGGTTTCAAATCCAAATCTGAATGAGTCCAGCCATGAATGTCGTTTCTACTGACCTGCTTCCTCAGAGTTTGATTCCCTGAAGCCATACGTCTTTGTGTGAATAAATTTCTTCCCCATTTCACCTGCTTTATCTTTCTTTCCCATTACTTTGTACAATAGCTTTGATTTGTGAGCGTCCCTTGTTGCCTTCAGTGTTAACCCTGTTGATCAATATCAAGTTGATTCTGCTGTGTGGTGTAGAGGGACTTTAGGTAGGGGATTGTGTAACAGAACCCTTGCAAGACCAATAACCCCCACCCAATTAAAAAATGAAGTTTGTTTTGTCTTTGGTGGTGTGTGCCCCATCCGTCTGCCCTGGCACTTTTAGAATCCAGGGGATTCTAAAAGGGAGAATTTGAGAACAACATTCCAGGCTTAGAGCCTCCACATTCCTTGGGTTCTGTTGGAGGACTTCTTGGCAGCATTCAAAGAAGCCTGTGTTTTCCTATTAATTTTCCATCCCAGGCCACCTGCTTCCGCCTTCCTGCTGTTTTCCTTTTGTACCTATGTGGTTGGTGCTCCTAAGGCTTTCTGCACTGGCTTTCATCATTTATACCACTGAGTTTTACAGGAGCTCTGCTTTTCAAATTTTGATGTTTGACACTGTTACAGATTTTTATTTATTTATTTTTAATATGTTCACTTCTGAGCCTTTTTAGACTCTATGATGGCAGCCTCTAGGAGAGAAAAAACAAAACCAGGCACATTTTATGTAAAGTCAGGAGGCAGAGGGCATAGGGTATGTGGTTGATGGAAACCAATTATTATTGATTTCTTAGAATTCAGATCCTGTTAACAAATTTAGGATTTACCTATTTGGGGGGATGGTTCTGTAATGTCAGTAAGATGCTGACTTGGATGTGGCTGATGTAAAAGCAGGGATGAGCCATTGCAAAGGAATAGTGCATTTTTGCTTGATAACCTCAGTTGCAGAGAGAGAGAGAAGGCCCCATAGCTTTTCTGCAGCGGAAGGCTTGCGAATCACAGCAGTCGAACAGGGAACAGTCCAGGAAAGCAGTGTGTCTTACGTGGGTGAGGTTGGTATGAAGTCTTGCCCCTGCCCCTGGGTAACGTTAGGGCATCTGTGGAGAATTCAGTGCATCAGACAGTCTTTCTGATGTCTAAAAAAAATGGAGGCGATTAGAAAGGAGTGCAGACCACAAGACGGGGAGGTTTGATTTGTGAGTTACGAAGATTCAGGAAAGACCTTTTGTGGAGGGTGTACTTCCCTTATCAAAATACTGTGAAAATTCTGAAGACAAGTGAGTCAAGTTAGCAAGAAATATTGGAAGGGAAAAATCTTAAAGAGTTTAATTTGAAAACTGAAAGTTTTGTCCTTTCCACAGTGTTTCCTGTTCTGTGAACAAAGATGGTTAGGGGAGGTGGAGCAAAAGGTAAACCCTTTCTTCCTGTAGCTTCTGGTGACCAGCCTTCTTGTACTCTCAAAAACACGAGTGCTGTTTAGTACCTTGCTCATCTGGTGTTGGTAGGTTTTTTTGTTTACATCATATGACCTGCCTCCGCACATAAATTGTGTATAAGCTTAACCAGGGCAACAGTTGGTGTGGTACTTTTTAAGTCTCTAGGGTCTAATGGCCAATGCCCAGGGGATGAAAGCTGCACTCTTTAAAAATCCCTGACACTCCAGGGGTGCTTGGGTGGCTCGGTTTGTTAAGCGTCTGACTCTTGGTTTCAGCTCAGGTCATGATCTCACAGTTTGTGGGTTTGAGTCCCGCATCGGGCTTCATGGTGACGGTGTGGAGCCTGCTTGGGATTCTCTGTCTCCCTCTCTTTCTTTGCCCCTCCCCTGCTCATGCTGTCTCTCTCTCTCTCTCAAATATGTAAAAGAAACTTTAGGGGTGCCTGGGTGGCTCATTTGGCTAATTGTTCGATTCTTGGTTTCAGCTCAGGTCATGAACTGAGAAAACTCGGTTTTCTGAGTTTGAGCCCCATGTTGGGCTCTATACTGAGCATTGAGCCTGCTTGGGATTCTCTCTCGCTCTCACTCTACCCCTCCCATGCTCACACTGTCTTTGTCTCTCTCAAAATAAATAAATAAAACTAAAAACCAAGCAAACCAACCTTAAAACCTGCTCCCGAAAGCCTCACACTCCCATTGTGTTCTCCTGGTTTTGCTGACATAGTGTTCCACTATGTAAGAGAGGTAAGGGTTGTATGTTCTGGAATTATGGACAAAGCTTCCTTGGGAATGATGCAGCATGTATGTTGTATGTTTTATGTGAAGAGGTTCTGGGCTATGTCTGTGTTTGCTATTATCACCTATAATGGTGCTGCGCAACCACTCCATGACAGTGTTATTTTACCTTGAAATAGCATGAGGGTTAGGAGAAAATACCTAGTGAATGTGAAGGGGGATTCTCTGGGGCGCCTGTAATTGCAATGATTTGAAATGCTTTCACAGATTTGTAGGAGAGGGTAATTTTTCTTTTTTATTTGCTCCTTTTATCTTGTTCTAAAACCAGTATTACCTCCCATCCAACCTCCATATATGCTTCTTACCTCTCTCTTCCTCTCTCTCTTCCTCTCACCCTCCTCCCACTCCCCATTTTCTCTCCCTCTCCTCCTCTAAGGAAATGCTTCCTGGTAAGAATCAAAGCCATTTGGAGCTTTTCTTGTTTTTTTATTAAGAGTTGATTTGAGTACTGTGTAGAGAATGGGAAAAGTCAGGGCCATTTGGTAGTTGTTTCCTAGAAGGGCCAGCCATCTTAGAACAGGTGGGAGGGCCACCCTTGGGCTTTATTTTCCTATTGCAGCTGTGTCCTGAGTGTTGCTGGTGGTCGCAGTAACCCTGGAGAGCGAGGTCTTTTTCAGCACTGCTGACATTTGGGCTAGATAATTCTTTGTTGGGTGTAGAGAGTGTCCTGTGCCTTGTAGGATGTTTAGCAGCATCCTTGGCCGCTGTATTGGTAGCTTGCCACCTCTCTCCCCTGCTCTTCTTAGGTGACAACCAAAATGTCATTGCCAGATGTCTCCTGGGGGCAGGATCACCTTGGTTGAGAATCACTGCCTTAAGAAAAGATACCCTCTAAGCAGAGGGCAGTCATGAACCTCTTAGGGCTGGAGCTTTTGTTTAGGTGCTTTGGTATATTAAAAGTACCTCTCAGATACCAGTGGTAAGTACATATAGAGATAGTTGCAATTCCTGTGTAATCCATAAATACCATTTTAGCTCTTGCCTTCAACCTGCTAGCACCAGAAGTATAGGTTTACTATTTTTTCTTATTCTTAAAATGAGAAGGTTTGCAGTGAAATTTAGTAATGTCTGAAGTCTCTCCCAACCCTCTCATTTTATTATTTTAGTTATAAAACAGAAATCTTATGCAATTATAGAACTTCAGAGCTGAAAATTTATTTGTGGTCATTTAGTCCATTCCTGTTAGTTCTGTCCAGTATGATTTCCACAAGTAGATCAGTCCAGGAAAAATACTTGCTTTTTACAAGTGGATGTTATTAAATGCTACTATTTAGAGGATTTATCAAAACAGACTTTTATAAAAATGATTACTTTAGTTACTGACTGATTGGAATTCAGGTGATTGACTTCCTGAACTTTAAATATATCTATTGTTTGCAACTGGGCTTTTAAAATATTGGTGTTTATTTTAAATAGTTGATATTTATATTTAATAGGCTGGCATAGTTATTGCCAAATAGCATTATGCTCTGCTACCTTGATGAGGGAAACTGACTTCTCAGAGTGCCTTCACTGATATAGTGGATTAAATTGGTAAATCTTCTATTCTAACTGCTTTGTAAGCATCATAAGAGTAGATTATTTTTTTTTTTCTCTTTGGCCTGAATGAGAGGTGGTTAAAAGGGAAATCTAATACCTTTTGTGGGTTTATATGCTTCACATGTGATGTACCCAACCAGAAATAACGAGATATACACCAGATGTGAAGGTACCAGCTAATATAATTATGTTGAGGATCATTTTCACCATTTGAAGGCTGAATTACATTGAACTCATTTCTTCATCTCTAAAAGGATTTGGTATAGTTGCTTAAATTTAAATTGGGAACTGAGATGAAGTACCTGTGCTTGTGCTTTTAATTAACTAGAAGAGTTGGGTGGTGTGTATCTTCTGTACTTCTGGAGCTGGATAAACAGTAAAACCTGGAATATTCAGATTTGTGGCAAGGCTTAGATGGATGGGGAGGCGTATTCTAGTGGAAGCTAATAGCTGAGTATGCTTTCTTTGGGCCTTTGCCTGGAAAACCCATCTGAAAGTATCATGGTCGGACATAATGCTATTCTTAAGCCTTATTGGAAATAATAGGTCTCTTAGCCGGTGCTAAAAGGTAATTTTGCATACATTAAATATTCAACAAAGAGCTTGAACTGTGCTTACTTTGGCAAACAAATAGGTCCCAAAATGAATCACACAAGTTGTAATGTGGAACAAATTGAAATACTTGAGGATTTGTCTTAGAAAATATTGAACAAATTGAAATACTTGAGGATTTGGCCTAAACTTGTATTTCATCCTTCATGTCTTCAGAGTGCCCTCACAAAGAAAAAAAATCTCTGGGAATGGCAGTGAAAGGGCAGTATTATCTTAAACTGCAGTTGTGGTTCTGGACCTGGTCTGGGGGCCTGTCTTTCCTTTTACTCTCTGCTGTGTAAGAGTGAGAAGAGTGTACTTAAGGTGTTTATTTCACCGTGGAAGATTTTTATAAAGAGCAGTTTTTAATGAAGCATGGCACATGGCATCATTATCATTTCTAACACAGAGAACTCATTTTCAATTTTGCTATCAAAGAAAAATGACAAATAGAGAATGCAAGAAAAACCAGATGGACTAACTGTATTAGGAGCTTAGTATGCATATTTTGTGTCACATATTAGCATTCATTAAGTCAAAAGGGAAAAAAATGAGTTTTGCCTACATGCATTAAACCAATAAGGCTGGCAGAGTTCCAAGCTAGCTCTTGTGGATTAATTGTTTTATAACTGTTTTAATTAAAATTGTTCAGTATATGATTAACCTAAAAGTTTTAATTTCCACAAAACTGTTGAACAAATGAGACATTAATATTTTACATTAACCATGGCGATATTGCTGTGGTTTTCAGAGCGGCTGCTTCTTCACGTAAACCATGGCATGCATTTGGTGGAAAGGGCTGTCTGCCGCTGCTGGGAAGACTTGGAGATCAGGAGTAACTTAGTGATAGGACTGGTGTGACGGGGTTGTTCGGGCATGCTCCAGAATCCGCAGGCGTGCCTTTATATGATCTTCCCCTCGCCCCCATCTCCCCTTCCTCACACCGTTGGTCTAGAGCTGAGCCTTGGACATAAATTGTCAAGTGGAGGAGGTTAACGGTATAACACGGCAAAAATCACCTTTGTGTTTTCCTTCTATTAGACGTCACAGTAGTGTTGCTATCCCGCAGGAGAAGCTTGGATTTGAAGGCGTTGACTGGTAGGGCCTGTGGCATTATTGACATTAAGTTTTATGGTTTTAATTTAGGAGATAGGTACGAATGTTAGTTTTGAAAGTTGGGATGACCTATCACCTTTATTTGCTTTCAGTTTTTGTAGGTTGGCACCAGGGTGACATGGGGAAAACCCATCCCAGTTTGCAAATTGTGACACTGAGACCCAGTAAAATTTTGCTGTGCGTAGCTGCAGCTCCCTAGGTATACAGCTATGCATGTTTCTGGCTCTGTCCCTTCTCTGCTTTGTACCTGTGTCCCGGTCTTCATGTACTTCAGCTCAGGAGGAGACTCTTCTCCCTTGCTGTAGCCCTGTTACCTTCATTTCTCTCTGAGGGTTCAGGTCATGATACTATATAAATTTAAAGTAGTGGTGGCCTTTGAATGTCATGGAAGGTAGTTTTAAAAGATGAGATTCTAAATGCTCACTGGAAATGATGGTGACAAAACTCAAGCCATCCAGACTATCCAGATAGCGATACTTTCTTTAAAATACCAGGTTGGGCTCTCCTGTTAGGTTTTATGGCACTTGATATAAGATCTTCTTTGCATTTTTAGAGTCTGGGACATAGCGCCTGAACAACAGAAAGATTTCAGCTTTCACTTCCGTAGTCAGGACTAGATGACACCGTGATTTGTCCAGAGTTCAGGCTGCAGCCCTGACTTGATCGCTTTTTACCTTTTCCTGCCCTTTCTTCCTAGTATGAGAAGATTCCCTGTGTTCTTCTTTCCTTCTGTTCTGTGTAATCATTCTCTGTCCTAAATTCCTTGTTTACCTTTCTAAGCACCAGCTTTTGAATCAAATATTCATATATTCAGTATTTTTGAAGTGGTTCGTAATCATAAATTTTATGGTTGTACAGTTGGTTGTACAAGTTGCCATATTTGCCAGAAACCAGCTTCACACAAGTGATTTTGAGATAAATGGCTTATCAGGCAGGCTGTTATCTGTTCATTTCTTGAGGCTCTCTTGAGCTCTATTACTGCATGAAGTTAGATCATTAGAAATGCGCATACCTGGACCATATTATTTTGATTCTTCAGAGAACTGCCATCCAGGAGTTAGAGTGCTGTGTCCTTGGTAAGTGAGGAATAAGAGCATCCAATTTAAGAATTAAATATTCTGTGTTCGAAGAATATTTCTGACTTTTGCAAAACCTTAAAAATAGTCTGATACCTTAATCTCTCTCTCTCTCTCTCTCTCTCTCTCACACACACACACACACACACACACACAAGTTCTTTGGGAATTTGGTGCCAGGAAAAATACTTCTTCGTTCTGACCAACATACATGCATTCCTTTAAATCTCAAATGTTTGTTGAGTGAGTGTGTAGTACATAATTAGAAAGAGTTTTTATGCATTTTCCAGGAAATTCCATACTTAATTCAGTAACCAGCTTTAGATAGCCCAAGTCCTTGGCAATTAACTAGTGTTACTCTTTTGCTTGGTGATTACTATTTTTCATCTACTATTAACAGGTTTTTCTTTGAAAAAAAAAAAAACAAACTGGTTTCTAGACCACAGTACATCTATACTAGAGAGGTCAGTAGGTATTCCACTGTGTTCCCGTGGTAAGGGGAAAAATAGGAGTCCGGCATCTGGTTCCTGCCCTTATAAGGTTTGATACTTCTTATTTTTAAGACAGTACATGTTTAGCAAGATAGAGAAGGGCCCAGAGCAAAATTTTTGACAGTAAGACTGTAGGAGTATGGAGATAGTTGGGGACTTTTATTCCGTTGCTCTTCTCCATTTCATTACCTTTATGAATACGCTCTTTGCTCCCCTGGGTCCCGTTTCCAACCCAGTAGCAGTAATTACTGTTGGGCTAAACCTCCCAGCTGTGAGGCCAGCTATTTTCTTGACCGTCTCTGCAGCCTGGCGTCCACCTCTAACCCTCCATAAAAATTATGCTTGTATTGCTCTTCATCAGCTACATGGCTACATTTTTCTCATTTGTTTTTCTGATGCAGCAGCAGCCTTCCCAAAATACCGCCAAGTGTAATAATCCTCTTGCTGTTCAATACATCTTTTGTCTGAGGCTTAGTTACTGTCGCAGTTGATGGCATGACAGCTGATGGCAAGCAACAGATGAATGTTTAAATAGTGTGTAATTCAACAGATGTGCCCATCCAGGTGATTCTCCCAATAGCCTGCCACACAGTGAGTGGAGGGTGAGCATTAACTGAGTGTATAGTGGGGTTGTTCTAGATAGTCTCTGGTTTTTAGCCAGCTTGTTCTTGGTCATTATAGCTATAGTTCTTGTGATTCTGTTTTGCTCTTTTATTTTGATACATGTGCACTGTGTGGCTTCCATTTGGGGGCTGTTTAAATTTCAAATATCAAAGACAGTTATGATTGTAATACTGCTTTAGTAATTTCCAGTGGTCATCACAAAGTGATATTTTCTGAGTGTCCCAGGTGTATTAAATGAATCTTCCAAAGTGCACATACAGTACTCCACACCCTCAGTCAAAGCATGGTAATTGTGGCTGGACCACTTCAAACATTACTCAAGGAAGGAAGGAAACTCCTACCTGCTATTACTATACGGTATTTAAAATATATAGACCAATACATGTTAGCACATAGCAATCTTTCTGAAGATACGTTGTCAATCAACATAAGTAAATATCTTCTCTCTCTTCCATGAACCTAGCAACCAATTTGCTTATAGTTCTTTGCAAAACTGTTGTTAAATTACTTTGTGGCTGGTTATGTCACTTGGCTAGGAAAATGGTACTGGAATTAAGTCAGCTTTAGCCCTATGCTGCCCATCTTTTCTAACTTATGGTCAGCCATATGTTTAGACCAGATGAAGTACGAAGTTATGAGTGGATACAAGCACATTCTTGGAAAAGATACCAAAATCATGTTCTACTGAAAGTTTGGGTTAGCTTTTTCCCACCATATAGGGATATCTTCATACCTATTACAAGGACCTTTGTAATTATTTCTGTTTTTTTTTTTTTATATTTAAAGACAAATTTTTAAAAATATTTTATTTATTTTTGAGAGAGAGATAGAGACAGCATGAGCAGGGGAGGATCAGAGAGAGAGAGGGAGACACAGAATCCGAAACAGGCTCCAGGCTCTGAGCTAGCTGTCAGCACAGAGCCTGATGCGGGGCTTGAACCCACGAACCGTGAGATCATGACCTGAGCCGAAGTCTGACGCTCAACCTACTGAGCCACCCAGGTGCCCCCTTTGTATTTATTTCGGATCATATAAATAATAATAGCTTGTTGGTAGTAATGATTAGCATAAAAGTCAGATTGTGGGAGGGGGAAGATTTGATTATTGAGGGACACATTGAGGGCCGTTGAGGTACTGTAATGTTTTGTTTCTTAACAATGACTATGGTTATGGTAGTATTCATGTTATCATTCTTCTGGGAAATAGACACATTTTATACCCTTTTTTAAGATGTGTTAGATAGCTCACTATATATGTGTATTTGCTGGATAAAACTTTGGAAAATATTCAAAAGCACAAAGTAAAAATGGTATCTGTAATCCTGCCACCAAGAGATCATCACTTTTCTTTTTTGGGATCTGTCTTCTCAGTGTTTTGGGGGCACATACCTCTCATAATGTTCTGTCCATTCCCATGGCTTCAGAGTTTAGTTAAAATACTCACACACACACACACACACACACACACACACGTACCTAAACCTGACTTTTCTTTAAAATTTTGAACTTATTTAAGTAATTTCTACACCCAGACTGGGTTTCGAACTCAGCACCATGAAATCAAGAGTTGGTCTTCTGACTTAGCTAGCTAGGTACCCTTAAACCTGACATTTTATTTATTGTATTATAATATTGTGGCATGAGTGTTTAAGATTCTGTAAAATTAATATTTATGCAGAGTACCATTTTTTGGATGTGTTATAGTCCATTTATCTAATTCACTGACATTCAGGCATTTTCTAATATTTAAATATTATAAATAATATGTACTTATCTTGTAGGTATTTAAAATTAGGCTAAATTGGACTCTTATTTGGTATACAGACATTTTGTAAAAGGCAAATTTTGTTGGACAGGTAACTCTGGCTTCAAAAGCTACTTGAAAGCTGATATTTTTCCCCCTTAAAGAAAACTGAAAAAAAAAAAAATGTGTTATTTTTTTTCCTTTTGNCTGAAAAAAAAAAAAATGTATTATTTTTTTTCCTTTTGTGAAGTAGGTATGTGTGGTGTGTTGTGTGTAAGTAGGAAATTGCTTCAGCGTTTTTATCCTCTTTTGTTGGGTGTAAAGTTAATTTATTCATTCACTTACTGAATATTTATTGAACACCATCTGTATGCCAGGTGCTTTGTTCTAGATCTGAGGATTTAGAGGCAGAGACCTGGTTTCTACTTTCTCAGTGAGGTGACATTGAGCAGTAGGATGCGGGTGTGGTTAGTTCAGTCTTGAGTGTATGGATCCAAATGTGTCTACTTCCCTGACTGTGCTGTGATTTATATTATTAAACAGGTGACTTATGAGCTTCAGTACCAGAGGGGCCACTGCTTTACCCTCCTTCCCTAAACCCCTCTTTGCCCAAACTGTATGTTCTATAAGGCTGGAGTTCAGAGGTTTGTGGGCAAGCCTGAATAGGGCAGAGACGGAAATGACCGTTTCATTCAGTGTAGGCATCACTGAGGATGGGCTATGCATGAACTCCTCTCTGGTGTAACCAAGTTTCTGATACTTGGACCCGTGGAGCTCCTAGTAACTGGATCTTTTCTCAAACATTAAGTTTGGAGTAGAAGGAAAAAATTAGATTCTGCCTTTCTGAGATACTAGCTGAACTTTGGAGTATAAATACAGACTTAAGAATAAAAGAAAGGAGAAAAGTGCATTTGCCCCACCCAGGAAATCAGACGGAAATTGAGAGTATGTCTCTTTTCATCTTCTGTAAACAACACCAGGAATGAGATGATAATTTTTTTCTTTCTACCTGTGCCTTCAAAAAACAAACAAACAAATAAACAACCCAAAAAACCCCTGCTTGGGATTCTCTTTCTCTGTTCTCCCCTCTGCCCCTCCCCAGCTTGTTCTCTTTCTCTTTGTTTCTCTCTCTCTCTCAAAATAAATAAGGAAACTTAAAAAACAAAAAAATGATAGTTTTAAGCTTTATACTTGGAGAGACCTATCTGTGGCTTGAGGCTTCAAATTTGGAATATTTTGGCATTGAAAACCCTGTAGGGCCCCGGAAACATCTGACATCATTCATGATCAGACCAAGATGAAAGAAACTTTATTTTCTAGGTAGTGTACGGAGTCCTGGAAGTCTGGTGGTGGTTAAGTTCTTTAGCAGAAAGGTTTGTGGACAAGTGTCTTCCCTTGAACTCTAGAACACGTGACGGTCTATTTCTTGTACCACTTGTTCTTCAGTTTTACCCTCCTCTGGAAGGCTCTGTATGTGAGTGGATTCTGGGGGAGGGAAAGCTTCTCGATTATAGATGGACGGTCCTGGTCCCAGCATTCGTTAACCTTGGACAAATCACTCCGGAAACGTGTTTCTTTTGTAGAATGGGGTAATAACACTTGCCTAGCTTGTTTTGTTGTGTTGTTACAAAGATCCAGTAAGAAAGCCTGTATTAAAGTGCTTACTGTAATGTGATACTAGGTGTTAAAAAAGGGAATGAATGGAATACTTGAATTTTGGGTACTCTGTTGGTTGGAGGTAGGGCAAAAGGGGTGGGGGTGTCATTACTACCTTGGATTTAACAACCTGGTTTCCAGATGTGTAAGTTTGAGATGGAACTCAGGATTTTGACTGATGCTGATGAATGATACAGCCATGAAAAGATTAAAGTTTAGAAGATGCTGTTGGTCCTTTAGAATTAGATTTGTCCCCCTGCCTTAATAAGGTAGCTGGTCATTTGGGAGAAGTCGCAGTTTGGGTAGAAAATACTAGTTATTAAGGTATTTTATTGTCTTTTTAAAAATGTTGTTTATTTTTGAGAGAGGTCACACACATGAGCAGGAGAGGGGCAGAGAGAGGAGGGATAGAGGATCTGAAGCAGGCACCGTGCTGACATCAGGGAGCCCAGTACAGGGCTTGATTGAACTCAGAAACCATGAGATCATGACCTGAGCTGAAGTTGGATGCTTAACCAACTGAGCCACCTAGGCTAGCCCTAGGTATTTTATTGTCTTTTATTTCATTTTCAGGGTCATCCAGAAAAAGTTTTGAGCTGGTTTCAAAAATATACGATGCAATGGAATTAAAATAAGATGAGGAAATTGGGACAAAGAGAAAACACATATAGAGAAAATAGGGTAAAACTATGTTGAGGCTATTGGGTGGAATCATATGGGATAGGTTCTTATGCAATGTGTAGAGGACCACATACTTATTTTCTAAGGGAACAGAACAAAGAAAGAAATATTTGCAATTTTCCTGAGTTATTTCCTCAGTGGAGAGGATGGGGCCTTGAACTGTACTTTTCAAAACACACAGCAGTGATTTGTTGAAACAATTGTTTTTATATTATCTCTCAGTGCAGATTAATAACATGATAAACCATGATTCAGGGAAAGTGACCATAGGGGGTCAAGATCACGTGTTCTGCGTAGGTGGCTCTGAAAGGCTGGCTTGAGCTAAGGACACCATTTAGAACACGTCAAGGAGTGGACAAGGTACCTGTCCTTGGTCAGTCCACAAATATTCATTGTCCCAATTGGAAGCTGGCACCACTCCCTGAATGGTTTCCAGTGGTGTTGTGGCATAGTTCATTGGCCAGGAGCCCAGAGACCCAGAGATGGAGATGCCCATCCTATCTTGAGAGTTAAGAGTCTTCATAAGCTCTTGGCATTATCTTCTCTTTCTTGGTTCTGGTTTGTCTTTTGCAAGGATCAGACATGTGAGTTAAAGTTCTTTGCTGAGAAGGCAGCTAAATGCCAGTTATGATTTTTGGGTTCTGGCTGTGCTGCAAACCACTGGGAATTCATGGACTCCTGAAGTAACTCATGTTAGCTATTGAGTGACCATTCAGTGGCTGTTCAGTTTGTAGTTCACGGTGACTGAATTCAAACCCATCATGTTTCTAGAGTTGGTTCCTAAATCAGATAGTTGGTGAATGCTTTCATTAGAGAATTCAGCTTGAGCCCTTTGCCTACTTTTCTGTTTCTCTGTTGTTACTAGCTGTAGATGCTTAAAAAAAATCATCAGAAGGAATGTGTGCTTTTAGAAACGGGAGTGTATTCTGTGTTTTAGTGGGACACAGAAGGAGACAGTCTGGTTAAGGCAGGAGATTGTGGCACTAAAAAAGGAAACTGGCAGGCCTGTTGCTGGCACTTTCAGTAAGAAAAGGAATGACAGGTTGGCTGGAGATTGTATTAAAGGGAACTGTGATCCTCACCTGACCTCATATTCCCTGAATCTAGGATGGTGAACCTATAGCAGTCATTTTTGGCAGCTGAAGACAGGTTTGGTCTGCTTTCTGCCATGTATTTTGGGGTCTAGTGGAGATACAGAAGCCTGTTAAGGAACAGTCATGGCAGATTGATTCCTTCAGTTTTTGAAGCCAGTTCTACCAATGTCCATGGCCAAGTGTGTGTCTTTATAAGTTGCTTGTGTGAAGAGGAAAGATTTGCATTGAAAATTTGGAAACAAAAGCGAAAGTAAACTGTTGGGAGTGTATCAAAATAAAAAGCTTCAGAACAGCAAAGGAAGCAGTCAACAAAATTAAAAGGCAACGTACAGAATGGGATAAGGTACTTGCAAATGACATATCTGATAAAGGGTTAGTACCCAAAATATAGAAAGAACTTCTAAAAATCAACACCCAAAAAACAATGCAATTAAAAATGGGGAGACATGAACAGACATTTCTCCAAAGAAGACATACAGATGGCCAACAGACACAGGAAAAGATGTTCATCATTTACCATTAGGGAAATGCAAATCAAAGCCACAGTGAAGTATCACCTCACACTTGTAGAAATGGCTAGAATCAATTACACAAATAGTGTCACTGAGGATATGGACAGTTGGTGGGAATGCATACTGGTGCAGTCACTGTGGAAAACAGTATGGAGGTTCCTCAGTAAGTAAAAAATAAAACTACCGTATGATCTAATCACACTACTGGGTGTTTAGCCAAAGAATACAAAAACACTAATTCAAAGGGATACATGCATCCCTATGTTTATTGTAGCATTATTTACAATAGCCAAGATATGGAAGCAGCCCAAGTGTCCATAGATTAGTGAATAGAGAAGATGTGTTAATAAAAATGAAATATTATTCAGCCATAAAAACGAATGTTTGCCATTTGCAGTGACATGGATGGAGCTAGAGAGTGTAATACTAGGCAAAACAAGTCAGAGAAAAACAGGTACCATATGATTTCACTCAAATTAGAATTTATAAAATGAAACAAATGAGCAAAGGGAAAAAAGCGAGCCATCAAGAAACAGATTCTGATCTATAGAGAACAAACTGATGGTTACCAGAGGGTAGGAATGTAAGGGGATGGGTTAATAGGTGAAGGGGATTAAGGAGTGCACTTGTGGTGAGCGTGAGCACTGGGTGATGTATGAAATTGTTGAATCATTGTATTGTATACCTGAAGCTAATATAACACTATTTGTTAACTAATAACTGGAATTAAGATAAAAAGTCAGAAAAAAAAGAATTTGGCCCTAATATTGAGTCAGAATAAGGCTATATTTGTGTTTTTGTCCATAGTTTACATTCCTTATAGGTAGAAAGGTCTTACAGTTATAGGTTAATGGCACCAGCTAATGCGTACTGTGATTTGATGTGGCTTAGTAACTTCTGAAGTCACATCAACTGTTTGACATTGGTTTATATCCCAGTACATGCTCCTCAGGCAAAAAGGGGATTGATATGGAGTATTACACCAAGAATGAGAATCTGATGTTGAAAGCCTAGAGGTCTGAAGTCTGAAGGGTTTAGTTGTTTTGATTTCTTTAGAGCATACTTTATAGATGTTCTTAGTACCAAAGTAGTTCATATTTTTCCTAAATATGAAATGTCCTTAACATGCTTAAAGTATTATTTTATACATTTGCCACCAGGGCAAAATAGAATTAGTCTTATTCCTATTTTGTAAGTAGAGAATCCAGAGCATACTTAGAGAGTCACAGAGGTCATCCATTGTATCTGGGACATGGCTTAGAATAGTACCATTTTAATCAGTTTTATTGAGCAAAAAGGAGCCACGTAACAGTGGAGGGCATAATGAGATCAGTTGTGTGGTGAGGGCTGGCTGTTTTAGCGGAGCTCCTCTGGCGCAGCCCTGTGCTTTGCTTACAAGTGAGCCGGCTAGGGCAGGAGCACTGAGCGGAGTTCTATGTGGTGAAGCTGAGAGGGACAGAAATGGGCGTCGTGTCAAAGGGTGTCTGTGGACAGACTCCGACGATTGTGTAGGACATCCTGTACATTTGGGCTTCCACATATTTTAGTTGGCTGTATTTATTCTTATGTTAGTCTCCGTGTTTTTAACCCTGTGAGTGACCGTTGACACTGTTACAGGACTTTAATACAGGAGAAACTGGTCTGACCACAGTTTGATCTTGATAATGCTTTCACTTTTGCAACAAGACAGAAGGGAGTCCTTGCTTCTCTGTTCTGGGAACCTAACCAAATCTAATAAGAAGTCTCTGGTAGCTCTAACCTGTTTTAAGTAGCCCAAGTGTGAGACTTTGACCTCTTCTGTGCATGTGGCCTACTTCCTGGATGTGAAGCTAGTTTGGGTGTTAGAACTTTTTAGTATGGAATGAAACTTGAAGTTTGCTGTTTGTTTTTATTGCTTCAAAACAAAACAAAACACTACAGAAAAAAGAAAAGTGAAAGAAAACCTAACTGTGTATCATCTGCCCCTAGGACTGGTGAAACTTCTTAAGACTTTTAATGATTCATCTAGATACTTAAATCTCTCTAGGACTGTCTTTCTCCTTCTTGCAGAATCTTGTACTTTGATCATTTCCCAGGGTGGTTTTCTTGGTTAAGATTTGACTCATGCACCCACAGCCACATGATACGTATATTTGTGTGCATATATATTCACATCTCGGAGGATTGGCATCGTCTTGGCAGATCTTTAAGAGTTGGAGGAGTAAATATTTGTAGTTTTTATTTTATATTTTTGCAGACTGTTCTCTCATTGGGGAAGGTATGTTGGTGAACTAGAGATGGATAGGAAGACTGAACTGGAGGCCAAAACCTGCATGCCTGAGAAGTTGAGTCAGTCACTCTGAACCTAAGGTTTCAGTGTTCAGAAATATATCCAGTTATTCTGAAGGATGCTAACACATTCTAAATATGTCATTTTCAGTAACATCAGTGTGTAGTATACTCCACAGCATATTAGAAGGGAAGTAAAGTAGGGAAATCAAAGAAACTAGTTTTACACCCTTAAGTATGACCCTGGGGTTATCTAGGGTGGCTTTTATAGAAATCTAAGCCCAAATCCTGGGATGCTAGTATCTCTGGACAAACTGTTTCCCCTTCCTTATTTTTTTTTTTTTAATTTTTTATTTATTTCTGAGAGGGAGAGAGAGGGAGACAGTGTGAGCAGGGGAGGGTCAGAGAGAGAGGGAGACACAGAATCTGAAGCAGGCTCCAGGCTCTGAGCTAGCTGTCAGCACAGAGCCTGACGCGGGGCTCGAACCCACGAATCATGAGATCATGACCTGAGCCGAAGTCGGATGCTTAGCCGACTGAGCCACCCAGGCGCCCCTATTTCCCCTTCCTTGAGATCACTTTCCTCATATGCTTTCTGCGTTTAGAGAGTTGTTGAGGGAAGGCCATGGTCTGGTTTCCTCTTTTGAAGATGCAGGTGTTTCTAGAAATGACCACATTCTAAACAATCCAGAGCCTTCTCTTGTAATTTTTCAGGCCTCGATCTGAAGTAATTCTGGGTGAAGATAAAAGGATGAGGTCTCCTACTTTACAATTTGGTTGAAGTTAGCTGTGTCAAGGTATCTTGACTTAGATAAGTGTTACGATCTAAATATTACATTGGTAAGACATTTGTGTGTTTCTGTAGCCATAAACCCATTTTGGAGGAAAAGCTGAAAACGAAGGATGATTTCTTTGAGTATTCTGTGAGAATCTCATTTCTTTTTTTTTAATTATTTTTTTCACTGGGTGGGCTTTGACTTTGTTTTTGATCCAAGTTCTTTTTCAATTCTGAACTATTTTCTTACTGTACTTTATATAGGGCAGCAGACTTAGGAGAGGCAAGTCCATTGGTTTTCATGTGTAGATGCTTTTCAGGAATACACAACTTCTCACCATTGGTTTTAATAATAAAAAAATCGCTGTTGATATTTTTGGTGTCTGTATTTTATAGAGATTCCTTGAGAATTAGGAGCTGATAGCAATTCCCTAGAGAGAGAAAATCTGGTGTATTTGGATATCTAATTAAATGGAGTTTTTTAACATAGAATGGCTTCTGAAGGCACACAGGCTTTCAGAGCTGGAAAAGTTTACATGGGCTCTGAGTATATCACTCTTGCTTTATAAGTACAAGGAGCCCAAAGCCCAGAGACTCTGGGTCTCCCAGTTAGTTAGTGATCCCCCACAGATCCTCAGGCTGCCTGTCATTCTGCATTGAGTACTAGTGATAACTGGTTATTTCCAGCAGTGAATCCAAAGCTTAAGTTGTACAGTCTTCTGAATTTTCAAAGGAAAGCTAAGTTGTGTTATTAAAGTTCATGCTGAGTATCTTTTACTACATTATGATTGTTTGAAAATGGGTCATTTGTGCGTTTTTGTAAAACCAGAGCACTTAACTAGAACTAGTATTTACCTAGCCTTTGTCAAGTCATAGTGAATTATTGACTGTTTTATGCAGAGGTAAAAAGAGAAAGCTGTCTGTTTTAAGAGTCAAGAAAAAGGACTGTGTCTTGTCCTCAGCCAGTGTCCCACATGAGTGAAAAGAGAAACTGAGATGGGTTATGGTTAGGGAAGGGTTAACACTCAGGTGGTTGATTGAATCTAGTTTAGAATTTTGTTTCTCAGAACAGCTGATTTTTATTTCAGTTGTTTTCAAATATTCTTACAGCCTTCCTGGGGGAATATATTTTTTGGGAGACATTGCCTACATTGTTTACTCCTCTAAGGTTAAATGTACTTGACCATCTGTTATTAATTTTATAGTTGTGTTAAATTCCATTCTTTGCCTAGGTTGTAAGCACCGAAAGGGAACTTAGAAGCAGGATCATTTGCAAGTCATGTAGCTTTGAGCTTGAATGGTGTTTTTTATAAAAGAGTAGCTTTCAAATGGTCTGAGATTCTGTGCTGAATTTTGGGATTAGTGATTTAAACTTGGAGATCTTTGCCAGTTCTCTGGGACAGCCTTCTCTGAGACCCTGGGCAGCTCGTGGGGGTGAGGCTGGCAGTGATACCGATAAAATGCTTACGGCCGAAGGACAGGGATTTTGTAGTACTCTTCGAAATTTTCAGGCTGATCTCTGAAATCTGGAAGAGCTAATCTGAAAGGCTAGTATTCTTTAGGGCAGGTATAAGGAGGGGGATATGAGAGGGGGGAGGGGGCTATACCCTTTCTGATTTATGCACGGGCAAATCTTCAAGGGAGCCAGGCCTGTAGGTCTCAGGCTAGAGTGGAGACGAGAGTAGGACTGCTGGCATTTCCAGTCTCCCCTAAGGCTTCACAATGTTTCAAGGGGACCAAGAATTATGCATAAGCTGTCCTCAGCCTCTTGAAGTGGCTTTTGGGTGTTGTAGATGGAACCGATGTGTGCAAAAGTGCAATTTATATTTTATTTGGGTCTCAGCATCAGGTTGTCCTTTTTCAAATAATTTTATGGTAAGTGGTCGTTTCTCTGGTAGGATTTCCATTGCAAGGTGAACAAAAAAAGTGACAAAATGGGGTTATTACCTAACCAGATTGCCTCGTGTACAGACAAGCTGAACTGGTGCTTTGCCTGCAGTTGGCCTGGAGTTTTCAGAAACTCAATTGCTGCCTTTATAAGGCTGTGCCTGGGGTTGTATTTCCAATCTCTCTCAACTTTTGTTCCCTTGGAAGGGAGGAAGTGGAGCTGTGACAGATATATTGCCAGATAGCACACAATAGCACACAAAACGAGAAAGACATGGCGTGAGCCATTCACAGAGACAGATTTACGCTCTGCGCTGCCCTCAAACCATAGATCCATCTATTTCAAAGAAACAACCTACCCACTGTATTATATTTCGGACAGGGACACAGCTTACAGGAGAGATGCTGACTCCTTCTGTTTAGCTTTCACCAATAATGCCGCACATTTTGCTGTCGTCAATTACTTTTGTGGGGATGGGAAAGTCTATTTGGCAAAGGAAAGCCTGTCTTTAGATGAGGGTAGAAACAGGGAGGTATCAGGGGAGAGTATTTGGCCATGCTGTTGCTGTAGTGAAGTGTATGTGTAGTTCTTGTTTTTGTCACTATCCAGCCGGCTGTATTATCAGGAATTAGAGGTATTATACCTATTTCATAACAAGATAAACAAAGCTAGAGAGGTTATGATTGACCCAACGCCAGAATGTTTGACATTCCTAGTTTCTTTTTGGTTTTCTAGAGATATGGCAGAATTGTGTCAGTTTCTTTTTTTGATGTTTCATGGGAGGTAGCATTGCAGGGTGGTAAATAGCATGAATTACAAAACTTACCTGTCGTGGTTCCCAGCCAGGCTTAGCCATGATGCTGCACGTAGCTTTGTGCCTCAGTTATTTTACTAGTAAAATGGGGATTGCAGGCCTTACCTTAGAAGGTAGGTCTGAGAATTAAATTCAGTTAATATGTATATAAGGTACTTACAATGAAGTGTTTGGTAATCTTAGCTATTACGTTTTTTAGATGTGTTTTGCTTTCATGGGAAATGAGTGGTGTGTGCTTCCTGATAGGTTTTTCTGCAGACATTTCAAATGTAAAAAAGTAACTCTGCTTGTGTTAAAATTTACTTATCAGACTGGTAGGTTTAAGGAATAAAAAAATACTTTGGGAATGGTCTAAATTTGGAAGAAATACGGAAAAGAGAGGACTGTGTGTGGGTAGGTTTGCAATTCTACCTTGTGCATTTGTGAAATATGTTATTGTATATCTTCTCTTAGTAATAATTTATTCTGGGGAAGAGAAACAAATTTTGATTATATACATTATATACATCTTCCCTTATGAGGCAGATCTTTTTGCTTTTGTTTTTATTTTTTTAATTTTAACTGGATGAGATGAGATGGTTAAGTGTTCCCTTAGTTGGATGAATTTAGAGATATGAGAAAATACTTTTTATTTTTGTGACACATAAGGACCCTTGAATGAAGTCATTTACCTTTTCTTGATAGAAGGTTTCTTTTTTGCCCTTTAACAGTGTGTGTATGTATGTTTAGCCTAGATATCACGTGTTTTAGTCAGATATGTTTTGGGATAATAATCCTCTTTTTTTCTGTTATATTGGAAAAATAAAATTGCACATGTGTGTTATTCTCAGAATGAAGTGGGTACAGGCACACTGCTTTACACTAAGTAGAAATTCTTAGTATTTATTCTTCAGAAGAGATTCGTTGATAAAGTCAGTTTTTGATTCATTTGTGAATACCTAAGTAGAGTTGTATAGGAAGGGGATTTTCAGAGTTGGCTTCTGAGCATTTGTAGCATTTGTTTTGGCATATATAGTCCACATGGCCAGTATACTGTCTGATTCGTTTTGAGTTCAGATAAAGTCTAGTATGAATTTACTTTAAACAACTCCTTAAGGTGACTAATCTCAGATCTCTCTCTCTCTCTTTCTCTCTTTTTGTCATTGTACTTTCTTTTATTACAGGTTTTTTTTTCTTTTTTTTTTAACCTGTGGTAAAAAGCACATTACATTCCTCTCTTAACTGTTTTAAAGTATATGGTTCAGTAGTGTTAAATGCAGCCACAGTTGTGAGACGGATCTTCAGGACTTTTCCATCTTGCCCATCTGAAAATCTATACTCATTAAACAACAACCATCCCCTTTCTCCCTCTCCCTACCCACAGGAACCCCCATTCTACTTTCCGTGGCTATGCATTTGATTAACTTAGATCCTCATCTAGGTGGAATCATAGTATTTGTCTTTTTATAACTGACTTATTTCACTTAGCATTATGTCCTCAACAAGGCTCATCCACGTTGTAGTATGTGACAGGATTTTCTTCCTTGTTAAGGCTCAGTACTTTTCCCTTGCATGTATATATCTCATTTTGTTTATCCATTCATCCTTTGATGGATGTTTGAGTTGCTTCTGCCTCTTGGCTCTTGAGAATAGTGCTGCTGTGAATATGGGTGTGTAAATATCTCTTGAATACATAGTTTCAGTTCTTTTGGATTTATGCCTACAAATGGGTTTGGTGGATCATATGGCACATCTATTTTTTTATTTTATTCCAGAAACCCCTAAACTGTTTTCCATAGTGGTTGCACCATCTTACAATCCTACCAACAAGCGTGGTTCCATGAGAGTAGAGCATTTGTGAAGTTTAGGATGGCCCGTTTCAAGCTTGATCAGGCACTTGGAATTGAGCCTCACCAGTACTGGTTAATCATTCTTGTTAAAGTCATACTGCTGGACCAAGGCAGAATGTTGGTCTGGGCTGTTGTAAGACTTACGTGTGGTTTCTGGGAACGATCCTAGGCAGATCGCCTCAAAACTCTACTCCCCACCCTGTCATTGTCATCTGTCAAATGAGGGAGTTGTTCTTCTCCCTTATCTTATGTGTTCCAAAATCCTATTGTTTGTCTTAGAATTCAAATATCTAGAAAAGATACTGTGTATAGCTTGGTGTAATTGATAAACATCTGCGGTTTTTCTTATTCTTTTACTGCCCCAGGTACTAAGTGATCAGGAGGAAGACCTTGGTGATTAGGAGTGCTGGCAGTTAGTCAGAATGTCTGGGTTCAAATCCTTGCTCTCCCATTTACCAGATATGTAAACTTGGCCAGTTAATGAACCACTGTGCCTTGGTTTGCATCTCACAGATGGAGATAATAGTATCTGTGTCCAGTTTTTGTGAGGTTTAGATGAGTTAATGCTTGTAAGGTGCTTTGCATGGTGCCTACCACTTAGTAAGTGGTTAAGTGTGAACTCTAATCATTATGTAGTTAAATGATTAAGGTCATCTTCCATTATTAGTATCCTACATTGGGATAACTTTACACTTCCTGAGGATGTTGTTTCCTTATAGTGTTGCTCTGTAGGTGGGAAGGATACCCCCAGTGTACAGATGGAGAGACTGAACAGCAGCTATTATGTTTTATATGGCTGGGATTAACACTTCAGTCTCATGATTTGAGCCCAGTACTTCCTTGCCTGCCACATTGTCCCAAACTTAATGACTATAAGGCCTCATGAAAAAGGGTTTTAATGTTAGGATCTGGTAAGAATTATTCCTTTACTTTTTGTCCTTTCATTAGCCGTCAGCCTTCCAGGTTGACTTGAACTAGGATCATTTTGGTTTCTCTGCAGAACAGGATCTAGCTAATTAATCCTAGTGGCAGGGAAAAAGTGTCTACATCCTTTTAGAAATATAACTTAGTACTAATCCTAGCTTCTTTGGTATTTAGTGCAGCTTCTTCAGAAATCTCATTTATGTATTTAAAACTTAAGATAGTCTTTTCAAAAGTGGGTAGATCTTGCATATGTCTGCCTTCTTGCAGATAGTAACCATGTTGCAGTTACTCAGCTATTGCAGTTCTGTTAATCAATACAGAGGCAGAGGGGAAAAGATTTATCCAGAAAAAACAAAGCCTCTGCTTAAAGAGTCCTCAGGTCATGTTCAACAGATGATGGTGGACATGCTGGATCCTCCCTCGGTCTTCATTTCCCCAGCTAAAAAGAAGGGCCCTGGACCAGGGGTATTTAAGGGCCTTTCAAGTTTTAAGAGTTGGACATCTTGAGACTGGAAATAACCTCATAGGTCCTAATGACATGATAAAGATACTCTTTGAGGAGAAATATTTTATAACTGTGTGTCTGGGAGAGAAGGAGGCATGGGGAGGTGATTGGATAGGAGCAACTGGAGAAAGGAGAGACCAGTGAGGGGGCTGTTGTAACGATCTATAGGTGAGGTGGGCTACCCCTTCTAGTGGTTGTACCCTAGGATTAGGGTCAAGCCCTTCTCTGAAATGGCAGCCCCATCAGACCAAAGGAGCCTTCTCTGATGACTCCGTTGTGGTCCTCAGACTTGCTGCCCTGGTTCATAGCTGCGATGGAGGGACTGATGGATTGATGCCCCCTTCTGGTTTTTTTTTTTGCTAGTGCTGTCTTCACACCCTGTTGCCATTTATGTTTTTTGATGAATGATTAATTAGAAAAATAATCATTCGTAAATTGTGAGTGAACCAGACATTTGGCCCGGCCTGTAGGGAAATGGTGCCTCTGAGCCGGGTGTAGCTTGCCGCCAGTACATCAGAACAGCAGTATTCCCAGACCAGTGATGAATTTACATGAAGTTCCTTTTCAGCATGTTAATGACTGTTACAGCCGAGTAACTAGTGAAAAATAATAGCAAATGGGAAGAGTAAATATTTAATGCCTCTATATCATTTTTAGCTTACAGTAAGATATGCATTTTGATTCAGCAGGGGAATGAGGGAATCTTGGACATTAGAGGCAATATTAGTTTGAGTTTCATTCTTTGTTTCCTTTTCTTTCTCTGTACTTAATTAAATTCAAAAGATAAAGTTTGAGTTGTTGCTGAGGTGGATTTCACCAGGGAAGTGGGTTTTCTGTAAGTTTTAGGTCACAAGATGTCTCTTTCCTGGCAGTTTGAATCTATATGTCCTGTCAGCATCATTGATTAAATGCCTGGTGTGGATAGAGGCTTGTACTGTCTCTAAAATACAGCTTTCATTATGTTACTTCCCTGCTTTAAAACTTTGGTGACCCCCACTGCTTCTAGGATGAAAGCTGGACTCAGTAGCGTGGCTTTTAAGGGTTCCTGTGCTGTGACCCCAGCCTCCTTTTCTAGCCTTACTCTCTAAGGCTACGCCATGTGGACCCTTAGCTTAAGCCAGAGTGATTGACTCCTATCCCTGTAATGTGCCAGAGTCTTCCTCACCTTTGCACCTCTGCTCAAATCATTCTGGGGTATGAAATGATGGGTCTTTTTCTCTGCCTATCTAAAGCCTACCCTTCCTCCTAGGCCCAGTTCTAGAAGTTTCTCTGACTAAATTTAATGGATAGGAGCCTGCTCATTTTGAAATACAGGGAAAATTCTGTTCTCTCCAGTTTGCCACCTCTCTGCCTTAGGGAATTCAGAATGAGTTTGCTTCTCCCCTACTTCCTGCTTAGCTATCTTCTAATTTTAGAAGATGTCCAGGTAAGCAAGTTGTTGACTGTAGAAAGTTCTGAGGATTAGAACTGAATCTCATAGGGAAACTAGACCCAGGGATAGTGCTGTGTTTTCTGAGATCAGAGAGTTTTGACACAGAAGTTTGTAGCAGAGGTTGAATTCACAAAATGAGGCTGTACTGGTAGAAGCATTCAGAGAAGGGGTTCAGGCCTTTCACTCTGTTGTTAAAAGAGTTTTGGAGTGTTGAGTTCAGACCCAGATAAAGTGATAATATTCAGAGAAAATGATCAGGATGGTGAGGCAGGCCTGAAAGCATGAAGGCTGAGTGGGCAGAAGAGAACAAGGGAGGCTGGGTCCTCTGTTTTCAAATATTCAAGAGGCTGTCTTCAGCAAAAGAGGTGTATTAGGCCTCCTGTATGGAACCATCGGGTGAGAACAAAGACTGCTGGAGGTAGGTTATAGGAAGACAGATTTCAGATCAATATAAGAAATACTTTTCTCATAGTGTTGTGAAAAAATGAAATGGATTTCCTCAGGAGACAGTAAGTTTCTCAAGTGTGAAGGGATGTGAACACAGAAGACAATAATCTTAAAGATCTGTGGATTTATAGTAAAGGGACCACAGGTACTGGAACAGAAGACCTTTAGAATAGGTCATTTTCTCCTCTGGGGTAAAAACTTTACCCTGGGGTTTTGGAGAAAGATTCAGTAGTGGAAAGAAACAAGTGCCACTGTGTCCGAAAATAGTTACAAATCCTGACATGCATCAAGAAATAATAAGTATAGTTTTCTGAGGTGATGTTGGAAGGATGATGAAAACAGAATGAAATCTAGAATGGGGAGTTCTTAACATTGGGTTAAGGGCCTTGAGGATAGTGTTTAAGAATGAGGAGATATTTGTAGAAGTTTTAGGAATTCATAAACAGTTTCAAAAATATATTCAATATTAACCTTTATATATTTGGGAAACTGTAAAAGATTTATTGTTTTGAAAATATTTATCACAGAAAAATAAGAGTATAAGATTGTCTTGGCACATGAAATTTGGGTTAGTAAAGGCTTAAGAATTAAGAAATAGGTCCCAGTATGCAAATTTTAATGCCTGTAAGTATTATTCTGTAAAGAACATCATAGCTTTTGTAAGGTTCTCAGAAATGGCTGACTCACAAAAGGTGAAGAATTACTGGTCTGGAGTAGTGGTTCTCAGATATTTGAACTCAACCCAGTTAGAGCAGAAATTCCTTTTATCACCCTTACCTTTCACCATCAATATAAGCAAATATTAGCATGAGCCATACATATTTTTTATTTTATAAAAATAAAAGCTTAAAATGTAATTTTATTTTGCTTGTCTTGATAGTAGATACAAGAGCATAAAACCACAAATGAAGATTTACTGCAGGAGTAATTTTTTTGGAGGTGGGCTTGTATATGTATCTACTTTAGCTGCAAATGTATCTGACAGTATCTCCATACAGTGAGATTAACCAGATTGTCTTCATTTCTTTCTTTCTTTTTTTTTTTTTTAAATTTTGAATGTTTAGTTTTGAGAGAGAGTGACAGCACAAGTGGCGGAGGGGCAGAGAGAGAGGGAGACACAAAATCTGAAGCAGGTTACAGGCTCTGAGCTGTCAGCACAGAGCCCGATGCAGAGCTTGAACCCACGAATTATGAGATCATGACCTGAGCCGAAATGGGATGCTCAACTGACTGAACCACCCAGGAGCCCCCCCAACAAATCAAATTTCTAATGGTAAAACTGAACTGCCAGTGATTTATAGTTGAAAATATAGTATAAAATAGTAAAGAATAAAACAGGAGTATTACAAATTATGATTGACTCAAAATAACACTGATGTTACAGTGACTTCTAGAGTATAGTGTGAATTTTGAGAGCTGCAGTGTTGGTGTGTGAGTGTGCCAATACTTGGCAGCATTGTAGAGCAGCCTTAGTTCTTGGGAGACCAATTTCTAGTTCTTTGCATACTCTGGCAACTTGGAGATTTTAATTTACCAAAATGGACTTTAGGAACCCTGTAACTCATAAGGGAAGTACTAAGTAGCTCTTGGTCATATTAAAGAGGATGAGTGAATTGCACATTTGCCTTTGAGAACTTGAGAAAAAGATGTCTAGATTTATCGATAAGCTATGGATCTCGATAGGAATTCTTCTGTGGTTATAGGCCCCTACTCTAAGGAGCACTAGTCTTTTTAGGTCAATTTGTAGTTACAAGTAAACGATAACTAGGTAGTTTGAGGATTAATATCCAGGAGACTATCCAAATAATGGTCTTTCTTCTTTCCTTCTCTCATTCTCCCCCCCCCACCCCCACTTTTAAAAAGATCAACCTAAATGCCTCTGATAACCAGATACCCTTTCTTTTCAAACACCCCTTCATTTACCAACCCCGTTAAGCCTGGCCCTAAAGTAAGAACAGCAGCTGTGTGTGAATATTTTTTTCCCCTCTCCTTTGCTGTGCTCCTCCTATCAAATTGAAATACCCTGGCACTTTCTTCCCTTTTTGAAAACACAAAAGAGGATTAGGCCATATAATGGACTATTTATGTGTCAAATTAAACGTTTTATTCTGAGGCTGTTTTTGAGTTATGCGAGCAGTAAAAATATGTATTAAGCTGCCAAGCCTTTTAAAAAATGCATATTATTTAGCTGATAGCCTGTAACAGTCTGATGGACCCATAATGGTGTTTTGAGTAAATACACATTTGAACAATTTATGAAACTTATGTTTACATGTGTATTAAACAGCCTGGGTAGGGAGTGACCAAAAGTTATTACCAGTTGACAGCTGCTGTCTGGTGACCAATTTGAAATGAATTGGTGGATTCCCTTTAGTGTGGAGTAAACAGGTTTCCCTGTGAGGGGAGCAGACTGTGTAATCATCAGTGCGTGAGGCCCTAGCCCTGGAGGTCTGCATGTTGGCTGAATGAGGCACTAGAGGAAAACGTTACAACTCCACAGTGAGCCACACCTTGGATTCACATGTATGGTCTATTTTATTTCATTTTGAATCTTGAAATTTATAATTGTGTTCACAGGATATAGGCAGAACAGAATATATTTGCAGAACAAAATATTCTTTCCTTGGGAAGAGGGACCATGTTTATTTCTTTGTCATCTATTCTCTGATGTAGTGATCCTGAAATTTATATGGCTGTGTGCCTTTATCAGTAATAGTTCTTAAAATATTTTTTTAATGTTTTTATTTATTTTTGAGAGAGCGAGTGAGCGAGCATGAGTGGGAGAAAGGCAGAGAGAGAGGGAGACACAGAATCTGAAGCAGGCTCCAGGCTCTGAGTTCTCAGCACAGAGCCTGATGTCGGGCCCAAATGCATGAACTGCGAGATCATAACCTGAACCAAAGTTGGATGCTTAACCGACAGCCACCCAGGTGCCCTAGTAATAGTTCTTTCTATATTTGTTCACTTATAAATTGTAAAGATATTTATATACATATATTGTACATATATTTACATATGCATGTGTATATTTGTGTATATTTTTATACATATAAAGCCAACAAAAAATAGAAGTTTAATGGGGACTTAAGTTTAATGGAGACTTAAGCTTAATGGAGAATAAGATTAAACTTAAGTTTAGTGGAGAACAAGTACACATAGATGCTCTGAATTTCCTTTTGTACCTGAATGAGTCCTCTTGAGCACCCTAGATTTTGCACTGGAGATCAAGGCTTGTGTTGTGATACCTTTGGGTAATGGAAAGGCATGGCACGATGGATTGTGGAGTGTTAATGTTAAAAATAAAAGCTATTTTACCAGCAAAAATGGGTTTATTCAGGAACAACAGAATTGTAATTCAGGACATGCAAACTATGGCAAACCCATTGGCAAGTCCAACAGAGAGAAATGTTATGGAGAAGAAGGAGGGAGTTGGGAAGGGTTATTTTAAAGAAAGTCCCTTGGAGAAAATCAAGAATTCAGGGTGTTGATGGTTTCTCATTGGCTGAGTGGCAGAGGGGGTCAGTTTCTTATAGGAGACACAGTATGTTCTGTATATCCTTCCCTATTGGAGCCTGTAATTGACAGTTTTTTCTGTAATTGACATGGAGTGGTATGGCCCACCCTGCCAACCTCCCCTACCGGAATTCCTGGTCCACTTTAGTGAGGTTTCCTCTTACAGATTCTCAAAACAGGTATGAGTTGGGCATGATATTCATAAACTTGGGCAAGTTTTTTTTAACTACCTTGAGCCCTGGGTCCTCATCTGTAAAATACAGACACCTGCCCGTGGGGTTGTCATAAAGATTACTTATAGTAAATGTCAGGTATCCGCTTAAGTGCTTGCCAGAATGTCACCTCCTCAAAGAGACTTTCCCTGACTGTGTCTAAAATAGTCCTGTCCTCTATTCAGTTATTCTGTAATGCCTACTCTGCTTTACTTCTATTAAAATGATTTTTTACCATATGAACTCATTGTTTTATCTTTACTGTATTGGAAGCTATTTGAGGGGAGAGACTTTTCTTCTCCCCCTGTTCACTCTTGAATCCATAGGTCAGAGAACAAAGCATGACACACAGTAGGCACTCAATAAATATTGGTTGAAAGTTGAATGTTGGTCACTTAGTAAGTTGATAAATAGAGGCTATTATTGCTTTCATTGAGTGCCTCATGTGTAGCTGATGCTCTGGGATAGGATTAATGATTCTCTATCTATGATTTGGCTCTCAGTGGGAACTGAGGCCAGAGGTGTTTTTCCTATCGGAGGATGGATGTTTTTTTCCGTCCTCCATTACAGCCAGCATTTTCAGGTTGAGGTTAGAAAAGTTTGTAGCCCTGGATCTGAGCTGAGAGAACTGACCCCCGTGTGGGTCTGATGCCTCACCTTGGCCTCATTAACTCCCTGTGTGGCCCGGTGTGCCATCTAGCTGAGGACCTCTGTCAGGCCAGTGGTGACAGTAGCCATGTGGATGTGCCTCACGGAGGGCACCCCTATTCCATTTGGAAAACATCTTCTGACCTGGAAAAACATCTACCTGCCTTCCAGGGGAAAGGCAGAGTATTGCAGGGTCCTGTGCCTGTCCCAGGTCTATAGGGAGAACAAACAGTTTTTAGCGTGGTTGAGAGAGAGGGATGGAAGAGAAAGAGGACACTCTTCTTGGCTGCTCTTTGGAATGAAGGGTTGTTGTAGAAACACCTGTCATTTAAAAAACCTATGTTTAAGGCCACACTTCTAATAGGGCTATGAAATAAAGGCATGGGAAGGACTCTACAGTGCTGTTGTAATTGGAGGCCCGAATGAATATAAGGTTGGGCAGTGCTCACATGTATGGACCATTACATATGCAGTTCAGTAGCATGCAGACATTAAAAATAGCATTTATTGATTCCTTATGTCTTTCTACTTGGTTCCTATCAGTTATTTTTGTAGTTGATGGGAATATGTGTTCACCTTTTCCTAAAAGGAGAGATGGAGAAATATTTCCTGGGATCAGCTGATACTGCTCTGAATTTGACCATTTTAAAGGGTCATGGTAGTTATCAGTCTGGGTTGTGGTGTTGGTGAGGACTGGGAGATGGTTTGTTCATCTTCTTTTGGTCTGCATCCTCCAACCACCCACTTGTTAAAGGGAGTTTTGTGCTGTGCAAAGTGAGCTAAGAATAATGTGATCAAACTCATACTGTTAGTCCTGTTTTCCAGGCTTGGGTGAAAATTTACATACAATAGGCACATAATGATACTCTGGAACTTCTGCCATTCACAGGCTTGGTGGGGAATGCACTGCCTGACAGACCTTTTTTTTGAAGATGATTTCCCTCAAAATTAGTTTAAAAACATTACACTCCTCCTCACTTTAACATAGAAAGGTATTTCTTTTTTCTTGTGGCATTTTAAAGGGATGTGGTAGATGGAAATGATGGGGAAATGGTTGTACCGTGAAAAAAGTGAGAGGCTTGGAGTTGTATAGACCCTAATACAGACCTTGGCTGTGCCAGTCAGTAATGATCTGTGCTGTCCTGAGTGACGTAAATTAAGCTCATGAGCCTCTGTTTCTTCGTCTGATAAATGGAGATATTTACTTCATACAGTTGTGGAGATTTGATGAACAACAGGATGTGCTTGGTGTATTTTTGACGTTCAATAAATTTAGCAGCCCATTTCCCCCTTTTGGGGTAAAGCCACAGGAAGTTTTTGGTGAATAATTGAGGTCCTTGGTGCTAAGGCGAAATTTAACTCATGCTTTTTTGTACAGACATGGGATTATAGAAATAAAAGAAAAGGGGTTAATTTTATTCCCTTGGCCATATGCGTTAGCAACACTTTTCTTGGCTTTTGACAACACCAGTAAAAAAAAAAAAAAGGACTCATTTGCTGCTTGTGTGTGTGTGAGTGTGGGGTGTTATTTCTGGCTGTTAATATAATTCATTGCTTGTCGCATGGACTGGAACCTTGCCTCTCACCCCCCAAGATTCCTGCAATTTCATGTGCTAATCCAGCTGGAATTTGTATTTCACAGAACCAGAGAGTGTTGGAGTCAGAGGAAATGCTCTGGTGCAGGAGCTCAAAAGAAGAAAAAGGCAAAACTTGGAGGACTTGGGACTTGTTCGAAGTCGTGCAGCTAGTTAGTGACAAAGTTGGCATTGCAGTGAATCGTATTTGCTCATCACTGCTCCAGTCCTGGGGTTCTGCAGGCCTCGTTTATCAGACCAGCAGCAGCATCTGGGAACTTGTAGGAGATGCTCATTTTTGCCCTTACTCTCAGCTTTAATGAGGTGGTTCTGATGCCCAATAAAGCTTGAGAACCACCGCTCTGGTTTTTTACACTATTTGGCAGGGAGATTTGCTGTTTCATGGGCAGTACTAGGTCTTTATTTTACCTTTCAGATGTTTCCTCCAGCCACTTAGATGTCTCTTCCTAACACAGTTTCATCTTTGATGATGGCTTCCTTACACTTAGGAACGATTGCTGCAGGGACCCTTTTGTGAAACTGTTGTGTGTTGCTCTTTTCTTCCCTGCTACCAAGTAGCGGTTCTGAAATTTGTCCATTAAAAGCAAATACTGATTTCTGGCTCTCAACTCCTGGAGATTCTGGTTAAATGAAATGAGGATGGGGAATCTTTAATTTTTGAAAGCTGTCCAGGTGATCTTGATGCCGAGTGTGTAGGGAAAATGGCATTAGGGGAACAAGAAGTAAGAATGCTCATTAACGTCTTTAGGTTTTCATAAGTGGTACCATTGACCTTTATTGTTCTGTATTTGGGTGCTCAGTGGGAAGGAGTTATCTGAAAAAGGTAATTATAGTTGCAGTGCTGACCCTCAAAGTTGAAAGTAGATTGAAATTCATTACTTAATAAGCTATTTATTCCTATTTATAGTTTCAGTATAGGTATGGCAGGGAGAGATAAAATTACTTTTTATTGCTGTGCAAAAAGACACATGTCTTTGAAAATAAATTTAAAACATGTACTGTGTTTATAAAGCACAAAAATTTTGGGTGCATTTTGGGTACAATTCCAGAAATGGGTATCCATGGGAGAGAAGGTGCTAGCCTGTGTTTTGTCGTATGCATATATTATTTCTTTGACCAGTTTAAATACATTAACAAAGGAACAAAAAAAAATCTGTATTTGTGGGTTGACAGTATGTATGGATGAAGTACCATATTATTTTTTAGCTTATTTTAGCTTATGAGTTATAAAACAAAGTGCACGTTAACCGTTTGCAAAATCCTGCTCTGATATTTGATTAGTGTTAAGTCCTAATTTGGATGAATTTGTTGACACTTGAGTCAGATCCAACCAAACAGTGTACTTTTTTTTATGTTTATTTTTTTTTTTAATTTTTTTTTAATGTTTTATTTATTTCTAGGAGAGAGAGAGAGAGAGCGTGAGCAGGGGAGGGTCAGAGAGAGAGGGAGTCACAGACTGAAACAGGCTCCAGGCTCCGAGCTGGCTGTCAGCACAGAGCCCGACGCGGGGCTCGAACCCACGAACCGCCGCGAGATCATGACCCAAGCGAAAGTCGGACGCTTAACCGACTAAGCCACCCAGGCGCCCCTTTATGTTTATTTTTTTGAGAGAGCGAGAGAAGGAGGGAGGGAGGAAGGAGGAGAGAATTAGAGAGAGAGGGGGACAGAAGATCCAAAGCAGGCTCCATACTGACAGCAGAGAGCCTGACGCCAGGCTTGAACCCATTAACCATGGGATCAAGACCTGAGCCGAAGTTGAACACTTAACCATCTGAACTCAACCGACTGAGCCACCAAAGCACCCCCAGACATTGTACGTTTTATTACTCATTTTAAAAACAAAGGGCACTTCGGTGGCTCAGTCTGTTAAGTGTCCGACTTTGGCTTGGGTCGTGACCTCACGGTTTGTGGGTTCGAGCCCATGTCACGCTTTCTGCTATTAGCACAAAGCCTGCTTTGGATCCCCTTTTCCCCCTCTCTCTGCCCTTCTGCTCCTCAAGGACATGTGCATGCGTGCTCTCTCTTTCTTTCAAAAATAAATAAACAAAAAAAAATTCCCCCCAAAACAAATACATTAACCAAGATAGTTCACTGGGCAAATTAACATTACATTAAAAAGATCTATTCTTGTAAAACTAGATTGATAGTAGAGATTAATAGGCACGATGTTATTTTTATAATATTTTGTCATACCTTAAGAACCTGCTTCATTTTAAATGAAACATTTTTAAAATCATTTTTTCCCCACTGCTGGAATAAAACTAACATGTTTTGACCAAAATTATCCTAATTTTGAATATTTTGAAATAAGGTATGGAAATTAGACAGTACTAAGACTTTTTTTTAAACCATAATTTTTAAGTGTAGTTTCTCTGCCAGCAGCTTCTGCATTATAAGCAGGCTCACAAAAAAAGAGGCCTCCTTGACTCTCAAGGTTTGCTTGTTTGCATTCTACAAATAGGAACAGACCGTTTCTGGTATTTTGCCTTATAGGCCCTAGATGAAAATGTGTTATTTCCAAGCCAACAACAGTTTTCAAAATTGCTGGCTGACATTATAACAGATCTGTGGCTAGTAAAGCACAAGCCTCTATCAGATCAAGGGTGAAAGTTTGCATTTCCTTGTACACTTTCTCCAATCTCAAGGGCAAGTTTAGTTTGCCCTTTAGACAGACTTGAGGCTTCTAAAAATCTGTGCTGATTGGTGTGCAGCTCTGGCAGCCGCAGAGGCCCAGGAGGATCCGTGATCTTGGCTAGGTCACCCTTCTTAAGGAAAGGTCAGGAGACTGAGAGCCCCTTCTGCAGGTTGGTTTCCTTAGTTATGCCATACTCATACAGTGTCTGAGCTGGGCTTCTTTCCCTCCAAAACAGACTCCATTTAGGGCACAGAATTTTTTCAGACCAGTGTAAGATTTTTTACAGAGTTGCAACAGGGTCATTAGGCTCATTGTTGACATGTCATTGATGTCCCCATGTGAAAGGCTCTTCCCCTTTAACACTCTGAATGTCCTTACCCAATATCTCAATGTGGGCTTAAACATGTTTTTAAAAAAAGTTTATTTTGAGAGAGAGCGAGATCAGAGGAGGGTCAGAGAGAAGGAGAGGGAAAATCCCAAGCAGGCTCCATGTTCAGTGTGGAGTCCAGCGCAGGGCTCGATTTAATGAACATGAGATCATGACTTGAGCCTAAATCAGGAGTGGGATGCTTTAACTGACTGGGCCACCCAAGTACCCCTAAATGTGTCTTTTAGAAATACTAACATATAACCTGGAATTCTTAAGGCTACCTAACCATATACAGAAGAAATGAAGACTTTCCTGAGTGTCTTTTAGTTGTTTCACCTGGAGATGCACACAGAATGACCTCCATTCTGCCTAAGGAGTCTGACCTTCTTGACTTCGTGGAGCATTAATTTCCTAATGTGTTCAATATGTAAAAAGGATTTTTTTCCCTTGTTTTAGCTGTTGGCCTGACTTTTGCATTTTCATTGGTAAAATATATAGGTATGTGCTGTGAATTGAAAGGAATAGATTAATAAACACCGCTGAACCAGCATGGCATATCAGCTAATTAACAGTCCCAGAAAACCCTGCTCATGGTTAACATGTAAACATTTATTTCCAACATCTAAAAATTGTTCAGGGTCATCTTTAGTTGTCTGAGTTCGGAAGGTATAGCATATATGTAGGCAGAAACTGACAAGTGATTCTCAAACTTCATTTAACATTAGACTTACCTGGAGGGTTTATTGAAATGCAGATTGCTGGACCTCATCCCTGGTTTCTGATTCAGTTTTGAGTGGGAGGATTGAGGGGGGTGGGAAGAATTTGCTTTACATGTTGCCGGTAGTGCTCCTCCTGGTGATCCAGGAACCTGTCCTGAGAATCACTGCTTTAGGATGTTGATCTCATGCTCTTCTTTGCCAGGGAAAGGAAGCTGAATCACAGAGGTGTGTTTTTCTTTCTTCTGAAGCATTGCCTCTTCTAAGCAAACATTAAAGAAAGATTTATATACTCCATCCACATGGTCACGCTCTGAGTTAGGTGCACAGGGGATAAATAAAATGGCCTCTGCCCTTGGGAAGCTCACAGTTTAGAGAGGGGATTAACATAAGAAAGCCAGCAGTCCCTGATCCCTAGTGAGAGGTGTTGTGGTGGAGAAGTCAGGGGTTAGATCAGCTCTCTAGATTTGCCAGGAGGAGTGGTCTGTTTCTTAGAGCACCTCAGTTTTATGCCTAAGGGTGTGAGTGCCAGAAACAAGAATGTTCTGCTGCAAAGCATTTTGTTAACTTTCAGGTCAGCTCCCTCTCTTCTTTGACTTCCTGGGTGTCCTACTCTATATATTCAGGACCTCCAGGATTGCCATCATTGTCAGCTTCCCACCCCCAGCTTTTGTAGAAGGTCCCTCCTACTCTCCCTTTTCCTTTTACGTTGTAAAATTACAATTTCAGATACTGTCCACTGTGGCAGCAGGATTTGTAATGAGACCAAGTTAAGTGATTTTGGTTGAACTGATTTATGAGACAGCTTCAAAAATTCATGAGGCACCAGGGGAACTTTCTGTAGCTGGATCAGCATGCAGCATTCCACTTCACCTCTTCAAGTAGATCAGACATTTTGTGATAGTGCTGCAGTTTAAAGCGGAGCCTTCTAGATCATGGACCTCCTGATTAACATACTAAGACACTCTTGAGGAGTGAGGGGAGGGAGAGCAGAAGTCCTTGTTCCGCTAACTCTGGGCATTGACTTTGGGTAAGCCAGTGAAAACTTGGTAACTAGTTAGGAATAGAACTGTCCAGAACAGAGTTTTCTCTGTGGGTGATCTGCTGTGTCCTTCTGGTGTTAAGGAAGATCTTGGTCCATTAATAATCCCATAATCTTAAGCACAGTGAAATGAAGTATGTGTGCTGGTGTATGTGTGTGTATAAGAAATCAAGCCACACATGGGGCACCTGAGTGGCACAGTCGGTTAAGTGTCCGACTCTTGGTTTTGGCTCAGGTCATGATCTTGTGGGGTCGTGGGTTCGAGCCCCACATGGCAGTGTGGAGCCTGCTTGGGATTCTCTCTCTCTCCCTCTCTTTCTTCCCCTCCCTCACTCTGGCTATCTCTGTCTCTCTCAAATTAAATAAATAAAACTGAAAAATCCAGCGACACAGTTAGTTGTTTGCTTCTTTCTGTGAAAGCCTTTTCTAGACAGGAACAAAGGATATGGCTAAAAGCAGTGACAGGTTACAGTGCCTTCTCCATTTTATTGATTGTTCGTTTCTCGTCTCTGACCTTATTAGCTACTTATTGATTTACTAGAAAAGCAAATAATTTTCCCTAGATAACACTTAGGTGAGCTGGGCTTTGATGACTGGTGTCCCAAAGGGTTTTTAAAAAAGTATTTACCTACTAAGTGGAAGCTTGTCTACCATCTAATGTTATAATCGGAGAGCTTAGGGACCCTTTCTTGGGAGGATCAGTCACAGGCTGGCCTCCTCATTTAGGCTACTCTCCAGTTAAGACTCCACACATGCACTGTGGACTGTTGTAATGGCCTTGCAGTGCACACAGCCTGGGAGTCAACACAAGGAGCATATCCCACTGGAGATGATGTACTGCTGAGTCATTTTTTTTTAAATGTTTACTTATGTATTTATTTTAAAGTTTATTTATTTTGAGAGAGACGGAGAGAGTACAAGCGGGGCAGGGGCAGAGAGGGAGGGGTACAGAGGATCCAAAGCTGTCAGCACAGAGCTCCATGCAGGGCTCAAACTCAATGAACCGTGAGATCATGACACAAGCTGAAGTCAGATGCTTAACCCATTGAGCCACCCAGGTGCCCTGGTGCTGAGTCCATTCTGATCAGCACCTGCCAACGTGTCCAATAACTAAAGATAGCCAGAACCACTTTGGTGTTAATAGATTTTGAGATTGTAATTCATGATTTTGGGCTCAAATTTGCTTCCAAATAAGTTTTGAATTTTTAATTTCTCTAAAAATGCTTAATTCTCTCCTATCTGTGCTTGGGGAGAGAGAGGTTAGGGTTTGGGGTAGATATGTATGATACGGAAGCAGAGTGGCACAGATAAGTAACATAGGAGGTAAGATAGTTTCCCCAGCATTGTACGTGTCTTTGACTGTGTTAGTTTTTTTATATTTATATTTTCATGTTTCCATTTTTCTGCTTTTGATTATACTCTGTTAAGATTATATTTGTGTGTATCTCCTAAGATTTTATGTGATGTGAGGCCTGTTGTAGGAAGTGATAGAAACAAAATTTGGAGAATGGTCCCTGATAATCGTGAATAATACAACCCACGTAGTGGTGAGTGCAGAGATTGACTTTATCACTTGTGGGTTTGATGGGTGTTTTTGTTCATTTCTTCTTTTTCCTTATTTTTTTGAGTAGGTAATATAGTCATATGATTCAAAGATTAAAACCACATAAAAATTTTACAGAGAGATGTCTCACTCCCATCCATTTGCCCTATTCAGCTTCCCGTAACCATTTTATTAGTTTCTTATGTATCTTCCATAATTTCTCAAAGCAAATAGAAATAAACTTGAATATATATTGCAGAGCAGATACCATAAATATGGTTCTGTATCTTGCTTTTTTGTGATTATCAGTATATCTTGGAGATCATTCCATCTCCGTATGGAGAGAGCTTCCTAATTGCCTTTCAAGCTGCATAATATTCCATTATATGGTTGTACTCATATATTTAATCAGTTCTGACCTTGGGTTATTTCTAGTCCTTCACTCTCACAAGTGCTGCTGCCTTGGATAATTTTTATTATATGGCATTTCATCTACATGTATATATATGTCTGTAAGATAAACTCCCAGGAGTGAAATTATTAGTCAAAGTATATGTGCATTTGTCATTTTGATAGTTACTGCCCAAATCCTCTGTACTAATATATATTGGTTGTACCCATTTATGTTCCTGTTTAAGAATAGGGATTTCCTCACAGCCTTGTCAACAAGTTTTGTGGTTAAACTGTTGAATTTTTGCCAATCTGATCAGAGAAACTTGTATCTCAAAGTGGTTTCAGTTTGCATTTCTTATTATGAATAATGTTGAGCATCTTTTACTATATCCTAGATCTGATCGTATTTTCTCTTTGTGAACAGTCTGGTCATATCCCTTGCTTGTTTTTTTTTTTTATTGGCTTTTTGTTATTTTTTTGTATGTTTTAAAATAAAACTCCATATTTTGGAGTATTTTTAGACTTAAGAGAGAAGTTGCAAAGATTTACTGTTTCTTTTTCCCCCTTATGCTGTTGTTAGCCCTGTTAATTATGTTAGGTGGTGTAAAGAGGTCCAGGTCTGCTGGAATTCTGGGGCTTGTCACACAGGTATGTCATCTCAAAGAAGGACACAGATCCAAGTTATGACTCTAAGCTGCCTCGGGATGTGACAGGTTTGGGAGGCTCCTCTGAGCCTCTGACTAGCCTACATTGTTGGGACATACAATGTAGAGCCTGTCCTCCGTTATTCTTCTTTTATTTGCATCAATTATTAGCTAGAAGGGTTATTGAAGTGAAAACCTTGCCTTGAGTTTATATTTCTTGAGATTTACTTCCAGTTATAAATGTGGTTTTCAAACGACTGAATCTTTCATAGACCAGGTTTCAAGCACATTAACTATTTGGTGATTTTCCCCTTCTCTGCATCACGTGCTAATTGAGAGAATGAATAGCTGTAATTTTTTCTGGAGCATCATGCTGTCATTTTGTCGTGTTAATGAGTTCTCCGAGTAAAGAGCTAAAATGTGGGGGCAGAGGTGCTTTTCCCATGTGGAGACATGCCGTGGATCTCTGTGTCCCACAGGGTTGGCCTCCCCTGGAAGTTAAGAGCACTGGCTCTAGAATAAGTCCTCCTGGGTTCAAATTCCTTCTTTGTCACTGCTAGCTGTGTCACCTTGAACATGGTACTTAACTCCTTTGTGCTTTACTCTGCCCATTTATAAGATGGGGTTAATGATAGCACCTGCCTCATTGACGCGGTAGTGAGGAGGAGATGTGATAACACGTGTGCGGTGCTTAGTGCAGGCCTGGAACATGAGGAGTTGCCAATAAATAGTGGCTTAAAAGTAGCAAAGAGCAGTGATTTCAAAGACCATCATTGGTTGTGTGGAATGTGACTTTTGTTTACCTGGTGAGGCATTTAGCCTACGAACAGAGATGTCATTCATTCAGCCAGTATTTGAGTACTTGGCAGTGCCAGATGACAATTAACATTTCTGTCCTGTCTTGCACTTTGGGAATTTTACATATTTCATTTACCTCAATGAAATCTCATAAAGTCGCTTTGAGATATGATTATCCTCAGTTTATAGTTGAGGAAATGGTTAAATGCCTTATCTGATGTGCTCAAGGTCACAAACTTCCTTGATGGTGGAGTTGGAGGATTTGGCTACAGGCCTCCTGACATTGAATCTCCAGATGCTAAGAAGAGAGGGTCTAAGAAGAATGTGGAATAGTTCCCAGGTGTCCCTGGGTTTAGGGCATACTCTTCCAGGGCAGCAGAACTAGAAGGAAGCCTGAGGTTGGCCTACCTCTTCATGTGACTAATGAAGGAAGGCACTGCTGTGCTTGTGAGGGACTCGGGGACCCACATGTGGCTTGCAGGCAGCTTTATGGAGAGGGCAGGGTTCTCCTAGGCTGTTTCTGGGTGGTCTTCGGGGGCTGATTAATTGCTGGCATGGAGGGGGTTTATTATGGGAAAAGTAGATAAATTCAGAGAGAGAAGGACCTGTAACTTGAGAAGCATGCAATTTTCCTGGGATATTTTCCTGAGGAGTACAAATAAAAGGGCTGTAGTTTAGTATTCAGACGTGGTTCCAGTTGTGCAAGGGCGAGGATAAAGAGGCAAATGCAGAGAGAAAAGGAAGGAAAGTGATTGATTTAAAAAAGAGTCAGTTAGAGACCTTTGTGGGGCACATCGATAGTGTCGTGTCTACCGGGCAGGCATTTGAACTCCGGGGAACTTGGTATAAGGGAGAATGTTCTTGGACCTGGAGCGGACTGGGTGGCCTTAGGGTGTGTGTCACCTTTTCTCCCGGAAATGGAGGGAGGGGCGCAGAGAAATACTACTCAATGGTATTTCTCTCAGAATTGCACTTGGGTGACTTCTACTTCAGATGGGAGGTTATTCTAGGCAGAGCTGGAGCGGACCAGCATCATCAGTCTCCTTGAGGTCTTGTTACAAATGAAGATTTTTGAGGAGCCCTACCCCAGAACTGCTGAGTCCTAATTTCCAGGGGATGGTATTCAAGAAAGTGTATTTTAACGAGATCCTTAAGTCATTTGTCTGATTGTTAATTTATGGAAGCATCGCTCTAGTCTTGAGGCTTTCCAGTGTCCTCCTTAGGGTTCTCTGTTGCTGGGATTAACCTGCCATTCGTGAAATATGTACTGAAATATGTAGGCTCAACACGAAGGTGGACTCTAGTGTAGATCATACCTCTCCAGGATCATACAGTCTAGATGAAGAGACAACATTGTTTACAGATAATCCATATAAAAATAGTGGGAAAAGCCAGTAGCGGAGGTGCCCAGAATGCCTAGGACCATGCGGAGGGTAGATTTATTTCTCTGGGGTGTGCAGGGGCAAGAGATGTGTAAAGGTGGGGACCATTACATTGGTGCAGAACTTCTGTGTAATGCTGATCTGTGGTCTGCTGCTGCTTTGCAAGCCTGATCGGTGGCCTGACCTGGGCCAGCGAATGACCACAGCAGTGTATTGCCTGGAGCCTGTGTGAAACCTGTTCAGCACCCCCATCACTGGGCTGTCTGCTCTGTCGCCCTGATGAATACTTTAAAAATTGCCAGGATGATGAAGAAGGACATCCCTAACATCTGCTTCTGGGTCTCCTCTCACCTGTATTGCCTCTTCTCGAAAACCTGCATGCCCACCACTCTCTAAAAGAAAAAAAAATTGATTTGTCACTGAATTTCCATGCCTCAGCCTGGGAGAAATGTAAATGTTGTACTGGCCTTTAGTACTCTGCCTTCAAGCATAGATTTAGAGCTGATCATTATACTTTTAGAGTAGGTTAGGTTTGAAAATAGCAGTAGGTTGAAGAGTCAGAGGAAACTGTTTGCTCTCATCTGCTGGTTTGGTCAGGGTGGAAGTACGAATATTAATACAGTCCACTTAAACAACAAAATAACTCCCAGGGAAGAGGAACTATAAACTTTAGTAAATATCAGAGATGTTAAATGCTAAAAATAAAGGCTCTTTGCAGTTGTTTGGCTCTTTAAAGAGTGTTTATTGGTCAGGAGGGCTGGCCTGTTTGGTCATGTTTTGCTAGCTTTTTTTTTTTTTTGTATGCATGAATGTAAATGCATCAGAATATTAGTTAATTAAGTAGGACAGTGTTTCTAGAGTGTGAAATAGTAACCTGGCTAGCCAACTTAATCAAATCCTTTGCCATTTTCTTTTTGAAACAAGTTTCATCCTGGGAGGTCACTATGTCCTGGCTGTTGCACTTCTGAAATGTACCTTTTGACTCTATCCTCTCCCTCTGTCTCCCTTTTCTCCTGCCTATCAACTTGTGTGGACTTGTCACCTGACTTGATTCTCTCTCCCCAGCTGTCCACTGTGCCACCACCACTGGAGACTTCTTACAGAAATCCCAGACTCTGTAGGTTCCAACTAAAGTCTAAAGAAACCTCTAGAGGCTTCCTGTTGTCCGTAGGATATGCTGTTTTTCCTAGCTCCATAGTGTGCCATACAAGGCTTTTATAGCCTGCCTCCAAAATACTGTTTCAGCCTCAGATTTAGGCTTACTGACCCCTGTAGTCCATCCAACCCACAGACCTATCTACCGTTTCCAGTACAAACAAAATATCACAAATAGTAGCCTTACATTGATAGGGACAGTTCTAAGTGTTTGATGAGCATTGTCTGATGCCACTATTAAATTCAATACCAGAGACTTTTGTCATTTGTTCAAGATCATGCCCTTGTGTTAGACCTTGAATATATTTGATATTCTTGCTTCTGGTTCCTGCTTTTATGGTTCTGTCTTTTGCTTATATGTCTTCTATGCCTCAAATGGCCTCCTCTTCTGTCTTCTTAGACTTGAACACTTACGTGTTAGCCATTCCTAACAGGGTGCTTCCACAGTCCTTTGTGCCTCTCTCAGTTGAGCCTGATAACATCATTAGCATGAGTACCGTCTAGTACTACTAGTAGGAGCTGGTCCCAAATCATAATTTTTTTTCATTTCCCCTGCAAATAGTAGGTGCCCAATAGAATGAATGCATGGATGGATGGATGGTTGAATGGATGGTCAGTATCAGTGTCTGACTCCTTTTGTGATTTGAGTACAGTGATTTGGCCAAGTGTAAGGCTTCAGAAATTACTATGTGGAAAGAATGCATGTTATTTTAGCCATATCAGATTGTAGCCAGGGATGGTCCAACAAACAAGGATCAAATACCAACCAGGTTGTTGGTGTTTTTATTTGGATCCAAGTGGAAAATCAGCTGAAGAGTTTGGAATGGGCCTGTTTATGGGAAGTTACTTATTTCTTCAGAGTTGATTATCTGATTTATGGCTGTGTTAGTTTGTTAGTGCTGCGATCACAAAGTCCCAGAGACTGGGTGGCGTAAACATGATAAATTTATTATCTCATATTCTGGAGGCTAGAAGTCCCGGATCAAGATGTTGGTGGGGTTGCTTTCTCCTGAGGCCGATCTCGTTGGCTTGAGATCGCTACCTTCCTGCTTGCTGTGCCTTTGCTTGGTCTTTTACTGCGTGTGCCTGCTGTGTCCAAGTGTCCTCTCCTCAGAAAGACACTAGTTACAGATGATCCTTGAAAATGCATGTATAACTTTGATTTCCTCCAAAACTTAACTACTCATAGCCTACTGTTGACTGAAAGCCTTACTGATAACACAGCCAATTGACACATATTTTGTATGTTTATATATATTATATACTATATTCTTACAATAGAGTAAGCTAGAGAAAAGAAATTGTTCTTAAGAAAGTCATAAGGAACATGCATTTATAGTTGTATATGTAAGTGGAGCTTCACAGTTCAAACCTGTGTTGTTCAAGGGTCAACTGTAGTATTAAGGACCAACCTAAGGAACTAATTTTAATTTAATTACCTCTTTAAAAGGCTGTATCTCCAAATAGGGTCACGTACAGAAGGACTAAGAATCAGGACTCCAACATAAAAGTTTGGAGGGAACCCATTTCAGCCTATGGCAGTGTATTATGGAACTTCCTCCACTTAACCCCTCCCCTTTCTGCCTTTTCCTTTTGTTTTCTTCCCTCTGGCAATTTTGTTACACCAGAGGGCTGTTGGAAGAAGAAGTAAAGATAGAAGAAAAATACATTTATTCTGGGTGAATTTCAGGAAATAGCTGGTGGGGGGAATGGCTGAAGCCGTTGGTGAAAATGAGATTTTGATATTGCCTCTAGATGTGTATTGTCCTGGCACATTTGGTTCTGGTTTCCTGGGCAGATGAAAGCTGGCTGTGTGTCGTAAGGCTGGGGAAGTGTCTATTCTTTTATTAAGTGAAAAGGGAAATTGAAAATCCTCCAGCTTTTTCAGTCGCCTGGAAAAGTGAGAACTCTATCCTTATCTTTCAGCCCTTCTTCCTAGAGGTAGCTCAGGGGCGTGGTGAGCACACCGAGGGTAGGGGGCAGCCCTCTCCCAGGGCTGACACCCTGTGTGGCACAGAAACAAAAGCTAACAAAATATCTGTCATGTTGAATTACTGAGTTTGTGCGGCTCAGTCACGTTGTCGTTCCCCAGACCTTTTCCAAGCAGTTTTTCTTTATTCTTGATTGTAAATTCCTACCCTTGTCTCCAGTTCTCAGTTGTGGCTTATGTCTTCTTCCCTTTCACTTTGTGATTATCAAGTAATTTATTAAATGGAGACAAGCTTAACTAGACATTAAATAATTGCAGGTGTGCAGCTGAATTGAGGTGCTGTCCTATAACTGGGAACTCACAGCTGTTTGTGTGGTATTGTGTGATGAGATTACACTCTGCCTCATTTGGTTACGTGATCTCTTGCATATTGTGAGGTGCAAGAATGTTGAAGCTTCTGCTCTAAGCAGTGCACAAAGGCTGGTATGTTCTCAGGAAACCAACATAAAAGGTACTGGGAGGTCAGGTCTAGAGTCTTTGCGATATTCCTTTCCTGGAATTTTTTTCATTTCCTTTGCCTTTTTCTTGATAGGGAACATCTGAATTGCTCCTTGACTCTCAAATGTGATCAGTTATCACATCTTAAAACTGTTTTCAAAAAACAAACAAAAAAACTTTATTTTTGCTTACCTTAATTGCTAAAGCATGGTTTTTCAGTTTTAAAGTAAGAGAGATCAGCAGTCTGTTGGACAGATCAGTTCCTTCTGTGCTTTAATTATTAGAACTCATCTGCATGCTTTTATACAAATTTGCTGCATCAGTAAGAGGTGTAACTTTTATAAATGTTAAGATTTAGTCATGGGCTAGGTTGTAGTGCCATCAGTTTGCTTTCTTTGGCTGGTTTTATAATTTATAATATTGCTAGAAGTAGAAACTGCTTTCACAGTATCTAGCTCAACACAGAATTTAGAGTAAGCTATTAATAAAGGATTGCTTGAGTAAACTGCAGTAAGCCTAATGGTTTTTATAAACAATATACATGGTCTACTCTCAGGACATACAGGTATAAGAAATGTCATCCTGCCACTTGACAGCTTTGTCACCTTGAGCATTCTACTTAAATGTCTTAATCTTTGGTTTCTTCATCCAGGTGGTTGTGAGGATTAAAGAAATTTGCATTAAATATATGCATGCCCACAGGATTTGCATGCACGCAGTACGCCTGGCCCTATTCTGGTTACTGGATCCATTTGTGAACAAAACAGACCAAGTCCCTGCCCTGGTGGGATTAAATTCTAGATCTAGCCGTTAAAATTTATTTATTTTATCTTAGAGAAAGAGGGAGGGAGAGAGAGAGTGTGTGCGTTAGAGGAGGGAGAGGGAAAGAGAGTCCCAAGCAGCCTCCATACCCAATATGGAATGCGACTCGGGGCTCACTTCCATGACCCTGGGGTCATGACCTGAGCTGAAATCAAGAGTTGAATGTTTAGCTGCCTGGGCACCCAGGTGCCCCATATACTTTTGACTGTCTACCAGGGAGAATCTACTTGATGAGAGAACACAATAACTACCATTTATGAAAAAAGTTTTTTAACTGAAATATGTACTTAATAAAGCTTTCTTTATTTGGTACATTTAAACACTGTTTCTATCTAGTACATGTCTGGCTTATCGAGGGAGTCTTATAGACCTTCCCAGACTTTTCCATACCATCTAGAGCTGTCTGTATTTATGGGTTCGTCTGTTAAAAAGAATTGGTTAGATTCTCTGTCTAGGCTTTTGGGATTGTTGGTCTTGGGATGCAGACTTCTCTAGGTGTTTGCTTTCTGGGCTGTCAGGCTCCAGAAGGGGACTCCAAGAATAAGTTCTGAGTGACATGTTTGATTCTTTGAATCTCTTCATGGAAGTGCAGTTTGTTCAAGTAAAGTCTGGATGGCTCAGAGAGGACACTGATGTTTAGCTTACCTAGCCCTATCTGATACACTCTTCACTAGTGTCTGTAGAAACACAGCAGAAAAAATATCCGAGGACAATAGACTGATTAGCTCTCTTACCCCCTCCCACTTTTTTTATGGGTGACTGAAAGAAAAAATCTTTTTGAGATTTTCTTCTCTTTTTATGGCTGACTATCAGAAACAAAAAGACACTGGCTGTCTTTCAGAAGCATTGTAAATGTATTCTGATTGTGGGCTTCTGGAGTTCAGATGTGGGAGAGTTAGTGACAAGATGTCACTTCCTTGGGGACAGCGGTGGTGGTTGTCATTGAATCTAGAGCTGTATCTTGAGAGGAATGGGCAGTGGCTTCTGTAGGGACACAGGGATGTCAGGCACCTGCCATGCGCTATGCTGAATGCTGGGTCTATGGTATTTGGAGTATGTGAACCGGGACTAGCACATAATGTATCTGTGTTATGAGAGATCTATCAGCTCGGTGCTATGATCCCATCATGTGGTTGCAATTTGCATTCTTTACTTCCTGTGTTTTCTCTTAGGGGATAAATAATATATGATAATGAAAAAAAGTATGTTTTTGTGGCTTTTTTTAAAATTGAATTTTGATTTAGGACCCTTTATGTTATGGGTGTTTTTGAAGGTTGTGGAATTTGGTTGCTTATTGATAATGCTTTGAGAAAATTGGATCTCTGACAGACAACCAGTCCCACATTGGATTCCTTCCGCTTAATTGCTGCAAAGAAATGCACATTTTTGTTGAAGCTGAGGGAGGGGTGTTACCTGCTTGTTTATCAAAGCCTCCAAAAGTAACTCAGACATCTCTGATGACTCAGCTGATGTCCTTGCTGCCTGCTTGGGTGTTTGTGTATGATGGACTTGCTTCCTTGCTGCTGGTTGGGTCACAAAGTCCATTGCCATGGAGATTACTGCAGTGGAACAGGTTTAGGATCCTATAAGACTGGCTAGTGGCTGGGTTTAGACTACCTTGGAAGAATTGGCTTAAGAGCAGAGAGGAATTATTTAGAAATCTTCTTTCTTCCTCATTGGTGGCATTAATGCCAGTGAAACCAGACTGAAGTTCTTGTGCCTTTTTTTTTTTTAAGGAATAGGGTCATATAGCTCATCTGGACTTAAGCTAGTTGGTATGAATTACAGGCAGGGGCTTTATGTGGGTGCCATGTGTAAATCATTATGCTGTCCAGGTAGAGTTATTTATTTATTTATTTTTTGGAGGGGCGGAGAGAGAGCGAGCGAGCATGAACAAGGGAGGGGCAAAGGGAGAGAGGGAATCTTAAGCAGTCTCCATGCCCAGCACAGAGCCTGACTTAGGGCTCCATCTCAAAACTGTTGAGATCATGACCTGAGCTGAAATTAAGAGTGGGGCACTTAACTCATTGAGTCACCCAGGTGCCCCAGGTGGAGTTAAATTTGATATCAGAAGAATGAGTTAGCCTAATAGAGTAACAGTGGGCTATTAAGGTGTCCTTAAGTACAACCAGAAATTTCCACTGTTTTTACTGTAACTTCTCATTCTCAGTGTTGAGTAACATAGGCCCATATGGTTATTCTGATGGTATGGAAAAGTTTTCACCCGTGAGAGTGGTCTTAAGGATGGTGAATCAGAATCATCTCATCATTACAGATAAGGAGGTACTTTTGTTCTCTGAGTTTGTTGCAAGCATATGCTTACTCAGAGTGGAAAGGGCAAAAACAGACATTTTTCTTTCTGTTGAATCTTTTCATGATGAGGGTTTTGTCCTTTTATTAAAATAAACCAGAGGTCTAAACTTTATTAAGTGAGGGATCTGGTGCAAAGGAGAAATGAAGCAAAATGCTATCCTGTTTCTTAGAAAGCTTTATTGGTATCCTTTGAGCTGTGTCCATTGACTCATTGTTTCAGAAACATCACACAAAATGTCTTACTCCTTTTTCTAGTTGTCTCTCTTTAAAATTTTTTTAGGGATGCCAGGGTGGCTCACTTGGTTAAGTGTCTGAGTCTTGATTTCAGCTCAGGTCATCATCTCACAGTTTATGAGTTCAAGCCCCATATGAAGCTGTGTGCTGACAGTGTGGAGCCTGCTTGAGATTCTCTCTGCTTCTCCCCCACTCACATACTTTCTGTCTCTCAAAAACAAGTAAATAAACATTAGAAAAAAATAAAATTTTCTTAAAAAAATGCCAAAACTATTCCAGGCTATTTACATAAACCCAAATATGAAAGGATCTGAAATGACTTAGACCAAGCAAATGATTCAGACTTTCCCATCTGGGGGACTTTGTCTTCTTGGAGGCCAGCTCTCTAAATTGTGAGAAGATCCAGAAGAAAATCGAATTAAATAAGTCCCCTAATTCCCGTAAGTAATTTCTAAATTCACCTTTTATATACCTTACTTGTAATGCAGCTTGCAAGTGTATATCACTGTGAGAACTACAGTTTGTCAGGGTTTGGATCTTAATTAGCTCATGAGAGTGCATCCTTTTGAAGCTGTATACCACAGGTTGTTGGCTAGTTTTCCAAAAGCAATTAAAATGCCCACTGTTATAATTAAGCTTGTTACTCGTTGTATGTTCTAGTTATAAAATGTGTATGGCAATTAAAGAAACTGAGATTGAGGCTTTTGGCTGGGCTCTTGGGGATGTAGTAGACTGACTGCCACCCTAATACTCTGTGAGAAGAGTCAGCTGGTATGTATGATATGTAGATGGTAGGGTCATTTCTTAGGCCTTTGAGTATTTATTGTTACTCCATAATTAAAAGCAACCATAGTGTTTTTCTTTTTCGTTGAAGTGTAGTTAACACACAGTGTTAGTAGTTTCAGGTTTACACTATAATGATTCAGCAATTCTATACATTACTCGGAGCCCATCAGGATAACAGATTTTTATGCAAGTGCTAAGGTTCGGAAGTGTGAGTTCCTGGTTATGTACTACTGTACATACAGGAGACAGAAATCCAAACTTCCAACTTACAGTCTTTAGCTGAAAGTCCTTTTTAAGAATTAGCTTTGTCTTTTAAGAAGGTAGCTTGACTCTGACAGTGAACGTTTAATCTGTTAAGCTAACATCTCCATTGCTCTGGTCAATTTTTTTTATCTGGTTGTTGAAAGGGAGGTTTGGGAGAAATGCCCCCAGGTACAAGATATGGTTAATGTCTGTTTCTGAACTGTGTGTGGTGCATAGAAGTTGTTAAACTGCATGTCCACCATGGGACAGTGAGATTTGGCCGTCCCTTGGGAGAAGCTGTGATGGTCAGGGCTGATATTGATGGCAGGTACGGTTCTTCATGGTTTCCTTTGCATGTTGCATAACTTTTACTCTTTCCTTTCTCCTGTTGACTGTTTTGGACCATTTCTTTGTTCTTTAACACCAAAATGGCATGGTAGCTGAGACCATGGGACACAAATGAGTCATTTATTGAACAGGTAAAAATCTGAATTTAAAGTGAGGTTGAGCTTTTCTTGTGTATTTTATTTTGAAATACATTCAGCACTCATGAAGGAAAATGGACCACTTAGTTTTGTGATTCCATCCCTTTGCCTTGCCTGTTTGTGCCCCTCCCGCCCACCCCACTCAATTAACATGAAAATGATGGTTTAAAAATGAGCTTAGCATTTAGGGCTGGGCAGGAGGAAGGCTTTATAGCATGTTAAAATCAGAGAAAAAGAGAAAAGGGCAAGTGTTTTGTAATTATTATTTGGTTTTGAGGAATAGTGAAAGGATTGGGTCTTATTATAAATGTACTTCTTACCAGAGTTATTTTAAGGTTGTGATTAATGATATAAATTATTTTTCTTGTGCAAAAATAATTAGAATTATTAGAGATAAACTGTTTCTCTAATAATTTATGGTTCTCTGGACATATGTATCTTAAACCTGTAATAGGTTAGTATAAAATAAATTTAAAGGCTCGTCAGTCTGAGGACACTTGCTTTAAATTCATTTATACAGGCCCTTCCTTTGCTTCCTTTGTAGCAAGTTTTCCATAATTTACTCCTAGTCTTGTAAAAATACAGGAGAAAAAAACCAACCACATTATTAGCTTGGTTCTTTGAGTTTTATAATTTTCCCATGTACAGAACAAAATAAAACCAGTCTTTGGTGAAATCCTATGAGAAAAGATTATTGGTTCTGAGGAAATGACTGTCTCCAAAGTGAACATCTGTATGTAATATGTTGTATGCATTTTGTGTGGTGTTTTATAGTTAAAATACAACATAATCATCATGAAATAATGCACATGAAATGAGCTGTTATAATAAGATGAGTTTGGCTTAAAAAGAAAGAATAAATATGGAATTTCTAAGCAGTTTTACTTGTAGGTCTAATGAGTCTAATTAGTCTTACTCACAGCTCAGATGTCCGCTTTAGTATGCTTTCCGGCATAAAGTCATATTCAGCCTCCCAGTTCAGGGTAAGTCCCCTCCTTTGTTCCCCAAAGCGCCCCACGCTTCCCTCGTTGTGGCCCTTCTGTGCTGTCATGTGTCTTCCTCCATTTGAGTATAAGTGTTAGGACTTGAGCAGATAGTTATGCTTTTTATTTTACTTTTTCGCTCTGAATTCCTTTCTTAAAAATTGAAATGTCATTGACACACAGTAAACTTCATATATTTAATGTGTGTGATATGTTAAGTTTTGACCTAGTATATACTCATGAAAGCATCCGCAGTTAGGATAATGAACATATTTAGCACCCTCAGAAATTTCCTCAAGCCTTTCTGGAATACTTCCCTCTTCCCTCTTTCTGTTCTTTGTCCTGATCTCTGTTTTTCTTATCACTGTAGATTACTTGGCATATCCAGTCATTTTATATAAATGGAATCTCCAACAGTTTGTACTCTTTTCTTTTGTCTGGCTTTTTTCACTCAGGGTAATTATTTTGAATTGGAGATTCATCCATGTGGTAGCATGTATTGGAGATAGTATTATGAATTGGAGATTCATCCATGTAGTAGCATGTATTGATAGTTTCCTTTTTATTGCTTAATATTCTTCTGTTGTTTGGATATATTAAAGTTTGTTTATACAGTCATCTCTTTTGGGACATTGCCATTTTCTGCCATTATAAATAAAATTATGAACAGTGGCATGTGAATATGCCATGAATATTAGCATACAAGACTTTTTATGGACGTCTGCTTTCATTCCTAGGTTAATACCTGGGAATGAAATGTCCGTGTCATATGACAGGAATATGTTTAAATTCATAAGAAGCTGCCAAACAGTTTTATAATGTCTTTGTATCATTTTACATTCTTACCAACAGTAAATGAGAGTTCTAGTCCCTTCATATTCTCGCTAATACTTGGTATGATCAATATTTTAAAAATTTTAGCCATTCTAATAGACATGTAATAGAATCTCACTGTAATTTAAGTTTGTATTTTCCTAATGGCTAGTGATGTGACTGTCTCATGTGCTTCTGTCCGTATATCGTCCTTTGAGAAGGATATGCTTAAATTTTCTGTCCCCCCCTTTTTTAAAAAGGTTTTCTTCTTACTGAATTTCAAGAGTTCTTTATGTATTCTGAATTCTTTTATCAAATGCAAATATATTTTACCATCTTCCAGGTTTGTCTTTTCATTCCCATTAACAATATCTTTTGAAGGGCATAAGTTCTAAATTTTGGTGAAGTATAAATATCAGTTTGTTATTTTATAGATTATATTTTGGGGGTCTTAGTTACCTAACCAAAGGTCACAAAGGTTTTTTTCCAGAAGTTTTGTAGTGTCAGATTTTGCATTTTGGTCTGTGATTAATTTTGAATTAATTTTAATATAATGTGAGGTATGGGTAAAATTTTTTTTGTGTGTGGATATTCAGTTGTTTCTACATTATTTGTTTAAAAGACTGTCTTTTCTCCATTGAATTGCCTTTGTACTTTTGTCAAAATAAACTGTTTCCATATGTGTGGATCTATTTAAGATTCCCTATTTTTTAATTTTTAATTTTATTTCTGAGACAGAGGGAGAGACAGCGTGAGCAGGGGAGGGTCAGAGAGAGAGAGGGAGACACAGAATCTGAAACAGGCTCGAAGCTCTGAGCTGGCTGTCAGCACAAAGCTCGATGCGGGTCTCAAACCCACAAACTGTGAGATCGTGACCCGAGCCGAAGTTGAATGCTTAACTGACTGAGCCACCCAGGTGCCCCGATTCCCTATTCTATTACAATAGATTTATGCTTATCCCTTCTTCAGTAATCACAGTCTTGATTACTGTAGTTTTGTAATGTCTTAAAATCAAATAGTATGAGTCTTCCAACTTCATTGTTTGTCTACATTGTTTGAGCCATTTAGCTCCTTTGCGTTTCCATGTAGATTTTATTTTTTGTTTAGTGTTTATTTGTTTATCTTGAGAGAGGGAGAACCAGCTGGGAAAAGGGGCAGAGGTAGAGAGAGAATCACAAGGAGGCTCCATGCTGTCAGTGCAGAGCTTGGCGTGGTGCTTGATCCCATGAACCTTGAGATCATGACCTGAGCCAAAGTCAAGAATCAAATGCTTAACTGACTGAGTCCCCCAGGCGCCCCATCATGTAAATTTTAATTCTGATCATCTGAATATCCTCTTGGGATCTTGACTGAAATTGTATTAAAGCTGTAGATGAGTTTTGGGAGCATTGTTTACCTTATTGGGTCTTCTAATTTATGATCATAGTTATGTCCCTCCACTTATTTTCATCTTTTTTGATTTCTTTCCATCAGCATCTTGTAGTGTTCAGTGTCTTGTCACATATATATTTTATAATTACTTTTTACATAGCTTTCATTCACAAGGTTCAGAGGCTTCTCTTTGGTGCTGTTCATGTTTATATTACATTCTTCTATTAAAAACTTCTGTGGTGTTTGGGGCGCCTGGGTGGCTTAGTCGGTTAAGCGTCTGACTTTCGCTTAGGTCGTGATCTCGCGGTTCGTGGGTTCGAGCCCCGCGTCGGGCTCTGTGCTGACTGCCAGCTCGGAGCCTGGAGCCTGTTTCGGATTCTGTGTCTCCCTCTCTCTCTGACCCTCCCCTGCTCACGCTGTCTCTCTCTCTCTCTCCTAGAAATAAATAAAACATTAAAAAAAAAAATTAAAAAAAAAACAACAAACTTCTGTGGTGTTAGCCTTCAGTATTGCGTAAGTTTTCCAAAGGCAAACTTTCCAAAGTTTTCCAAAGAGGAAGCCAAATGAAATTTGGAGTCAGATCTGCCATAGGAGATTATTGACTACCTAGGTTACCTTGCTCAGATTTAACTCTTTGGCTTGTATAATTTCTCTTGAGGTATAAGTCAAAAACAGTTATACCATAAATGTTGAGAGCAATTGGAATTCCAACTGTGGTTAAAAGAAGGATTTTAAATGGCTGAAGAGATGACCACTTTTTATGCTGGTTATATTGAGAGGCCACTGGTGGCTTGTGAAGCACTGTCAGTGTTTCTTACCCAGCAAGCAGCTGAGGACCTATTTTAGGTTGGGAACAGAGAATTCGCAGGCTGGTGGAGTGCTGTAGTGGAAGGATTCCTCAGGGATCATCAGTTCACAGAAAGAGAATGAAAGCCTGAGGACACTTTCTTACTTGGTTTCCGTGGAGAAATGTCTTCTCAGTGAGCTCTTCCTGAAATGCATGGTTTCCATCAGAGACCACAGAGTCCTAGCCCTTCCCACTGAGCAGATTATGTCCGGTGAGGGTAAGCAGTCAGAATGGAGAGATGAAGGATTGTGTTAGAACTAAGGTGCTCGTTGATCAGAGATGATGCTGTGTGCAGTGGGATTGTTATGAGAACTTCCTGTGAGGGACAGATGCGGGTGGTGATTACTCACACACATTTAGAGGAGTTACCTTCTGCCAAGCACTGTTATAAATAATTGATGTGTATGAACTCGTCTGATCTTGACAACCTTGTGAGGTATAGGTATGTTCCATTTTGTGAGTGAGCAGAATGAGGCACAGAGCAAAAATCAGGGGTTTTTCTAGTAGATGACAGAGGTGGGAGGGGAATCCAGGCAGTCTGGTCCTAGAGCACACATTTGTAGCCACTCCACTTGTTTGTCAGATGACCAGAGAGCATGTTTGTTATGGTATCCTGGAGGGGAGTGATCCCTAAAAACCTCTCTACTAGTCTTGGGGACCTTGAGTTTCAGTTTTCTTGAGAGTTTTAATGTAAAAGAGACTTCTGTCAATGATAAGATGGATACTTTTCATTTCTGAAGTTCTAAATTAAAGCTCTTTGGAACGTACAGGTTGTCAAATAGAGAATGTGTGTGTGTAAAAGTTTCATTGCTTTAAAAGTCTTCCTTTCCCACAACTACATAGTCTCTGCTTTAAATGTTTGTTTCCCAAGTCTTTTGCCTCTTCCTCAAGGAAGGACAGACTCAGTTTATATCTAAATGGAGTTGAGTGGGCCTTTGATTTAGAACGTGGCAACAGGAGACTATTTGGCTATGTTTACCTCTATGGGACCAGGTGTAAGCAGTTTTAAAGAATCCTAGCCACTAAAATAATAAGCTAGTGGGCAGAGGCTATGGAGTCACTGCCTGGCTCTGGCTGAAAAAGCATTCTGGGTGGCATTTGCCACCAGTTCCCTGGGTGTGGGCATCAGAGAGTGTAGGCAAGGAGTTGGCCTGATGAGCTGTGTTTGTGGCTCCTTATGGAAACTTTATAGTGTTTCAGCTGCTATCTCCTGGGCGGTCATACAGCCATGCTTGGCCGTAACTCTTAGGGGAAATAGGACGGAGAAGTGGACAGTGTTCTGGACTGTGTGAAGGATGGAGAACAGAAGGATGGATGGAAGAGAGCAGAGTAAAAGGGAAAAGTGATTTTAGCTGTACTTTGCTTCAGGTTTTCCAACAGTAGTGAAACCATACACCTCTAGTAGTGTGTAGAATTTGTGCTTTGGGAAGGAAGTAGGTCTTTCTTGAGTGTAATCTGGAGTGATTTCTTTCTCTCTCTCTCATATATACTTACATATATATGCTGTCCTTATTTTTGCTAATTACAGGGCATTTGGGTAGACTACATCCACTGTTTTAATCTTTGGGTGTGATTTTGTTGCTGTCAACAAGGGAAGCCAAAGATGACATTTGAACTTTGACTCTTCAATTTAAATTACTAAAAATTTATTGAGAGCCTATTATGTGCCAGGAATAATCATATGGACATGAGATATGGCATCTAAAGGCTAATTATTGGAACAGTTTATGTTGGTCTGGATATACGTCCACTAATCTGTATTTCTCATATAGGACAAAGATTATCATTGGAGTTTATATTAAAGGTTATCAATTTAAACTATTCAGCAAATGGTACCATTCTTTCTGAGAATGCAGGGGCATGTTGGGATCTTTAGTGGGTGTATTTGTTTCCTGTTTCCTATTGTAACAATCTATAAATTTAGTGGCTTAAAACAACCCAGATTTATTATCTTGCAGTTCCGTAGGTTAGAAACCCAACATGAGTCTCCCTGGGCTAAAATCAGGTGTCAGCAGGGGTGTTTCTTCTGGAGGCTGGAGGATGGATTCTGTTACCTGTGTTTTCAGCTTCTAGAGGCTTTTGCATTCCTTGGTGAGGTCCCTTCCTTCATCTTCAGAGCCAGCAGTGGCAGATTGAGTCCTTCTCATGACGCCATCTCTCTTTTTCCCCACTTCATAATCCTAGCCTCCTCTTCTATTTAAGAGCTTTTGAGATTATATTAGGCCCACCTGGACAATCCAGGATAATCCCCTTTATTTTATTTTACTCTTATTAATTTTTTTTTTTTTTTTGAGAGAGAGGTAGAGGGAGGGAGGGAGAAAATCTTAAGCAGGCTTCATGCCTAGCATTGAGCCCAATTTGGGGCTCCAACTCAGGACCCTTGAGATCATGACCTTAGTTGAAATGCTTAACCGACTGAGCCACCCAGGTGCCCCCGGGATAATCCCTTTATTTTAAGATTTGTTGACCAGCATCTTTAATTCCAACTACAACCTTTTTTAAAAAAAATTTTTAATGTTTTATTTATTTCTGAAAGCTAGAGAGACAGCATGAGTAGGGGAGAGTCAGAGAGAGAGGGAGACAGAATCTGAAGCAGGCTCCAGGCTCTGAGCTAGCTGTCAGCACAAAGCCTGACGTGGGTCTTAAACCCATGAACTGTGAGATCATGACTTGAGCTGAAGTCGGATGCTTAACTGACTGAGCCACTCAGGCGCCCCATACAACCTTAATCCTCCTTTGTCATATAACATGATATATTCACAGGTTCCAGGAAGCAGGAAATTTGACATCTTTGGGGAGCCTTTATTCTACTTTCCTCAGTAGTGCAGACTTTTTCCAAATTTTGCTGATTCCCCTAGTTAAGTGAAATTGTATAATGCCCCCCTACAATCCTTTACATAATAGTTTGTAACATGTGAATGTGTCCTGTGTATGTAAGTGGCAGGAGGCTTAACATTCATTGCCTTAAAGCCTCCCACCTCTTCATTGTGATAAAACCCTGGCCACCTAAACATGTAATAATTAATTAGTTGTGTAGAATCTCAGTGTTGGAAAGAAGCTAGAGATCCGCTCAGCCGGCTTGCCGTGCAGGGGCTTGCACATGCACTGTCCCACCTTTGCTGACATGGGATGGCCCAGTTTGGCAGATAATGTCTTCTTCGAACAGCTCCATTTTCCTGGTAGGAAGTTCCTGCTTTATGTTGGGAAGTCTGTCTTTTTGAAAGTTTGTAGAACCTACTGGTTCTTTCTTGTTTTACTCTCTGGGGTCATATTGAGTAAATCTAATTTCCTCTTTCATACTTGAAGCCCTTGAGATTTTTTTTAAAGACTGTTATTATATCCCCCAAGCATTCAGACTAAAAACTCTCAGTATCTTCAACTAGGTCTTACTTGAAGCTGTTTTGAGACTTCTTTCCATCTTGGTCATTCTCCTGAGTATGCTACAGCACGAGGCAGTGGGGACTGACTGAGGGATGATTTAATAGGCGCCTTTAAATGCCCGGGGAATTGTCATACAGAGGAGGCTGGTAAGATCTTTGCCATCGCCACGGAAACAAGAGATCACAGGCTTATGTTGTGGCTAAAGAGATTTAGGTGTCAGGAAACCTGTCTTAACCTCATGGATTGAGATAGTGCAAAGGACTGCCATGGGAAGTTGAGGGATCTTTTGCCCTAGAAATGTATAAGACAAGCCTTTAACCTCAGAATTCATTTATTTTGTAGAAGAGATTTTGCTTTTAGTTAAATGTTCTGCCTAAAGTATTCTTGTCATTGCTTGTCATCTATGCCTCATGCCCGGATTTCCCTCTTGTGTTGGTTCATTGGATGTAAGGCATCATCATGACTGCTGTTAATCACAGGGGGAAGGAATATGGTTCAGGGCTTTATGAAGGAAGGGAAACAGTGGCGTAGCTCAGGATAATTAATAGCAAGTCGAGTGACAGTTTGATTCCCTGGTAGGAACCCTGGCATTGTTGAAGGAAAAAATCACTTTATTCTTTCATAGAGAGAGGCAGCTGTAATTCTGGTTGGATAGAATCCAATTAGAAGGAACTGACATGCAAATTGATGATCAGACAGTGTGAGCATAGAAAAAGTCCAAGAAGAGTTCTGTAAGAAGTGGCAGCGAACAGTGTAAGTGATTTGGCATGGTAATATGCGTAAGATAAATGGAAACATATGGGCTGGCTACCTGAACAACTATAGGTCTGGAATCTCAGCCAGGAGGGAGGAGGAGATTAGTTGGTTTGGTGGCTTTATAGTTACTAAACTTTTAGACATTTTGTTTGGAGTTGAGGCATACATTTTAGGAATTGTAACCTTTCACAATAGAATGATTACATATCAACCTTTGAAGGTTATAGGCTTCAAGATTGGTAGTGGTTGAATATAATATTCCAAAAAATATATGATGGGAATCCAAGCCTGGCTCTTGGAAAGAAGATCTCATGGTATAGATATACGTCACCTGACCTCATGCTGTGTCCTCAAAGATTTGTGTGAGAATTGACTTCTAAATTTAGGCTGAAATAAGAGAGCTTGCCATTTATAGTAATGCTATTATGAATCATTTTCTAAAGTGAAAAATCCTTTTTATAACCAAAGTCATGTCCAATTTATCTCTTGAGTAAATTCATAAGTCCATGTATTAGGTTTGCTTAAACAAAGGTATTTTTCTTTGAAATGAACTAATTATAGGGACACATACATAGCAGCAAAGCTTTAGAGTAACAGGAAAAAAATAGGCATAATTTTGTAAGAAGTCAGTATATTGCTTTTTAGGGAGGAAAATTCTCCTTAAGAAGTCAGATAGCTTCTGCTGCTGTTACAGGAGAAGGAGGCTGCCTGGACTATTGCAGGGAGATTTATTAGGCTCTCTTGGGAACTGCAGCAGAAATGGCTATGAAATGTTTTGAAGAAGGGCGAAATAGGACCACAGCATTTACTAGGCTTTATTCAGAGGAAAACCAAAGAAGGTGAAATGGAGTTCACCCTGAGCAAGCTGTGGAAGACTGAGAAGTTGGGGGGATGGACAGCAGCAGCAGCAGCAGCAGGAAGAGACCAGGCAGTGCTTCTATTGGCAAGAGAGTACCCAGCTGTCATGCTGGTCAGCAGCAAGGAGCATCACCAAAGGGGCTGTAGAATGACCAGGATCAGGTTTTGTTGGTCGAGATGCAAGTAGTGCGCTGCTTGTCCTGTAAGCCTCATGAGGTTTAGCCTTCGGATGCCAGGCGCTCTGCCCAAGGCTGTCACCATTGCTTTGCACCTGCCTAGAACACTCTTAACCTCAGGACTCCCTCCCTCACTTGATTGGAGTTTCTGCTAGAAGCACCTTTATCAGGGAGACCTTTCCTGATTATCTAAAGCAAGCACTTTCTCTTCCCTTACCCTGCTTTATTTTTCTTCATTGCAGTCACTTCTCCCTCAAGCATGTGTTTGTTACATGTTTTTCCCTTTTCTTTCCTCAGAAGTAAATTCCAGCAGAGTTGAGGCCCACTTTGTTTCTCAACACCGTATTCCTAGCACCTGATCCAGAACAATTTGTGAAAGCAATTTTTAGGAAGTCTCTGTGCTTCTCATGGTTGTAAGAACTGGGAATGAGAATGTAGGACTCTGTTGCTGTCTTATATTACGTAATACACTATATGTGTATACACTGTATAATTGTAATAGTTATAATGGCCTGAGCACAGAGTGTTGTGAGCTTTGAGAGATAAGCTGGGGATAGTCCTTCCAAAACTAAATCCAGAGTGGTACAGAGTTTTGTTTGGTGGTCAAGACAAGGAAGGACATTGTAGGCTGACAAAAGATGTTAAATGAAGTTGGAAAGATTTAGAGATGAATTTTGTGTTTGGATGTCCTTGAGTCAGTTCGGTGTGGCTGTTGGAGCACCGGTGCATGGTGAAACATGACTGAGAGGTCTAGGAGGTGCGGGGAGTGTTTGGCAAGCATGCTTGATACATAGGTTGATATCTAATTGGGTACGTTTTTGAACGGGGTTTGGACCTTTTGGGAAATGGTGAGCCCTAAACTCCCCCCCCCCACCCCCTTTTCTCAAGTTTTATTTAAATTCCAGTTAGTTAACATTCAGTATAAATTAGTTTTAGGAGTAGGATTTAATGATTCCTCATTTACATATAATACCCAGTGCTCTTTACAATAAATGCCCTCCTCAGTACCCATCTCCCTTCCATCCTTCCCCTGCCCACATCCCCTCTGGCATGCCTCAGTTTGTTCTCTTGTAGTTAAGTCTGTTTTCTGGTTTCTCTCTCTCTCATTCTCCTGTTTATTTCATCTCTTTTCTTTGTGGTTTTTTTTTTTATGTTTGTTTTTGAGAGAGAGAGAGAGAGAGAGAGACAGTGTGAGCAGGGGAGGGTCAGAGAGAAAGAGGGAGACACAGAATCTGAAACGGGCTCCAGGCTCTGAGCTGGCTGTCAGCACAGAGCCCGACATGGGGCTCGAACCCACGAACTGCGAGATTATGACCTGAGCCGAAGTCGGATGCTTAACTGACTCAGGCGTCCTGTCTCTTTTATTTCTTAAATTCCATATATGAGTGAAATCATATGATACTTGTCTTTCTCTGCCTGACTTATTTCACTTAGCATAATACTCTCTAGCTCCATCCACGTCATTGCAAACGGCAAGATTTCATTCTTTTTTATGGCCACATATGCACCACGTCTTCTTTATTCATCAGTTGATGGACATTTGGGCTGTTTCCATAATTTGGCTATGTTGATAATGCTGCTATAAACATTGGGGTGCATGTATCCCTTCAAATCAGTATTTTTGTGTTCTTTGGGTAAATACCTAGTAGTATAATTATTGGATCGTGTGGTAGTTCTCTTTTAAGCTTTTTGAGGAACCTCCATACTGTTTTCTACAGTGGCTTCACCAGTTTGCATTCCCACCAGCAGTGTAAGAGGGTTCTCCTTTCTCTGCATCCTCACCAACACCTGTTGTTTCCTGTGTTGTTAATTTTAGCCTTTCTGGGGACACCTGGGGAGCTTAGTTGGTTAAGCCTTTGACTTTGGCTCAGGGCATGATCTCGCAGTCTGTGAGTTAGAGACCTGTGTTGGACTCTGTGCTGACAGCTCAGAGCCTGGAGCCTGCTTCACATTCTTTGTCTCCCCCTGTCTCTCCTCCTTCCCTGCTTGCACTCTGTCTCTCTCTCTCTTTCAAAAATAAACAAACATTTAAAAAAAATTAAAAAAATTAAGCCATTCTTATAGGTGTGAGGTGATATCTGATTGTAGTTTTGATTTATAGTTCCCTGATGGTGAGTGCTGTTGGAGTCCCAGACTCTTTAAGCAGGGAAGCATCAATATCCAAAAGACAATGCTGAAGGATGGATGGCAGTGGAAAGGGTGTACAAGTAGAGGGAGGATATGGAGCAGAGGTGGATATGATTTTCCCAATTTGAAATGCAGAAGAAGTTTGGGTTCCCTACACTAGGACCCATGAGTGAAAAGCACTTCTGTTTGTTTACAGATGCCTAGGGATGTACTATGTATAGGTGGTGGCTGAAGATCAACAGCGAGTAATTCTTGCAGCTGTTCATTCCCCCCCCACCCCCCGCCGCCGCCAGAAGTAAAGCTGTGTCATTGGGACCCAAGGAGAAGTTGCTCCTTTAGTTCATAGAATAAAAATGCTTACTTGGAAAACGTCTTGGCATACAGATGGGAATCCTCATCCAATGTATGTGTTTGGCAGCTCTCTGACCTTGGAAAATTAAATTTACCTCTACTTCTGTTCCCTTTTAAGGATGGACTTTGTTGATATGCTTACATTGTTGATGTGTGAAACAGTATATTTGGGAAGCTATATTAAAATTCCCTTTACAAATATTGGGTAACATTGGGAGTCCTTTGCTTTAATATAAATGCATCTGAAGACCATTGACTGGTGAATGGATAAAGATGATGGAATATTACTCAGCCATCAGAAGGAATGAAATCTTGCCATTTGCCATGAGGTGGATGGAACTAGAGAGTATTTAGCTAAGCGAAGTAAGTCAGGCAGAGAAAGACAAACACCATATGATTTTACTCATATGTGGAATTTAAGAAACAAAACAAATAGACATAAGGGAAGGGGGGAGGGATGAAAATAGAGGAGAACAAACCATAAGAGACTCTTTAGAGAACAAACTGAGGTTAATGGAGCCAGGTGGCTGGGGGATGATCTGAATGGGTAAAGGGCGTTAAGAAGGGCACTTGTGATGAGCACTGGGTGTTGTATATAAGTGATGGATCACTAAATCCTACTCCTGGAAACAACATTATACTAGATATTAACTAACTAGAATTTAAATAAAAGAAAAAAGAGATACATCTGAAGAGAGTAGAACTTAAATACTCTCTCTCTCACACACACACACACTGTCTCACACACACACACACACACACACACACACACACGACAAGAAAAGGGAAAAGACAAAACAGAGAAATAGATCTGGAATTGCTTTTTACTGGAATATGGTATCACCAAAGTGTCATAGTCACTTACTTACACCCTAGGAAAACACGACTGTTTCTAAGAGGTGGCCTGTGCAGTTTTTCAAGCAGACATTAGAGGAGCGACTTTTTGCTGCTGATACTCTACATGTCAAAACACGTTCTGTTTCAGCAGTTGGTGAGAGTGACTGTAGAGCAGTGCAGAAGCAAGGAGGAGGATCTGAGCCTGTGAGATGTGCTCCTGCATGCTAACCTGTAGGTCACAGCAGTCTGCGTCCTCAGCGGCTGTGTATCAGACAGTTGGACACCTTATCCAGTTTTTACTGCCTTTACCATTCACACCACTCCTGCCGGCTTCCCCGCCTCTCGTTGCCAAATTGTAGTCTTGTGTATATATGGAATGTTACATAAGCTCCGTGGTTCTCTGAGGCCTTTTTAGGAAATTTGGAAAAACTTATATTTTGGAATGTTTTCCTCTCTTTGAGAAGGGGGAGGAATGGGAGGTTTTATAATTATTGCTTTGAAATAAGCCCATTTGAAGAGTGTTAACTCAGGCAAAGGACAGGATAGTTTTGTGGTTAATATAAAGTCCCCAGAGACTCACTGCCTAGGTCCCAATTCTGCCTTTCCCACTTAATAGTGAGAGTTACTTAGTTTCCCCATCTGTAAAATGGGGCTAATAGTAGCACCTGCCTATAGGGTGCTTGGGAGGACTGCATGGATAAATCTGTGTAAACCATGTAGATCAAGGACTGGCAAACAATGTGTGCTCCCTGAATGTTGGCTGGTGTTAGTCCTGGCTTTCTCATAGCCATAGGCGTTTCTAAGGATTCGCGAGAAATCCTCTGTTGAATCCTGGACGAAGCCAAACCTTTTCTGCTTGCTGTGTCAGAAAGAGACTTACTGGCAGAGTGCTAGAAACGATTCGGTGGGTAAGTAATGGACTGTTGAGCTCCACACCTCAGTCCACCGGCATCGTATAAGAAGCAACTCTTTACACTCGGTTGGTAGTTTAGTGACATGGATGAGTAGTCTCAGTCTACCTCCCCAGGCAGCGACAGAAGTCAAGCCAAGCATCCTGGAATGTCTGGGAACCACCTGGAGACAGGATGGAAGTGTGCAGGACAGTTGTAGGGGATGGATGAGTGGCACCCAAGAGGGAACCACAGAAGCAGTGTGACTTGTGTTGGTTCCAGCAAGCAGAGGGCTCTCCAGGGAATTCCTGACTATCCACAAGGGATCCTGTTAAGCTGGGGTGGAGAAATCACTCAACAGGAGTCAGACGACCTGGATGAATCCCTGACCTGCCCCCAACATTGTCACATCCCCGTGGGTGAGTCACATTTTCCTCTCTGACCCTCAGTTTTTTTTTTTTTTTTTTTTTTTTTTTTTTTTTCCTGTTTTGTGGAGTGCTTTTATCTTATTAATGTGCNAGATGATTTCTTGACTCCTTTTCTCTTCCGGGCTCCACGATTTTACGATTTCATTGGCTTTCAAGAGCTCTGTGAGGTAGGGAGTGCTGCAGAACAGTCTGCTGTTAGACCTTGGCCTGTGTGAGTCTTTGGTTTTGTTTTTTGTTATTTCAAAGAAGTTCCTGTTCAAAAGACTGTGAAGCATTTCATCATTGGTCTTGTGAGGGAGTTGTCTCTTTAATCTCTCACGTTTCCTTTTTCCCTACAAGTGATATCCACAGGACCGCTGTTGTCTTGTGCTCTCTGGATCAGCACTTTTGCAGAGAAATGAAAACAGTGCACTTTTAAAGGCACAGAAGGCAAAAACTGTAGCATCAGGATTCAAGGTTACAGAATTGGTTAACTTTCTGGTTTGTTTTGCTGAGCTGAATGAAAACGATTTGACTGAATGTTACTGCTTAGGGATAAATATTAATAACCACAAAAATCCCCCAGTGTAATTTTTTCCCTCCTCTTTGCAAAGAGTTTCAAATTGTGGTCTAGGACTTGGATTATTATTGTCAACTGAACACCAGTGTGAGAAATGTGGAGTAACTGGGTAAAGGACTTGGTTGGAGGGGAGCAGCTGTTTTGGGGTACCTTCCTGGAGAGGGAGGGGAGCAGTTGTTTCAGGGTACCTGCCCAGAGAGGGAGGGGAACAGCTGTTTCGGGGTACCTTCCTGGAGAGGGAGGGGAGCAGCTCTTTTGGGGTACCATTCTGATTGCTGTCGGCATAGTGTAGTTTTGCCTCCTTTTGAGACTGTTCTGTGTTGTTGCACGTATCAGTTCTTTCTTCTTGTTTTAAATTGCTGAATAGTATTCTGTTGTGTAGATACACCATGGTTTGTTTAACCATTTATTTCTCTGTTGATGGACATTTGAGTTGTTTCAAACATGTGGTTATTAAAAATAAAGCTGTACTGATCAATATTGTACAGGGTGTTTTATGGACATAGGTCTTCATTTCTTTTCGTAGATGTCTAGGAGTGAAATTGTGGGGTCATAAGGTAGGAGAGTGTAAGTTTAACTTTATAAGAAACTTGCCAAACAGTTTTCCAGAGTGGATGTACGAAGTTATATTCCCACCAGTACTGTATTTGAGTTCTTGCTGCTCCATATCCTCAGAAATATTTGGTTTGTTACTTTTTAGTTTTGTAGGGGAGAGAGGCAGAGGGGGAGAGAGAATCTTAAGCAGGCTCCATACTTTGTGTGGGTGCCCTGACCCTGGGATCGTGTCCTGAGCAAAAATCAAGAGTTGGATGCTCAACCAACTGAGCCACCCAGGCACTCCTAGTCTTTTTAATACTGGCCATTCTAGTGGATATAAAATGGTATCTCATTATGGTCTTAGTGTTCATTTTCCTGATGACTAACAGTGTTGAGCATTATCTTTTTTTTGTGTGGTGTTTGTTCAAGTCTTCTGACCATTTTAAAATTGGGTTGTTTGTGTTTTTGCTAGTGATTTACAGGAGTTCTTAAATATTCTGATACAAGTAAGTCCCTTGACAGATACATGTAATAAAAATATTTCTCTCAGTCTGTGGTTTGCCTTTTCAGATGTCCTGATGTTTTTGGATGAGCAGAAGTTTTTAATTTTGAGGAAGTCTTATTTATCTTATATTTTCCTTATGTGTTTCGTGTTTCCTGTGTCTTCTCTAAGAATCTGCATACCTTACAGAAATATTCTCCCTTGTTTCCTTCTAGAAGCTTTAACTACATTTTGGTTTATGGTCCATCTCGGATTTGTGTTTGTGTGTGTAAGATAAGAGTAAACGTTATTCCCCCCACCCCCCTTATGTTTATCCAGTTCTACCATTATTTGTTGGAAATAATGTTTATCCAGTTCCAGCACTATTTGTTGGAAAGATTTTCCTTTACTCTTTGAATATATTTGGTGCATTTGTGGAAAATCAGTTGCCTGTTTTAAGTTGATTTCTACTTCTGTTTATGGACTCTGATTTCTGCTCCATTGATGTACATGTCACTCCTCCCAGTTCCACACTTAGTTACTCCAGCTTTATGGTGAGTGCTGTGTAGTAGCGTGAGTCCTCCTTCTTTGTTCTTTTTTTCCAGAGATTGTTTTGACTGTTCTAGGTTCTTTGCTTTTTCATATAAAATGTTAGAATCAAATTGTCAAATTCTTAAAAACAAACACCTGTAGTGCTTTACAAAATCCTGCGATGCCCATGCCATACTCCATGCCAGTATAAACCAGAATCTTTTGGGGGTTGAATCCAGGCATTTATCTGTTAAAAGTCCAAGGTTATTCGAGGTGCAGGGAAGGTTGAGAACTGATGTGCTAATGGGGTTTTGGTGTGTGGTAGGCCAAAAAAGAAATTCAAGAGTGGATCCCTGGAGTGGATCTCACCCTGGGGGAATGCGTGTGCAGGAGTTGAAGTGGACCCCCAAATGGAAGAGATTCTCCATGGTTATGGAGAAGGAGGGTGTGTTCTCAGAGGACTCTGGAGAGGGAATGAGAAGCTGTGTATTCTAGAAAAGCCCTCCCCCCATCTTGCGTGGAACCCCATTGCTGGAGTGCTGCTTCTGGCTACCATTCCTGATCATTTAGAATATCCTCACGCCAAGCCTACTACACATGTAGTCTAAAAACTAGTACCTACAACTTGAAAGCAGAGGAATGTTCCTGGTTGGTAAAGTATATGAATGCATTGTTTTAGAGAATTGCTCTCCCCTGGATTAGGGAAATGTTTGCAAAATCTGTATAACAATGAACAGGATAAGCACTTTGTAGGTTTTTGCTTTTTGAAGGTTCTGTCTCTTTTAAATTTTAATGTTTTTAGGCAAACATTGATTCATCCATTCTTCCCATGGGTAGGTAGTTCTGTCTGAAGTGCTGCCTCCCTAAAAGGCTTTAAAGAGAAAAGGGACAAAAAATTGCAATCAAATAATGTTGCTCTTCGGGAACATTTAAGTTCTGTGGGCTGGTAGGTGCTTGCTTGTGGCTTTTTTCCCCCCAACACATTTTGCTTCTTGAAGAGAGAGGTTGAACTAGTCAGCTGAGTCCCTCTTTCTGAGATACAAGTTCCCTAAACAGCTGTAGAGAATTAATTTCAGACAGAGCTGGCAGAGCTTTGATCTCAACTTTCTGCTCAGTGTTATGGAAAATCCTCTCTGGAAAATAGCCAGTATCTACCTGCTATGGGATGTTACAAAATTCAGATGAACATTGGATGTTTGAATGTTTTCCTAAGAGTAACAGCATGGAAAATCCTTTAGTGAACTAGATTTTACAGTGCACAGAGAAAGCAAACATCGGTGAGAAATTTATGTTTTTGTGTGTGTGCCATGTTGATTGTACTATTCTGTTATTCCTAATAGAATTCAAATATACCATGTCCTCACATTTTCCTCTGAGTGATGAGACATTTTACCCAGGAAAGAGCCTTGGTATTAGCAGCTTTTAACTCTTTTATAAATATATGTATTCTCCACGAGGCGGAGAAGCAGGTGGGCAGAGGGTGAGAGAATACGTGCTTGCCTTTCTCTCTTAATGTTGTATTAACACACACACACACAGCTTTCTTCCAGTAACTGTTATAAAGAGAGAAGAGTATTCACAGATTCCTCTTTAAGAAATCCCCTTTATTCTTTCTTTTTTCTAATTTTATACCTTTATTTTAGGATTTATCTGTAATGTACACATCGCCTTGATGGTGTAATCGTAACAAATAATTTTATATTCTGCTAAATATAAAACCATTTCTGTGTAACTATATTATCTTCATAATTAATAACTTAATGACTGCATAACAGTATATCAAATTGTGCCATGATTTACATTCTTCTAATGTTGGAAGTTTTCAGCTTTGTGCCATTCTACCACAAAGAACTTATTTGTGCATAGGATTCCCTCTGCCCCCTTATTTTCTTTGACACATTTTCAGTTGTAGAATATTAACAGGGTGCCCTTTTGTTTTAAGGTTTTTATCAGTGTCCAGTTTACACTGTATACTATCAGTGTATAATATCAGTGTATATATCAGTGATATAAGGTGTCCTTGTCTTGAAGATTATCATTATTTACATATTTAGTGATAAAAAGCTACAAGATTTCTTTCATACTGTGTCACTTAAAAGGCTGTTGTACTTACCCCTCATTTTTGTGGCCTAGTTTGAACCTCATTTATTTTGCATTTTACTGGTTTATGGATTGGAATTTTTCCCCTTAACTCACATGAAGTTTTTATGTTACCTAGATAGTGACCCTTGGCAGTGTTTGTCATGAATACCTTTTCCAGTTCCTTTTTATTTTAGTTTTTCATTATAAAGGAGTTTATGAGGTTGAATTTTTTTTGTTTTCTTTTTTATTTCTTCTGTCGTCTTAAGATGAACAAACGTGTCATCCTTTGAGAGATGTGACACCAATTCTGTTGTGTACCCCCCAACATTTCCTGTAGTTTAAATAAAAGATCTTTCTGAGATCTATCTTTGTTTCTGTTGATTCATCTGTCCTCCTCTTACCTGCAGTGCTGTAAGGAAAAGGTGGGTTAAATCAGGAATTTGCATTTTTCACAACTCTTGGGGGAATAGAAACAACCAGAATTCTGATTTTAACTACCTGTAATGTCTACAAGTCTATGTTTACCCATCTTTACAGCTGGGATGAGAATTACAAATGTACAGAGAATTTTTTTAATGCACTTAAGCCTTCTCTTAAGCACTGTTAACCTCAATTAGAAGTGTTTAAAATACCACAAAGCTGTAATCTTTGATTAATATGTATGCATCATCATTTCCTGTTTTTTTTTTCTCCCTCCTCCTCTCTCAATAGTTAAAGACCACATTGGATCATTGATGTTTTCGGAAACTAAACACAACCCTATGTATGGCCTGTGGATGCTGGAGATCTGGGTATAGGGGGGAAAACCTGTGTAAATTGAGGAAATCTGTCAGAAATTATGCAGTATGTGAATCAGATCTGAGTACTTGGTGAGAATTTTGGGGACTGGATAACAAAAATGATTTCAGGAAATAGAAATACTAGAGGCAGTGTGGATAGTGATTGAAAAACAAGAGCTTTGACAGAATGACTTGTTTAATTCAATGCTGTTGCTTATTTATGTGACCTTGGCTAAGTCTTTTAATCTCTTCAAACTTAATTTCCTCAATTATAAAATGGGGCTAATATTGATGAGTTGTTTAGTAAGAAAATGTATGTGAAGTGCTCAACATGGTATCTGACCCATGCCAAGTAAATTGTAGCTGGTATTATTATCTGTATCAACAGTTAACATTTGTATAACATTTATGACCTATGGAGAGCCCTTTAACATGCTGTTTTTCATTGTACAGCATGGTTTTCAGATGTTCCACTGGCTTTTTATTCATAGCCTCAAGAGGTTGTTCCCTTTAGTTATCCGTACAGCTTATGTACACTCAGTTGGCATTTGTCCTGTACTTTCATGCCAGTGTCTTCTTATCTAAATCAATTCCTAAAACCCTGTGTTAGTACAAGGTTGTATCTTATTCCCCTGGCTTATTCTTATACCAGAGCTGGGCCACAGAGTCTGGACCCATTGCTGTTGGAGCTCTAGTTCTACCATTTATTATTTAAGTGGCCCTAGGCAAGTCCATCTCTAGCTTGTCAGGGCCACCCTTTCCTAATCTGTGAAGTGGAGGACAAATTTCTTGTGAGGATGACTTTAATCAGTGCAGTGGAAAGTGCTACATATAGCATATTACACATTTCCCCCCACACCTCACTATACCTTGCACAGTAGCTGTGCTTAGAAGGTATATGTTCACTGGAGTTTGGAGGCTCCTAACTGGGAAGGCTGTGCATTCCAAGTCTTAACCGTTAGTATCAAGATACATTCATTTGAAAAGTGAAGATTGTTCTTTGGAGGCTGGTTGTCACGCAGGGTGCTGTGACTGGCTAATTAATACTGTGGTACTTGCCTTTGAATTTTTGCTTCTTGCAATCTTAAAGGTGGGGGCATAGTTACACATAGGGGCTCAAAGCAGGCTCAGTGCTTTAATCCTACCTACCTTGAGGAAGCAAGCTTAATCTGTAATAATTACATACGGATTTTGGGTGTGTGGTCTCTGTGGCCAGTCTGGAGGGCTGCACGTGAGCCCCTGAGCACTGGAGTACTGGCTTGGTGGAGGGTTCTGGCAGTATCAGCCTTGTTTCCCGTGGAGTTCTTTATTCTGGCAGACCGCAGGTGTATTTCAGTGTGTTCTTGGTTTACATTTTTTTTTTCCTTTCCAATTTGATTCTCAGACATGACAAGGCTGAAATGTTGGCTGTGGTCAGTTTCAATAGATGAGACCCAAATACTAGGTATTCATTTCTCTCTTGAGTAAAATATAAAGTGATTCTATGGAGAGAAAAAAAAGCTGAAGTATTTAATAATAATAGTAAAAACCCCTTTGTTCATTTTGGAAAATGGTACCTTTGTTAATCCCCTAAGAGACAATTTATTACATTCTGACAATCTCTTTGAATAGTCAAAGAAAGCATGATGTCTCAGTTTAAATTTATTTTTCCTGGCACAGTTTTTATTCTAAAAGACTTTTTAGCTTTAGTAGGAGGATGTTGTTTCTTATGGAGAAGGAGAACCTCGTGGACAGAGAAGGTTGAAGGGTGTTATCTCCCTGAATGTAGAGTGGTGTGTAATTTTTACTTAAGGAGGTCTCTGAGAAGAACAGCCAGTTAAGCAGCTTGGTTTTTGCTAATTATTAAGTGCACGTGTTTTCATCTGGTCCATTTCATCAAGTCCTGTTTATGCCTTTAAGATATGGGGAATTGGCTTTGGCTTAGGTGAGGTACACAGGTGACATGTGTCATTTCTCTCTTAAGAGGGTGGAGATGACAGGCTTCTTTTAGATAATCACTGTTGGGGGCTGGGGCACAGGAGTCTTTGGTGTGTCCTTCGGTTTAGTTGATGGGTGGCAAATTTGATGAAAGAACAGAGAGGGAGCTAGTTTTTTAAAGCTATAATACAGTTCCTATGTGATTAACCCTTTGGTGGCCTTTTAAATACAGAAGAAACTTGCTTTAGGATCCTGGTATCCAAGAGTCTTTGAATTTATGAAGTTTGGGAACATGATGACCAGGTGTTAGTATTTTGGTCACATTCCATGAGTGTTCCCTTAGTCCTCTTGGTAGAGAAATGTTTGATCATTACCCTTAAGAAACCTTCCTCTGAGAAGGTAGTAGTCAAGGCTATAACTTTGACACAATTACAAAAAAGTATTCGGGTGCAAAAGAGAGCATCCCATTGTGGTATTTAGGGTGCAAAAGAGAGCATCCCATTGTGGTATTTAAAAAAAATGAGGTGTTGGAGCACTTGGGTGGTTTAGTTGGTTGGGTGTCTGACTCTTGATTTCAGCTCAGGTCACTATCTCACAGTTAATGGGTTCTAGCCCCGTGTCAGGCTTTGCACTCTCACAGTGCAGAGCCTGCTTTGGATTCTCAGTCTCTGTCTTTTCCCTGCTTGCGTGTGCNGTTAACTTGTTAAAGGTTTTGTTGTTTTGTTTACGATATCCATGACTGTGCTGTGTTGTGTAGCTAGTACAGTGTTAAGGATGTGCCTCACAGATAAACTGCTGTGAGCATCTCCAGGGTGTGTATTGTTCTTTTCTTGCCCAAATCAGCAAGGTGTTTCTGGACTTGGGTACCAGGGAGTCTCACAACATCCAACATTGTTAAAACACACTTCCTGCCGTTTGTTTATCTTCTTTGGGGTTCCCTTAGTAGCAAATCCCAAACCACTCACCTTTTTCAGTAGTATTAATGTTCTAAGAGGGGCTATACATTATATTAAAGTCAGGGTAGTTCTCCACGGGAAGGCTGGTTTTTAAATGAGACTTATTCAGCCTCTTTTTAGCTGGTGTTTCATTACCACCAAGGATTTATAATGCAATAGCTCTGAGGCAGAGCTGGTAAGAATGCCAGCTTTGCTAATATTTAGAGTCATAAAATTCTGGATATTGGACAAGCTCTTAATTACTCTGAATCCGTCTTTGTCTTAATAAAAGTTGGATTGTACCCACTAAAACAAGATGGCTGTGTTTGCATTAATCTCCAAATGTAGGTTAATACCTTTTTAAAAGCTGTCTCTTAGACAAGAGACTTAAAAATTAATTTCCCATTTTCAGCTTAAGATGAAGAGCTCTTCCACGTGTGGAATTTGAAGGGTGCCATTTTTCTGATGTAGATTCAGCTGCCTGTAATAACACTCTGTT